>NC_069122.1:33715573-34319248 GCF_026914265.1 Mya arenaria
ATTTCTGTAATATGTCACTTTAACATCACTGTTAATGTTTTAGCAAATACAAACCAAGATACATTAAAACCATTCACTTAAATCGATATTTAAATTAATTTATTTATTATTTCATAATAATTTTTATTTATAAAAAATGATTATAGCATGCTTTTTTACATCCTATTATTCCTCTTTGTACAAAATTTTATAACATTATAAAATTTCCTCTTATCGACGTATGCATTCACCATTCCAGCATCCAGACTGACCCTTACCTGAGACGCATGGCGGACATGGAGCTGCAACTAGACAAGGACGGGGAGGGAATAATAACCGCAATGACCTTTGTGGAAGACAGATTACTGGTGGTCTTGGACCGGAGTAATGATTGTTTGTGTAGTTTTGATTTGAGCACAAGTACACAGGTATCGAAGTATGATATGCAACCAGCCAAGCCATAAAGTATAACAACACTACCTAGTTTTCGAGTAGCTGTGACATTTCCGTACGATGGTGAAATTCATTTTCTGGAAGTGAAACCTCACTCTGGAGAGGTTTTGTTTATTAATAAGATAAACGTTGATAACGAATGTCGTGGAATAGTGTACAGTGATGATAAACTGGTAGTATCATATAAGGGGGATAATTCCAAAAACGTACAAATACTGGACATGGAGGGCAACGTGCAACATGTGTTTGAGAAGGACGTCAACGGTGAGAATCTGTTCAGTTGGCCCGAGCACGTGGCCGTTAGCCCTGATCACAGCACAATATACGTATCGGACATAAATAATAACACGGTGTCTGCCTTGACGCGGGATGGTCATCTGCTCGGTGTTGTACTAAATAATGACAATCTAAGTGAACCAGGTAGATTAACTGTGGATGCCAGATGTTAGCCGCAACTTAGCATTGTTATATACAATATGTGCACGAGAAACCGAATTGGACTACTCGCTGTGCCTTCGAAACTTTTGTTGAGATCTTATTGATTTTAGCATTCAGCCCTAAACGTAAGCTATTTAGTCGATAATGTTTGCATTTCTTCACAATAAACCATATTTTAAGTTTTAAAAAGTGCCTTTTTAGCTGATATCTGTTTTAGTGCGTTTGTCGGACACAAATAATTCGTCAAAAACGCGGATTATAGCACGGGCAGTAATATAATTGAGTTCCTTCGGGTCTAGTTAGGGCTGTTGGACCTATTAAATGGAAAATTTTTCTATGATTGAAACTATTATTTTTATTTCTTAATTTAATAAATTAAGTGTAACATTTAGATGAATATAATTATATCAATTGATGAACTATTATTACTTAGAGTTCCAACTATAAACTATTAGTGTCCATTTGGCACCTTACCGCGACGGCTTGCTGTGGTTCAAGTTAAGACAGCAGTTTTAGTATCTAGAGGTGTCCCGAAAATAGCCAATCAGCTACAAAGTGATAAAAACGATAACTCTTATTAAAAGCAACATAGCTGACTCAAATAAAGCAACCAATCTTTAAAAAAATAACAATCATTGTGGATTTTTTACATCTCAGTAAACTAAGTATATTTCCTAAATATACGAAAAACTTATCATTCTGCAAGGACAAACAACAGACATACTCATCGTTTACCACTGTTTTTAACAAATTGCCATACAACAGATGAAGCCTTTTCAACGCATAAAAAGTGTTGTGGCTCCAGTAATTGCCAAGCAAAGGTTGTAGTGTCTAACTATGACATATGCATATCTGTCATTATAAGACTGAAGAAATCAAATTACCCATTCTGTGAAACGGCCCAAATACCTAAAATACAATGGTACATTCACAGCTGAGTGCGCGAACTTTCTTTATTGTGAAGATTACAAGTATCTGTAAATAAAGTCCGGCGAAAAGGAAATCAGACTTGACATTTATTCGATTTTTAATTATTTTTTTATAATATCAGATTTTACTTGCATAAGAGTTTATCATTAAAAACTCATCTTACATATTTCGCTCTCACTTCGTTTACTTACACGAAAATACAATATTTCTGTAATATGTCACTTTAACATCACTGTTAATGTTTTAGCAAATACAAACCAAGATACATTAAAACCATTCACTTAAATCGATATTTAAATTAATTTATTTATTATTTCATAATAATTTTTATTTATAAAAAATGATTATAGCATGCTTTTTTACATCCTATTATTCCTCTTTGTACAAAATTTTATAACATTATAAAATTTCCTCTTATCGACGTATGCATTCACCATTCCAGCATCCAGACTGACCCTTACCTGAGACGCATGGCGGACATGGAGCTGCAACTAGACAAGGACGGGGAGGGAATAATAACCGCAATGACCTTTGTGGAAGACAGATTACTGGTGGTCTTGGACCGGAGTAATGATTGTTTGTGTAGTTTTGATTTGAGCACAAGTACACAGGTATCGAAGTATGATATGCAACTAGCCAAGCCATAAAGTATAACAACACTACCTGGTTTTCGAGTAGCTGTGACATTTCCGTACGATGGTGAAATTCATTTTCTGGAAGTGAAACCTCACTCTGGAGAGGTTTTGTTTATTAATAAGATAAACGTTGATAAAGAATGTCGTGGAATAGTGTACAGTGATGATAAACTGGTAGTATCATATAAGGGGGATAATTCCAAAAACGTACAAATACTGGACATGGAGGGCAACGTGCAACAGGTGTTTGAGAAGGACGTCAACGGTGAGAATCTGTTCAGTTGGCCCGAGCACGTGGCCGTTAGCCCTGATCACAGCACAATATACGTATCGGACATAAATAATAACACGGTGTCTGCCTTGACGCGGGATGGTCATCTGCTCGGTGTTGTACTAAATAATGACAATCTAAGTGAACCAGGTAGATTAACTGTGGATGCCAGATGTTTTGTGTACGTATGTGAAATTCATTCTGACACTGTGTGCTTAGTGTCCCCGGAGACCGGCTCTGTCACCAGGCTGCTGGGGAAGGATGATGGTTTAGACAAACCATGGAGTGTGGCTGTCTGCAATAAAACACGCCGTCTGTACGTTGGGATGATAGCCAGCAGTAAAATTGAAGTGTTCAAAATAGGATCATGAAACATATTATAGAAAGGTTACTTATATTGCTTTTGATAGAATGATTTGTTTTAATATTGATAACGAAAAGCGTTTGTTAAATGGTTATTGAAGTTTACTAGAATATGTTGTATCATAATGCGTGTGAGCCCGATAAGAATAATATTGTCACATTGCTTATTCAGTCAAAAATCAAACATCAAAAGCAGTTTCACATTTTTAAGTTGTACTTCATGTTGTTGTTGTCGTTTCAAGCAAATGCAACTCGAGGTGTGATTATTTGTTAAATGGTGATTATAAATTTGCAAATGATTATAACATTTAAAAAAAAAGTTATTTAAAAAATATTATTTAAAAATAGTGTTCCACGTTCAATGTTATTCGATGCCATCTCTGAATGTATGTTATCCATACATCAGTCTGAAATGATGATAACACTACTAGATAATACATCTAACAGGAAAGAAAAAAGGGACACATTTATGTAGAAATTGGTTTAAATTAAGTGGTGTTTTTACGTTTGAGTCTCTAGTTCCAGTCTCGTTTATGACATTGCCTTGTGCATCCATTCTAGTTTTGTTAAATGTTCGACTAATGGGCTTCTGCCTGTAGGTTGTTATCGTTATGGAACACTTCACATTCTATGCTTGACGTACGCGCTTGGTAAGTGGTATATATATGCATTAATGCTTTATTCTTACGCGTGTTCTTGCTATTACTTTTAAAATAGTATATTTCCCATTGATAAACAGGCATACACAATAATGATACCACAACAATACTGTTGAATCCGAATTCAACACTGATGTACAAGTGCAAATGCTGCGATCAACAGTGTTAGGTGTAGGAAGGTCGGGGGGAGGTGGGTAGGTTTTGTTTTGTAGGTTATTATTTCTTCCTTACATCTAAATTGCAAAATGAAAAACGAAAACAAATATGACTAAAGAAGAGGCTTAAAAATGTATACGTTCAGCTCATGTGTATTTTTGTGAGTCGGTCATGTAACATCGAACAAACTATTTACTTATTATGGCCCAACATAAACAAACTAAAAGTTTTACATTTTAACAACACTTATGAGATCTCCGCAATTATTTTTTTAACAAGACAAATATAAGAATGAATAAACTCCGTTTCCTGAAAGTACCGGACCGTTACGAAAATACAGACCTTAGTTTTACATTTTAATTGTTAGACAAACAATAAAAAAGTTGTAAAACGGTAAATCTGTGAGAGTGCAGCTTTAAATAGTGAATAAAGACAATAACTTTTAAAAAGATATTGCGGGATACGTGCATGAATTAGACCTCTAACCTTATGAATTCCACGAAATATCTAAACAAAACAGTAAACAAGTTCTACACTGCATGAGGGTTTATCTCAGGACGGTACACAATGTTTGCTTCTCCTTATAAACGCCTATATGAGTCAACAAAGACGCACTCTCCATTTACAACCGGCAATGATTTACACGTTAACTGCTTTGAAAACACAAATGTTTATACAATGTAAAGTAAAACAAACAAATGGGACCGCATTGTGCATAAAAAAGGAATGCAACTGCTTGATCGATTTACAATTATACATGTAATAAGTAAAATATTATCATAAGGCGAATATAAATTAATTGCTAAGTTTTCATCCTCGAACACCCTTCTATTTTCCGCTGCCCCTCAAGTTGCATTGACTAAAATACAAATGTTAAACTAGGGTCTGTATTTTCGTTACGGTCCGGTACTTTGCGGGAACGGAGTTTATTCATTCTTATGGTGTCAATGTATTGTATTCCGTTATAAAAATGATGAATTGTTACGACCGTTTGTCTCGAAACACATGTATATGGTCCCTTATGCAATACGAAAGAGTATAAACACATGTTCAACGGTGAAGCAGTCAACTAAGAAAAAAAATCATTTTTAATGCCACCCTCGCCCGAATTTTAAACAAATTGGATTGAAATCTAGCAATAAATATGAATTGACTTAAGATGAAATAAATTTTAGCTTGCTTGCTTAAATAAGAGACGTTTTTGTGATTGAGTTTGTCATACAATTATATGTGATGTAGCTGGGGTTAAACGTTTAAATATGAATTCGTTTTTTACACTCGCTTAATATTGAACTGATTTAACAATGTTTTGCCGCATAATTGTTAATGGGGTGAGATAGCCCCACTGGCAACAGAAATGTACTCACAGATGTGGTTGCGCAGGTCAGGTTTTGAATAGGTCTGTAACAATAAATAGTTTGCATATTAATATGCTTCAGCTATTGTAAACTACTCATTTTCAGATATATTATTCTATTATATTTATTTAATTTCATAATAAACATCGATACAACCAGGTAAACTGTTGTCTTTGATGATACATGCTGCCCATGAGCGTATCATTTGGAGCGAAGACCAATTGGTGGTCAAGCAATTTCGTGGATGTTTTTCACACACCCCGACCCCAACCCGTCGAGATATACATGCGTTATAGATTGCATATATTAGCATACGTATATGTATCAGTTGTAATGGAAATTATTGTCAGTGTATAGCCGATTTTAAATAGCACATACGTATAGCCAACTAAATCTTTAACTACCTTCCATAAATTTAAATGACACTTCAAAAGCATCCTTTCCGATATATGTCGCCAAAAAGGAAAAGTTAAAACTCCCTAAGAGGATCAATACATGCGAATGATGTTAACATTGGTTTCACATCTTAGATCGAACCTTTGAAAAATCCTGTTTGCTTTCGCTTTTGGAGCAAAATAATTGGCCTGAATATTCATTGCAAAATGGCATTATGATCGTGATTTAATTAATTCAGTGAAGAATATGATTTGCTCAGTTTATTTGAAAAACAGTAGAATGTTCTGTGAATGTTTGTTTATTTCATTCACAGCATGGACCCGACTTTACAAGGAAAAAAATATTGCAGCGTCTTCACGGTCGTTTGTCGGGGTTGCTATTGTAACTGTCTTCTATTATTGGGGTTATATGTAGGAATAATGCTGAAACCATTCCCTGGTACCACTTATCTTATTTTTTATTGATTAAAAAATGCGGAGCAAGGGTAATTATCGAACGATGTTTGTATAGCTCCTGAACGTTCGATTTACAATTTGCAATGTGAAAAGGAAGGCAGTATAAAAGTGAAGTGTTTGTAAAGGCCACAACAACTTTTATGCATGGTCATCGGACCTATCGCAACCATTTTGTATTCAAATTTCAAATAAAAAAAATGCTGAAGCAAGTGTATTTTCCTTATTTGTGATGGAATTTGCTAAAATATCACATTCGGTTTAAATGTATTGCAACCAAAAATGATCAACTAAACCCTTCAAAAAATCACATCCAAATGCTGTCACGTAATGATGCAAGTTGACAAACAGAAATTAAATATCTTTGTATATACAATTTAAATATAAATTATAAGTTTCTGATTTCCTAAATACCTCAGTCGGCAAGCCAGGCGCAGCCAGTTGCCGATTTGTCGTTATGAAAAATTAAAATAAGTACTAACATTCTTAGTGTTCTGGGTAAAACATCATGGCCTTTATCAATAAGATAATTTAAAATGTATTTCTTATTATTTGAAGCTAGAAAAATCAAAGCTGCGATGCAATTAGGAATTTTTTCCCTTAGTTGTTTCCTTAATACTAACTATGTGCTGTTCACTCTTATGATATGACACTTTACTCATTGTGTTATTTGTATATTGATCTATAATAAGAATGTCGGCATGGTCATGTTTCGAATAGCCATAGGCATTTATATACCATTTCTGCCACTAAACTTTGACCTTTTGATGATATCTATCCAACCATTGCTTGTAACCAATCAACTCATTTGCATGTACAAAGTATAGCCAAAGATATCATGTCTACAACTACCCAAAGCTGTATACCATGAGCTGCAGTTGTACATGGCCTTATCAAGATACATTAAAATGAAAGACGGTATGTCATTCACTATGATATACCATGTTTGTCTACACTATCAATCTAGCATGAAAGGTTTGATTCTTGCATGGAGTTTATTGTCTGCATTTTATTTTGTGAAAGCCAACCGTAAGAGATTTTAAATATTATATAATTATTATTATATTGTAATACTATTTTGTTGCAGTTATTATCTCATTTTTTGCTATTGACTTGTTCGTCTGCGCAAAGAGGTTGTCACGTACTTTCGTAGTTGTTATATCGCTTTCAAGAACCTGGTTAAAACTGGTATGAACAATTTTCTCAACAACATATTTCCAGCGTTAAATGATGCGCTAAATGAAACAAATTGTATTATAAAACAAAATCGTCATTTGATTGTCACTTGAAAATGTCAGCATGAATTTACCGGAATAGTATGTTTTGTTTTCAATACTTCTTCCACTGTTGATTAACCATACTATATTCAATAAAAAAGTCGATGTAGGTGTAATTCTACATTAATTGTAGACCTGCCGACTCGTATGCGACTTGTGCGTGCGACATTATGTTATGTTAAACAAAGTCCTTTGTTAATCACCGTTTTAAATAACATACAAAATACCGAGCATAATAACTCTATACTTATTAACATCTTTAATCTGAGTTCAAACATAAAGTTTATTGGCAAAATCTACATAAAATGGCAATGTTCATTAAAAACATGGTCATGGGTATATACACACATAAACAAACACTCAGGACTTAACACACACTTAAAAACCCTGTAATAAGACAGTCAAGGTATTATAGTATATGTAAGAAACAGTTAAAGTTCAAGGGTAGTTCCAATGCATTTTGATAAAATTTACAGTATTTAGTAATTGTAATTTAGGTGTTTATATATTATATATAAATATGTTTTAATCTGTTGCAATATGTCCCTTTTATTAGAAAGGGCTTATGCTATTCCAAAGAACACAATTGTGTTAGGGAAGCCAGACTTTCAATTTTACAAACTCCATTCTCGTTTATTTTAAGTACGGTTGGCAAGTTTAAAACATATACCATTTGTTTCTTGTTGATGTGTGTTTATGAGTTAAAAAAATCAAGGTTTTATTAGAGAATTGTTAAAATCATTTTACATTTTAACGCATTGGTTGCTTAAAATTGAATCGATAACAACTTCAAACTTGTTAGTTTACAATTCATTCCCGATTTGGAAGTTCGTCTTGACATAACTCTCGTACGAAATCAATTATACGAACAATTGGACAAAGTGAATTTTCGTCGAGTTACCACTTCGACGATGTGAGTTTGTATTTGGTCCCAAATACTTCAGTCTTCCTAAACAACAAGATACCGTTGCGTTTTTTATGATATTAGCTCAAATATAAAATATACTGGAACAAACATTGACTTCGAGTTTATTTCCTGGTTTTAAAAAATCAAATATCATTTTTAGCAAAAACATGTCTTCACAAAGGCATATTACAAGGTGGCATTTATGCCTTATAAACAAACCCAGTGTTTAAGACCTTTTGCGATTGAATGCAAATACTCATTGGCCTGTATCCTTTCAGTGAACAAGACAATAAAGGAATTAATTTATAGGAATTAATTTATAAATATAATAATCTTAAAACTGTTTAACGTCACAATTGACAAGACACTTTTTCTTCAACTTTGTGTTCATATCTGAACATAGCTAAACTTCAGTTAACTCACATATGTATCACAATAATACATTTATGTATATTAAGAAAGAAAAGAAAACACGTTTTAAAATAGGTCTCTTGTAATCTTCTATTAATCAAACTACTGACTAGCAAAAGTTGCCGACAAAGACGCTAATACATTCTCATTGTTTATCTGTATAAATACTCAATACAAACTTACGTATTATTATTACTGTTTTACTGATGCTATTTTATGTCTTTCCATTTTCAATTTCATACCTATCATGTGATCGTTGCATGTATGCTTATTTTTAATATCAATCTATATCATGTAATGAGGAACACATATATGTTCAAATAACTTTATAATGTGTTGAATATTTAACATCTGAATTGGTCCTTTCCTCCCTTCGTGAATGTGGCCAAAATGCGATCTCAAGTAAACCTTTATTCGTATGACACGATTCGTGTATTTGCGATTTAACATAAAAAGAAAGTTTAAACTTGACACTTAATGTATTGCTCCTTCCAAGTCCACTTGCAGAGAAGTGAAAATGAGTACACTGCGTGCTGACGATTTTTTTTCAAAAGTGTTATTAAAAAAACCTTGTCAGCACTTTTGTTGATTTATCTTCGGCGTGAGTAAGCCTTTGCAAATAAAGTCGGAATTTCGTAAATATTCAATGACAGTTATACTTTGGATCAGGTATTTTAATAAAAAAATTAAGTTCACTATTTAAATGAAAGTAGTATTGGATCTTCTGTTTGGGAAATATATGGAAGGTGTACGCCATCATTTAATAACAAAATTAAATTATAAAAATTAGAAAAGTCCGCCAAAATCTTACTTGCTATATATTTTAAACAGTGAAGTTGATTATCTAGGTCAACAGATATAGCCATAAAGTTCTTTTTCTTCAGATGTTTGTTTTATCAGGATAGCTATAAGGGTTTTGATATATTTTTGTAAGGGTTAAAGATATAACATTTTTATTGTTTTACTGTCGGTTATAAAAGCGCAATAGAGCTTATGTTTTCTGTATATGTCTTGTCGACTTTAAATAAATCTTATCTTATTTTGTTCATTTTGATGTGATCCGTTAAAGCATGTGTCCCTACAGTTTTTAATGAATAGTGTAGCGTCTCTTAACAGATTTGAATGAGTGTGCTTCGAATCCTTGTTTGAATGGGGGAACGTGTCAAGACCAGGTGAATGACTTCCGATGCGTTTGTCCAAATGGCTTCACTGGAGTCCTTTGTCATATAAGTGAGTTGCCTTAAGTACTTGGTTAAGGTAGCAACCAAGACAACGTATTGATAGTGGTTGTATAATTCAAGGAAAATATAAACTTTAAAAGTTAATTTTAGATTTATGTAAAGGTTGTTTTAATACCTTATTATTGACTGATAAAAGTGAAAGTTAAAATATAATTCATTATTTCATCTGAATATGATTTTTCGTAGACATTGACGACTGTGCCAATCAGCCCTGCCAGAATGAAGGGTTGTGTTTTGATGGAATCAATTCCTACAACTGCTCCTGTCCAAGGGAGTATACCGGGCAACTCTGTGAAATAGGTAAGAATTACAGAGCTCATTCCTACAACTGCTCCTGTCCAAGGGAGTACACCGGGCAACTCCATGAAATAGGTAAGAATTACAGAGCTCATTCCTACAACTGCTCCTGTCCAAGGGAGTACACCGGGCAACTCCATTAAAAATAGGTAAGAATTATAGAGCTCATTCCTACAACTGCTCCTGTCCAAGGGAGTAAACCGGGCAACTCCATGAATAGGTAAGAATTACAGAGCTCATTCCTACAACTGCTCCTGTCCAAGGCAGTACACCGGGCAACTCCATGAAATAGGTAAGAATTATAGAGCTCATTCCTACAACTGCTCCTGTCCAAGGGAGTACACCGGGCAACTCCATGAAATAGGTAAGAATTACAGAGCTCATTCCTACAACTGCTCCTGTCCAAGGGAGTACACCGGGCAACTCCATGAAATAGGTAAGAATTATAGAGCTCATTCCTACAACTGCTCCTGTCCAAGGGAGTACACCGGGCAACTCCATGAAATAGGTAAGAATTACAGAGATCATTCCTACAACTACTCCTGTCCAAGGGAGTACACCGGGCAACTCCATGAAATAGGTAAGAATTACAGGGCTCATTCCTACAACTGCTCCTGTCCAAGGGAGTACACCGGGCAACTCCGTGAAATAGGTAAGAATTATAGAGCTCATTCCTACAACTGCTCCTGTCCAAGGGAGTACACCGGGCAACTCCATGAAATAGGTAAGAATTACAGAGCTCATTCCTACAACTGCTCCTGTCCAAGGGAGTACACCGGGCAACTCCGTAAAATAGGTAAGAATTATAGAGCTCATTCCTACAACTGCTCCTGTCCAAGGGAGTACACCGGGCAACTCCATGAAATAGGTAAGAATTATAGAGCTCATTCCTACAACTGCTTCTGTCCAAGGGAGTACACCGAGCAACTCCATGAAATAAGTAAGACATACAGAGCTCACTCCTACAACTGCTCATGTCCAAGAGAACACACCGGGCAACTCTATGAAATAGGTAAAAATTACAGAGCTTTATATCAATTCATATTTCCTACATATATTTTAACTTACTAAATTAGTACGTAACATGTTAGCCCTATCTCCGCTAACTTGTGAACCTCGAATTTAAACTTGACATACCGATAATAGGTATTTCTAACTGAGAGCTGATGGCGAGGTTTAAGTCGGATGACGGACGTTTCATACAAGTTATACGGGGGACATTTAGTTAGTTCGGCCAATAAAAATAGTATTTTGTGTTTCGCAAGCAACATGACATTCAAATGAAAACAACAGTTTGTTACGTTTTTCGTTTAATTTTTAATTTCGATCAATGCCAAAATCTGTGAGGATTCTGGGTACTGTGTTCCTCATAAAATCATTATACAATTCGTTATTCGCTCGAATAAGGTCGGCGATTCGCCTTTAACGCCTAGGCCGCTTGCCGTCTTCTTCATCCTCGGAGTCTAATTTCGCCACTATGCGGTCCCTACGATCCAGTCCCTGTAAATGACCTGGTATAGGCGCAGGACCTATTACAGTCGCAGGACCTGGTACAGGCGCATGTCATGGTAAAGGCGCAGGACCTGTTACAGGCGCGGGACCTTGTACAGGCACAAGACGTGGTGAAGACGCAGGACCTGCATAGTCGCAGGACCTGGTACAGGCGCATGACGTGGTGAAGGCGCAGGACCTGTTACAGTCGCGGGACCTGGTATAGGCGCATGACGTGGTGAAGACGCAGGACCTGCATAGTCGCAGGACCTGGTACAGGCGCATGACGTGGTAAAGGCGCAGGACCTGTTACAGGCGCGGGACCTTGTACAGGCACAAGACGTGGTGAAGACACAGGACCTGCATAGTCGCAGGACCTGGTACAGGCGCATGACGTGGCAAAGGCGCAGGACCTGTTACAGGCGCGGGACCTTGTACAGGCACAAGACGTGGTAAAGACACAGGACCTGCATAGTCGCAGGACCTTGTACAGGCGCATGACGTGGCAAAGGCGCAGGACCTGTTACAGGCGCGGGACCTTGTACAGGCACAAGACGTGGTAAAGGCGCAGGACCTGGTACAGGCGCAGGACCTTGTACAGGCACAAGACGTGGTAAAGGCGCAGGATCTGCTACAGGCGCGGGACCTTGTACAGGCACAAGACGTGGTATAGGCGCAAGACCTGATACAGGCGCGGGACCTGATACAAGCGCATGACGTGGTAAAGGCGCAGGACCTGTATAGGCGCAGGACCTTGTACAATCACAAGACATGGTAAAGACGCAGGACCTGGTACAGGCGCGGGACCTGGTACAGGTTGAAGACGTGGGTAAATGCGAACAATCCTTAATATATAGTTTATTATAAATCTAAGGTGTTCAATTAATACGGACCCTGGAGATGGATATTGCAGTTTACACAAACAAGTACTAGTATGCATTACGTATACGCAATGCCAATAGTGTTTTTGTCACTGAACTGATGATATTTTAGTATATTGTTATGTATTTTTTTAACAATGTTATCCGGTTTATACTTGATGTCAGGATCGGCAATATTTAAACGTGACGCCATCAGTTTCGCGAATTTAACAGACAGGCGGTCTCGGAGTTGCTTCACTGAACCACTTCTATAAAGTGCTGGCTCGTTCAAGGTTCTGTCTGACGCCATCAATTACATCAGCCAATCGACATGGGTGTTCCCGGTATGAGCGAAAAATTAGTATCGTCCCTTCTTTAGAGACTCTTATAAATGCTTTTTTGCGTTAAGGTATAGTGCCTGTAAAGCAAACGAATACATATATTTGCTTGGCCTTAACGGCATAATACGATTCATACAGGTAAGGTTCAATCGAAATGAACTGTCACGAGGAAATCATGTACAGCCAAAGTATTGTTATAACATGTAAACCTTGAAAATAAAGGTTTAAATTTGGCAACAGATTTAGATATTAACAGTGCTAAGTTACTGAAAAGCATTAAAAATAAAGTAAAGACAAATAACATGAACAAAACGCATAACTTACCAGAATTCATTTTTCTTATTTATTATGAAAATGAAACACATGTATTTTGTATTGGCTACACTATTCTAGTACACGAAAAACTAGTGCGATTTAAATACTTATTCGTTAATAAGGTTTTGACAGATTTGCCCAGCATTTTTGTTTAATTATATTTCAAATCATCTTACAATCCTGATATATTTATTATTATTATTATTATTATTATTATTATTATTGTTATTATTATTATATGATAATCATAATTATCATAATAATTTGGAAAACGCGTTTCTCTGCTGGTTTGTGGTTTATAGTTTGACAAGTTTGAGAAAATCCCCATAAATCCTCAATAATTTATCATCATCCGAAATCCAAAGTAGGCCTCGCTATACGTTAGAAATTCCTATTGCTTGGTGTTTTTTTTGCATCAAACAATGCATTGTGTAGGTGGATAATTAAAACAATCATAATATTTGTAATACGTATCTTCTTTTGTTCAGATGTAAACGAATGTGCATCATTCCCATGTGCCAATGGCGTGTGTTCCGATCACGTGGGTTATTTTACCTGTTCATGCTTCCCTGGCTATACTGGAACCTGTTGCGCAATAAGTATGATATTATCAGGCTGTTCTTATGAAATTAAACTTTAAAAAAGTCAATGACATGCAAACTTTCAAAGCAATTTTCAAGCTATTTTTTAAACTCAGGCAATGTCATTTTTTGGTGCTGGTCACCTACATGTAAAATACGGGCATGTTTCATAGCTGTGAACCTATTTTTTAGAAAAAAAAATAGTATTCAAAAATTAAAAACACTAAACTCTGTCTATTTACCCCTGATTGGACATATTCTTAAAATACAATTTTGAAAGGCCGTACTTGCAGAAATAGAATATTAGGAATTGCAAAAAACTTTAATGATTAGGTTCAAACAACACAACAGTAATGTTCAAGTGTATTTATTATTATCATCATTTTATTTAAGTGTAGTTTAATTTGATATATTTCCACGTAGACATTGACGACTGTCAGTCCGGACCTTGTTTGAACGGTGGCTTGTGTAAAGACGGGGTCAATTCCTACACGTGCACATGTCGCAGGGGGTATACAGGAGACAACTGCCAAACAGGTACATTTGTTCACCTCTATAACTGAAAGTTGGCAGCCTAAAAGTAATGTCAATATTGAAGTTTTTCATATTAAGTCATATATTGAAACTTATTGCGTTTTTTTAGAATGGGAAAAGTTCAAATATTTTGAGCTCTTTTTGCTAGTGAGATTGAGTCAATGGATTTATCTATTTTATTTTAGATCTCGTTCATCAGTTCCTTACTTTTCATAAATATCTAGGGTTTGTTTCTGTTATAACCTTCACACTTCTGAAAATGCTGCATAATATATATTTCTAGTGATTATTGTAAAGAGTGCAAAGCGAATGTTTACAGGAATTTCATTTCAGATACAAACGAGTGCGTATCATCGCCATGCCGAAATGGTGGGACTTGTTTTGACAATGCTGGATTCTTTTCATGCGTCTGTCCTGCAGGATACACGGGAACTCGCTGCGAAATTGGTAAGTACATTTCATTGATGTGTGCACAACTTCTTCCCAGCTGATATAGGATAAATGTCCAGTGTGCAAGAAAACCAAGGTGCTTTAATACAAGTATTTTTCTAGTTTGTTATTGTGGCTGTCTAATAGCCCTACCCCGGAATTAAGTGTAGGATTTTAAAACAGAAAAAGACTTCTGGTTTTAAATTTACATGAAACAAGCCCTTCTCCTGAATAATGTGTTGTTTAAAGGGGAAAACGAGTTTTCGTCATAAATGTTTATGAAACCAGCCCTACTCCGAAATTAGTTCCGAAAGGATTTCAAAGGGGAAGAACATTTTCCTGTCTTAAACTTTCATGAAGCCGGCCCTACTCCTGAGTAATGTTTAGGAGTTCAAGGGGGGAAACATGTTCTCGTCTCAAGATATCATGAAGCCGGCCCTTCTCCCGAGTAATGTTTCGGAGTTAAATGGGGGAAACATGTTTTTGTCTTAAACATTCATGAAGCCAGCCCTTCTACGGAATTATTTGTAGGACTTCAAAGCTTCACTCTCATAGATTGAACGTTTTGACAACTTTTTTTATTTTTTTTTGTCTTGGAACGAGTCAATTTTTGCGAAAATCCATTGAAACCAGTTATATGAAAATGCTGACAAAAAATAGATCGCAGATTTTTAAACTTAAGTTCAAAAATTGATGTTTAAAATTTTTATGCATTTTTCTTAAACCGTTAGTAACGGTTTAAGCCATAAAACATTAGTTTTCGAACGAAAATATAAAAATCTTCGATCTGATTTTTTGTCAGCAATCTTATATCATTGTTTTGCAGATATTAACGCAAAAAAATTGCTCTTTCTAAGACAAAAAATAAAAAAGGTTGTAAAAATGGTATATCTGTGAGAGTGCAGCTTTAAGAGGGAAAAATGTTCTCGTTTTAAACCTTCATGAAACCAGCACTTCTCCGGGATAATGTGTAGGAGTTAAAGGGTGGGGGCATGTTCTCGCCTTCAATTTTCATGAAACCAGCCCTACTACGGTATAATGTGTAGAAGGAGTTCAAGAGGGAAAACATGTTTCATCTTAAATTGTCATGAAGCCAGCCCTTCTACGGAATAATGTGTGGGATTTTAAGAAAACATGTTCTCGTCTTACGTTTTCATGATAACAGCCCTTCGCCGGAATAGTGCGTAGGCTTTTAAGGGGGAAATTGAGTTCCGTCTAAAACTTTCATGAAACCAGCCTTCTCCGGAATTATAGCACTTGTCAGTAACTGTATATGGATCATTGCTTTAAAGCAATAGTTTATACAATATCATACGAAGGATAATTCGTCCATAGAGAGAAAAAACATGCATGTGAGACTGTAGCCTTAGTACTGTTGATTGAAAGACGAACAAATGTGTCCCTACATAAGTGCTTACACAATGCGTCTCGTGACTCCTAGAGAGATATACCATTTGTAGATAATGGTTTGGTGAGAAAAAAACCCGCAATAAATGAACTTTTATCAAGAAGATTAATGGCAAAAATCGCGGATAAACATAACTATATTATTTCTTTCCTGATTCCTTTTAGAGACAAATGAGTGTGCCTCCAACCCTTGCCGAAACAACGGATTATGTACAGACCTTCCGTTAGAATTCAACTGTACCTGTCCTGTCCTGTTCACCGGACTCATCTGCGAAATCGGTACGACAAATATCATAATATATTAAGGAATATTCAAATACACTAATTTTAGTTCCCGACTTAGCTTGTCTGTAATTTCGGGGCTCAGTTCTTTCGAAAAATAAAAATCTACTTATTGCCACAGCATTGATGTCGATATTATAAGCGACAATGGTTCGGTAGTCCGTACATTTGTAAATAACATAACGATAAACAAATTGTTAAATATTCGTCAAATTTCTTCGTCAATTTGTTCTTGCTGTCTTTTATTGTTAGAAAGTTTTACACTTACGAAATTGTTAAATCAATAATTAAGCTATCGATAGCTTTTGAGCTTCTTTGAATATTTGACGAAAATGATAATAGCTGCCGTTGTTGGAACTTTGCTATTGCTACGAATGTAGCGACTCGTCAGGTTACGGATAAGTCAGTAATTCAACGAAAGGCATTTCAATCATTTGTTAAAAATAAACGAATATACGAATAACTGAATCAACGTCATGAACAACGATAACGTTTGGCTATTACTTACTAACTATTATTTTCACTTTAAAGCTGACCTAGTTTTACCAATATACTGTACATATTTGTTGCGGCCATTATTATTAGTATAGCCTACCCGCCAAACGATTGCCTCCCTTAGTTATTATCCATCATATAAGCAGTTAGCTATACTGAATGGGGAAATTTGCATTCACATATAGCTGAAAACATTGTTTAAAATATATATGAATGATTTACGTTAGAGTAAATTGGAGTGAAAACGGACATCGCAAGACCCGGACATAAAGTGACACTCGCTCATGATAATTCTTAGCCATCTGGTATCTTATAATTGCTGCTGTACTAGACCTCTTGTTTGTCGCTTAAGTTTTTTGCTTGTGAGTGGCATTAGCAAAATGGTGTTGTAAGATATGGGTTTTTAATTTGTTAAAAGGTCTGGGTTTTGTTGAAAATTCTAAAAAACAATTGAAAGTGTTTTGAATAAAAAGAATATTTACTTTTCTTCTGACTTCACGTGTCAAGTATGCGTAATTAAAGTGCAAATTATTGATATATTTCCAAAAGCCAGGAACTTAGAGGAAATTTCATAAAATAGCGCCCGGAAGTACGTTACAATAGTAATGAAAAGTTGTCCTTAGCAAAATGGAAGAAAAACAGACAAGCTTTGTTATTTGCTCATCATTATCTTTTTGCTTTCATGTTTACCTTTATCTTTATGCTCTAATGTTATTGTTATAATGTTCGAATTAAGCGAGTTTTTTCATTTGTCATATCCAATATACCATCACATCAGATATACCAAATACACGTATGTTTTGTCATAAAGGGACTCGAACAAAGATTGCCCCATCCGGCGTGTTCACAGTATTGACGCCTCCTCATAGTATTTATTGTAAAGAAGTACTGTCTGCCTCGCATGCGCAAACACGGTCTGCAATTTGTTAATCAATCTCTTTAGTTCAAAGTCGATGACTTCAAATACAAGCTTATAACATTTAGAAACATTGCCTGCATGATTCAAGCATCGTTTTACTAAAACTCACGCCTTGCAATATCTACATTCGTTTAAGGAAACAAGAATTATACCAATGTTGTTGTTTTTTGTGAATTTCTGAGAGGTTTCCTGTCAAAATTACTAATGATATGTCTATTTAGGTATTAGTGCCTGCTTATCGGCACCATGCAGGAACGGTGGCTTTTGTATTGACGTTCCCGGCGGATACAACTGTTCATGCAATCCGGGATACACAGGGTCAAGGTGTGATATCGGTACGTTTTTTTTTTCTTCTATATATGTACTCGGGAGGCGAGTCATAGGGCGTTGAACAAAACTGAGAAGACCTAAACCTGATCATAAATTTCTTCTTAATCTCAATAAATTCTTATTTTTTTCTTTGAAATAACTTTAATTGATATTAAGTACAAAAGGGTGGAAGATGAAATGTCACAAAATAGACCCATATTTAAAAATGGTGAAACAAAGGCCCACCGAAAGTAAGCGCAAATCAAACATTTGGGAACACAAACGTTAGTGGGCGGTTAAGAATTACGATTATCTCGCGTTCATAAATTTTTATCATTAAGAACAATATGTTTAATATTGATATAGTCCACGCTTTCTTTCATGACGTTGACGTATATGGTATGGTGTAATTTGTCAACCTGGGAAACTAATGGCTTGGAGAAGGCCGTTTTACAATGATTCAATCCGGTGTAAACAGTTTTTTGACTGTCAGAAATGCTTGTGTAGGCATATGGAATTAATTGACATTAGTTCTAAAGTTCAACTCTTGGATCAATCGACCCAGAGCCCACGTTTGTGTCCTGTCTGACAAAGGTTGAGCTTAACATATACAAAGGGCATGTCTGTCACCAATCTGCTTAGAAGGAAGTGTTTTACCTAGAGGTTTGTGGCTGTTGAACCGGACATGGTTCTATTAAAATGACTAATTGTTATATACCGGGAGATCATTACGCGATGTATTATGTCCATCATTCGCTTACACATCACCTCTTACTTCTTAAAGGATTCGTAACGTGAACGAGTAACGTAAAATCTCAGTTTCTTCATTGTCAGAATAACCTTCATGAACACATTTTGACTTCCAAGAATATATGAGTAAACACTTACCCATCGCGAGCACCAATGATGAACATAACGAGTGATGTTGCCTTTAAAGCCTCGGTGTTAACGCGGTGAAACATTCAGTCTTACACTGAAACAACAATAACCCTCTATATATTTCACCAAAAATATGTTTATTTATTTACTGTTAAATCAGTTCATACATTGCAGTGGAAGATTTAAACAGTACATGGTAAACAACCGAACTTTGACTTGTTTTCTCCGTGTATGGAATATCATACATTTTGTGACTTTTGACTCGGTCCGGTACTTCTGCTTACTTCAAATACGTTTTTGACGCCGTAAATGTCCGACGAAAATTAATTTGCTTGGAGAGAGTTAATAGTTTTCAAAAACCGATAATGAAACTGATAAATATTATCAAACAGAGGCGTTGTCGCATGATTTGTTCTACCGAGTTATATATTGTATAGATGAGTTGATTTAACAACTTAAGCTTTGGTAATGTTTTATTTTTCAGATATCAACGAGTGTAATTCCCAGCCCTGTAAAAACGGTGGAATATGTCAAGATAAAATCAACGGAATTGAGTGCGTTTGTGCTGCTGGATATGAAGGAGCATATTGTCAAATTGGTTAGTATATTAAGTTTATTGATAAAACGTTTGGTAGTATATCATTGCAATTAAGGAAAAGTGTCGAATAATAAATATTTATCACTATATTCTTATGATAATTTGTCGGTTACAATTTTTGACAACTTTTGAAAATAATTCTAATTTCACCATTCTCTTTATTGAATTTACCGTTGATATGTGGCAACTGTCTGACAATCGCGTAAAATGTCTCGTTTGAATTATAACATAGAAATTGTTTTGTTGCATTGAAATGGAATGATCCCTTATTATGAATTTACTTCAAACTTACTGTCATATTACTGATAACGGGTTTAGCCGGAGTGTTTTCATGAATGTTACTGTAGTATTACCATTGTGTTTTCAAGTTTAATGAAAATTAAATCTTATTGCGGACGGGTTTAACCCTAACGCTGTCATGATACTAGTGTAAGAGTATTGCTTAAGGATGTGACCTTCGATTTATCATGAATGTTGTGTAATATTATTGCTAACGGGTGTGACCCTCGAGTTGCCATTAATGTTGTGTAAGATTAATGCTAACGGGTGTGACCTTGGAGATGTCATGAATGTTGTGTAAAATTATTGCTTACGGCTTTGACCTTTAGCTTGTCATGAATGTTGTGTAAGATTATTGCTAACAGGTGTGACCTTGGAGTTGCTATGAATGTTGTGTAAGATTATTGCTTAGGCGTTTGACCCGAGTGTTGTCATGAATGTTGTGAAAAATTATTGCTTACGGATTTGATCTTCGAGGTGTCATAAATGTTGTTTAAGATTCTTGCTAACGCGTTTAACCCCAGTCATTAGAGTAAGTGTGAGATTATTGCCACTGGGTTTGACTTTCGAGCTGCATGAATGATGTTCAAGATATTTGCTAATGGGTTTTTTCAAAGTGTTGTCATAAAAAAAGTTTGCATCTTGGTTACATATCCTAAGGTTTCCACTACACAAATATGTTATATTTGAATGTCTGAAGACCGCATAAAACTAAGTCATAATTTGAAAACAAAATCGGTGCCAGAAAGAGCATGCATTGATTTTGCCGTAAAAAATATAACAAACAATGTATTTGTACTTGGAAGGTTGGAAATATTTTCATCATCTGCTTACGATTTCAGTTGAAATAGAGAGCACACATACCATATACCAATCGTAATACCTAAATGTATGAGGTGACAATTTTTAATAAGGACATATGTTATGAAATACCCTGTATGATGTAAATCAGTCCATTTATTTTGCTTATCAGTTATCAGCAAGCAAATACCTTTTACATGATACCTATACGGTATGAGGTCAGAAGTCATCATAATTTAACGTTAAAAGTAACGGAGATATCAGAAACTAGTTTAATTGTACTAGTTGGAAGTTGATATTTTTATTGTTGTTCCAACATAGGTGACTAAATTTTCTTTTTATATTAATCAGAGAAGAATGAGTGCGCGGTATCGCCATGTTTGAACAGCGGTACCTGTTACCAGGACACCGGCTTTTACAACTGTACTTGTCCGATAGGGTTTGATGGATTCCATTGCGGGATAAGTAAGTACGTTATTAAACTGGGTAGCTCAATTGCTTCTATATCAATAGCCTTAACGGACATACTCCAACTGGAGGCGTCTTCATTTTAAATATTTTTTTTGTGTTCAGTCCACTAATGCCAAATATGCCTAAATCAAATTACAACCGCTAAATTTCCATATTTTAACGAAAACAACCGCCAGATTTCCTTGTAGTCATAAATTGGTGTTGTTAATCGAGTGTTTTTGAAGCTTGCATATTTCTTGGTCATTTCTCACGAAGCACTAAGAAAGCTGTATTTTGGTCTTCTTAACGATAAGTCGCCGACGTGCATTCTATGCGCAGGGAAACTACCGTTACTCTGAAAAAGGCCGGAGGAAAATTCAAAGTACAAGTCAATGAACATAACTAATAATTAGAACAATAAGAAAATTTGTACTTTTTTTTCATTGCAGACGTTGATGAATGTGAATCACAACCGTGTAGAAATGGTGCAATATGCCATGATGGTGTCAACAACTATACGTGTGTTTGTCAGGATGGGTTTACTGGTGGAACTTGTTTAAATGGTATGAAGGTATCAATATGGAAATACAAATGGTCAGTACAAGAAAAAAAGTGTGTTTTTTTATCTTGGAAAAAGATCATTCAGAATCACAGGGTATATACGGTATGATTGAAACTGGAATCCGATATTGTTTAAACTGGCTTCCGTTTTGATTCAATTTGACATTCGATATGACAGAATCTGTTCGTTAGAAGTTTTGATTCACAGTTTGATATCGATTTAGAATGTAATGGAAGGATAAGGAAAATGGTTTATTTTTAAGTAACGAATGTGTCTTTTTTTCTTAGAAATGGACGAATGTACGCCAGATCCTTGTCAAAATGGAGGAACTTGTGTGGATTTGGTGGCGGCGTTTCGGTGTCGTTGTGTATCAGGATATTCCGGAACATTTTGTGAAACAGGCACGCGCTGTTTTATAAGTTTTATTTTAATTCACATTTTTATTAAGAATAAAAAAATGAAATACTCAAACATAAATTACAGCATCAATATTTGGGGCATAACTCAAAACGAGAAATAGTAATAGTGTTTGATAATTGAATGGAAAACCCCCACTGACTCTTTTTTAACAACATTTAAAACAACGAAGAAGCTTATACCAAACAAACAATATGTTACCGGGACAATGACTAAGAATTACAGAGCTATTCTAAACTAAAACCATGTACCTACTGAAGAGAGAAATAATGTCTGAAGTTATCTAAATATTAAATTACTATAACATCTTGGCCACAGACATAAATGCCTGTGATCCGAATCCTTGCCCGAGTGGGTCGTATTGTACGGATCTCGTCAACAGCTACAATTGCACGTGCATCGCAGGATTGGATGGTCAGATTTGTTCACGTAAGGCTTTTTTATTAGCTGGTATTTTTTTGCGAAACAGCAGGAACCAGTAGAGATCATGTGTGGCCATGTTTTGCCGTTGGCATGTAAAAACTAAAACTGTTCAAAATTTTGACTGTGAACTTACACAATGTGAAACAAGGCTCAAATCTCTGATTAACAAATGCAAGGAATCTTTTGAGTCAATTTCGTTTCTACAGATTGTATGTAGAACTGCACGTGTATCGCAGGATCAGATGGCTGGACTTGTTCTGGTAAGGGTTTTTAATAGTTTTTTTCCAAAACAAAATGAAACTGTCGAGATTATGTTTGGCCATTGTTTTTTTCTGTTGGTGTGTAAAAACTAAAAACGTTAATAACGTTGATATGAAACACATGTAGTTAGCGAGTATGCCAATTACTCTGATCAACAAATGAAAGCAATCTTTTTAGACAAAGTTTTCTACAGATGGTATGTATTCATGATCACGATAGAGTATACTTTGTATTTTTACTGTTTTATATTGCGATATTTAAAAGTAGTTTTGGGGATTATGATAAGTGCAGAACGAGTTTAATCCATGCTAATAATAAGTCATTTGATAGTAACGTGTATTACATCCGTTTGTTTATATGAGGAACGATAAAGTATATGTTCATTGTATGTTCATATAAGGAATGGTAAAGCATATATATTCAGTATATACACATACTGAATGGAAACGTATGTGTCCCCTGTGTGTTCAGGTAAGGAATGGTAACGTATATGTTTTCTGTATATTTATATAAGTAATGGTAAAGTATACGTCTTCTGTATGTTTATGTAAGGGACGGTAACGTATATTTTCTCTGTATGGTCACGTTAGGAATGGTAACGTATATGACATTTGAATGTTCATATAATGAGTTGAAACGTATGTGTCTTTAGTATATTCATGTATGAAATGGAAACGTTTGTGTCCTCAGTATATTTATGTAAGGAGTGATAGCGTATATGTCCTCTGTACGTTCATGTAAGGAATGGTAACGTATATGAATATATACGTCACCATTCCTTTCATGGACTTACAAATGGCATATAGTAGGCAAATAAGTCTTGATTAACAAATGGAAGCAATCTTTTTAGGAAATTTCCCTTCTACAGATGGTATGTATTCATGAACACGATACAGTAAGATTTGTATACATTTGGTGTACTGTTTTATATAGCCTTATTGGAAAGTAGTATTAGAGCTTATGACGATTGCTAAACGAGTATTCCATTGTAATAATGATTCATTTGATAGTAACGTATACGTATATGTTTATTATATGTACATAATATAAGGAATGGTAACGTATGTGTCCTCAGTTTATTCATGTAAGGAATGGTAAAATATATGTCTTCTGTATGTTTATGTAAGGGATGGTAACGTACATTTCCTTTGTATGTTCAAGTTTGAAATAGTAACGTACATGTCCTCTGTATGATCACGTAAGGAAGCTAACGTTTATGTCAAGTGTATGTTCATATGAGGAATTGAAACGTCTGTGACCTGTGTATGTTCATGTAAGTAACATGAATTTACAATAGCATATACAAGGCCAAGTAGTCTGATTAACGAATGGAGGCAATCGTTTTAGACAATTTTTTCTCTTCAGATGGTATGTATTCATGAACACGATACAGTAGGATTTGTATGCTTTGTTATATATTATTCATTTGATCATATCCAATTTAGCATTACATTTAGCAACCTTGGTGGAGAGAAAATGCTTTTTAGAAGTTTCAATTTGAGTGTAACTCCCCATCTTGCTTTGTAGTATGTGCATGCATTCGTGTTTGTGCAAGGGGGGCCTTTGAAAACTAAAGTTTGATCTATGATTATGTTGTTTCAAATGCAGACTCAGAATAAACTTATATGCATGTGTTTAAGATCATAATGTGTTTTGATTTATATTTAGAATATTTGATATGTACCGTTGACCCTTGCCTAAATGGCGCTACATGCATCGCGGATCGGTGTTTCTGTGCTCCTGGTTGGGCTGGCGTTCATTGTGGAACAGGTATGCGTGATTGCGTGTGCGCAGGTATGTTATGTGATGTGGGCACCTTAAGAGGGACAAATCGGTGCTTTTCACATGTGATATGAACCTTAAAGGAATGACCTTATTATATTTCAAACCCGGACTCAACGATACTCAAAATACAATAGTTTTCATCCTTTTTGTTTTGACCTGATGTATACTATAAGAAAAAGCGAAATAATATTAATGAAATTATCATTTACACTATGTTTTATCGATTGTCAATGATATTGATGATTTTTGGCTTGTCAGAAATATACACTAAACTGATGATAAGTTGCAACCAGAAACATGTTTTTGGTTAATTGTATATATATATATGTAGAAGAGCAGAACCGTAGTATACACAAAAACATTTAAGAAATATATACGTTTCTTTTAAACTATCATATGCACGGAATGTGCACTATTTAAACCTATCAACTGGTACCGTTTTGTTTCTTAGAATGGCGTCGTTATGTCCTGAAAGTCGAAAAATGTGCCTCCATATTGACGCATTAAATTCACGAACCGACAGTCAAGAAACTTTTTCGACTTTAAGGACCAAATCACACGATTTACAGCAGCACAAATTATACAGATTTAAAGGTTTAAACGTACATTCCCTGCACAGCATATTTCTAAGTGTTAAAGAATCTCTTTTATATAACCCATAATTCTTCTCAAATTTGAACGCACCTGCTTCAATGTATTCTTTTAAACAACGACTGGATTCTCCAATATGTAAATAAAGGAGAATAACTCAACAATACCTCTTAATTGTATCTTATTTGTGCAATGCCTTGCAATGGCTTGACACTTCGCAACTTGAATGTTAACGATAATGAACTAAAGTCTTTTCTTGTTTTTGTGAGCATTGAAATGCATTTATTTTATGTAAGAGCTATTGGTTAAACAGATAATAACACAATTTTTGTTCATGTTTCAAACAAAGACGTGGACGAGTGTGCATCCAATCCCTGCAGGAACAGAGGAACGTGCTCACAAGCTATCGGCCAGTACAGCTGTGCATGCCCTCCAGGCTTCACTGGAATTAACTGCGAAACAAGTAATTCTATTACATTATGAGCTAAGATTCTACATGGATAAACCGCTATAGCTATATACTGCTAGCCTCGTCCATATAATCTCAATTCAAAAATCAAGTTTCTACATTTTCCGTGCTCATCGTTGTTGAATAATTCTATCAATACAATGCAAATTTATTATGCCCCTTTGATGCACACGAATCTTATTTAGTTAACCAGCTGTTATAAATAAGTGGTAACAAGAATCTTACCTAGTTTAGAAGTTATAAGTGAAATTCGCAAACCATAACTGGTAACCTGTTAATGTTGTATAGCTAAAAAGGTTAATTAGTGTTAGTTCTGGGCAATTTCATGTCTTTTTTGTTCTACATTTTGTATATTAATTATCGTACCATAAAAGTATCCCGAATATTAATAAGATGGTTAGATAATTATCGCGAAAAGTAGTGTCAAGTAGTTTACATGAAACAATTCGTGTACGCTATCAGGTTATCTTACGGCAGTAATATGCCACCATAGTTTGTCTTGCGTAACCGATATTCTTAACTTGATAGTATCTGTGTAAATATTAAAATGCCGTCAGGAGGACGCACACATGTTAAGCTGTTAACTATTATTCATCAACTTCAACAACAACACTTAACTGGTCTGTAACTATACCTACTACGCCTAGACAGGGGGAAATAATATCATGTGAATATGACATCTCTAATTAACACATTCAATATCACAGACTAACAACAACAATAGTTCATGTACATCTGTGAGCGTAGCCATCGATGTTTAATATAATAACAGTATATTTTCTTATCGACGTATACTCTCATCAATTGATAATTTGACAAACTTCAGATATAAACGACTGCGCAGGTCTGCCTTGTTTGAATGGAGGACATTGTAATGACCAGATCAATGGATTCAACTGCAGCTGTACACCTGGTTACGTCGGCCCCTTATGTCAGACGGGTAATTTACATGACGCCGGTTGACAGATAACCATTTAATTGAACAATAAAGAAATGGTATTTCGTTAATGAATTCTTTCATCACCACTGGTAAGCAACCACCGACCAGTGACTGGACGGAGTAAGACTTCCATTCGCGTCATGTTAAACGCAGACTTTACATTAAGTGATTACTGTGGCAACATTTATCGGCAAGGATAGAATGATAATTATATTATCTGTGTTTGTGTTTTTACACGTGGCGTTTTATGTCCCTTTTTAGTGTACTAGTATGTCTTTAGACCTTGAGTGTTGTGCCTTAAACATGATTATTGCCTTAGTAAAAGGTGAAGTACTTTTTTGTTTTTGAACAGTGATTTATGCATACGTATAACAATCTGCTTCATCAAAGTATTCACTATTGAAATATTTGGTTACAGATATCAATGAGTGTGCGTCTAACCCTTGTATGAACAACGCCACATGTTTGGACCAGATTGCCCAGTTTTCCTGTGTCTGTCCTGAAGGATTCACCGGCACACTTTGTGAACACAGTGAGAACGTTACTGTAATGTCTGATATATACAGTTATTTGTGTCTATATAGTTCCCATGGTTACAAACGTAAGTTCTGTATTACATTTATGATATGTTAACATGGTAAGGGTTTACAAGGTGGTAACCACTTTATTGTTGTTTGGGGACTTGACGTTATAATTGTGTGGTCAGGATTTTTATGTGTGTATCTGTTTGTATTTCTATTGTTATGGTTTTGCCAATTAAGATTTCTGATGTACATATAAGCTTGACATATAGTCGTGCAAGTGTCAATTATGTCCAGTTTTAATGCCCTATGACCCAATATATGTGCGGTAGCATTTTAAATGTTTTAGCTTGAGATTACTAGAATACATTTCAGATATTTTTCCCGCAGTTTGTAATCTTGTTAATTTCTAAATCGGAATTCAATGCGAATTTACCCTTTTGCAATTTTTAAAGATAAAAAAATATTGTTTGTAAAATAAATCGGTATACATTTCTTTACCTACACATAGAACCCTATCCATTATGAAAATTGGATAAGTTTAATTGATGTCCTATCCATAGTTCCAATTACGTCCTAACTGTATTTTCCGGTCAGTCGATTTGATTCTTTTAACATTGCATTGTTCGGTTGAAAAAGTAAAACATTTTCTTGTCAATAGTCTTGTTAGTTATGTCACAAAGGAGCAGCGAAATTATGGTTGTGCTGTTTACAGGGTATTTTATCTAATGAAAATTGGTATTGTGCTTCTATTCAATGTCATCTTTAAATAATTGTCTCCTTCGTTTTTTTTTCTTTCGTTTCCTATATAGTGCTATTTATGTCTTTATTCGCAGATATAAATGAGTGTCTTCCAAATCCCTGCCAAAATGGAGGTGTATGTGTGGACATGGTTAACGGCCGTACATGCGTGTGCCACTCCGGGTACACGGGGACGAACTGCGAGATAAGTAAGGGCGTGGCACCATATTTAGTTTACTATAAAAATATATACACAATAAACGTCTAAAAGTGAGACACTGTATCGATTTATTATATTCAGATGAAAAAGTGTATTCAACTATTAAAATACATATTTATAACGCTGTTGTAAACACATTCAACTTTTTAACTATTTGGTTTCTGATCTTATGATCTTCCATTCCCGTTGTAACTCAGCATAAAATGTGAAACAATTTTTGGAGATCACTCAGTGTAATGTATTGCGATCTCGCATCGCAAGAAACACTTTTCCTCTATATAAAGTATAGGCTGCAAGGCTTTAAGAAAATCATTTTGATTATTTCATATACATTTTTTGAACATGTATCATTGCATTTAAATATAAACATAGACGCACAGTCGAACACATGCATGTTGTGCTGGACTATTTTATCTTTGTGTTAAATGCTTGACAATATAATACATACATTACGACAGACGTTGATGACTGCCTCCAAAACCCTTGTTTGCACGGGGGTACATGCCTGGACGGAGTTGGAATGTTCACGTGTACGTGCGTGCTAGGATATACAGGCGGAACGTGCGAGAAGGGTTAGTCGCACTCATTGGTAATTTTGAGGCCGTGCTTTATAATCACATTTCATGTTGTGAAAATTTGTCTTATAAGATATTAAATCTAATGCTTGTTTAAAATTCTGTTTTTGCCATTTTCTGAATATAGATGATCTTATCGTCTTTGGCAGTGTTGCACTTATCATTTATGTCGAAGACAAGTTTCAACCAAGGGGCTGTATTCAATAACTACCTTAAATGTCTCTTAAATCTAACATAAGAATCGAAGCATTTTGATTGGACTTTAATAGCTGGCCAGTGGACTGGATTGAACCACTGAGGCATTTCGAAGGACAAGGATAAAAAACTACATTAAATAAAGCCCCTGGAATTTCGTTTTCCAATCTCATAAAAAGGTCCGACGTTACGCTATGGGCGATATGGGGGTAGACAACTTAATAATAAGAAGTGAACGATCTTATTTTAATGGGATTGGTTGTTTTTATACTTAACACGCATGGTGTGCTTCTAAATTATCTCTTATCTGAAATATATTTAGATTCAAAATATTTTTCAAAACTGTGTTACCAATTTATCAATATACATCAGAAGCTAATTGTATAAAACCGTTTTTTATTTGGTGTCGTAAAAGGTGTATTCATATGTCGATATGTATCATATAGTAATTGTTGAACAATTACATTTCCTATATGTACACACTAGCCAAATCATAACTTGTGAGTAATTTATCATTGACTGCAGACATTGATGAATGTCGGCCAAATCCCTGCCGAAATGGTGGATTGTGTGTGGACGCTGTCAACAGTTTTACGTGCAAATGTCCGGCTGGATTCACGGGAGTAATATGTCAAACTGGTGATTTGCTTACAATGTCATTATTAATCGATTGCTGTTTAGATAATTTAACAAAACCAATTTGGATATATGAAGACTCTTATTGGCCAGATTGTGAATACAATAATTATTATAAATCAAAGTTTAATTTATATGCGTATTAGTTTGTTGTTTTCTTCTGACTATTTGAAGAAAACTATTTGATTGAGTTTCGGCAGTATCGGATAAAATATTACCTAATCATATTTGGTCGTTAACACATTTCGTTTTGTAAATATCTTTGTTAATATCTCAATATGGGGTCCAATGTTTCCCAATTACTTCTTTTAAAAGAATCTCCCTTAAAACACCATATAGGTATCGACGAGTGTGCATCCTCGCCCTGTGGTGCCGAGAGCACCTGTTTGGATGGAAGTAATGGTTACACGTGCATTTGCCGTGCGGGTTACACAGGGAGTTGCTGCAAAATTGGTATATTTTGAAACATTGGTGACAATTGTATTAATACGTATAAACAGACATAGTAAAATCCCTGTTTTTGATGATATGTTTTGAGATACCAAATTCATGAATATGAAAATCATATGAACAGAGAAATCTGTCAGTATACAGCTGGTGAAATTATACTTTGAATTCGTATTTGATAAGGTTTTATTGTTCTCATATAATTGATAAAATTCAAATCCATCTATATAAGGTAAGACGGCCATCATTATGATGCAAATATGTGTTAGTGCAGTTAAGGTTCACCACCCATCATTAGTATACAAAGAAATGATAGTGCAATTTAGATATTAATATCGAAATTATTTATATGCTTAATATATATTGATTAACTATTCTTAACATGGAAAATAAACACCATTATGGCTCTACTTTTATGATATGATATATTGAAAGAAGGTGTTTAATAGCGTAATACCTATATAAAAAGCCGTGGGTGGAAACTTTAAAACTATTTAAACTTAACATTTTGTAACTTTATCATTATCATTATCAACTTAATCATTGATTTTTAGCTCACCTGTCACTTTGTGACAAGGTGAGCTTTTGTGATCGCCTTTTGTCCGGCGTCCGTCGTGCGTTTTGCGGCGTGCGTCGTGCATCGTGCGTCAACAATTTACTTAAAAGACATCTCCTCCTTAACCGCTGGGCCAATATTAAAAACAACTTCATAGGGATGTTCCTTGGGTGGTCTTCTATCAAAGTTGTTCAAAGAATTCAATTCCATGCAGAACTCTGCTTGCCATGGCAACCAAAAGGAAAAACTTTAAAAAGTCTTCTTCTCCCAAACCAAAAGGCTTTGGCCTTGATATATGGTAGGTAGGATCACCAAATGGTCCTCTACCAAGATTGTTCAAATTATGGCCCTTGGGTCAAAATTGGCCCCGCCCCCTTGGGGGTCATGCGTTTTCTCTATATGTTTATAGTGAAAACTTCAAAAATCTTCTCCTCTGAACTTACTTGGCATAGAGCTTAGATATTTGTCATGATTCATCGTCTAGTGGACCTCTACAAAGTTTGTTCAAATTATGGCTCTGGGGTCAAAATTGGCCCCGACCCGGGGGGGGGGTCATGGGTATGCTCTATATGTTTATAGTTAAAACTTCAAAAATCTTCTCCTCTGAAATTACTTGGACTAGAGCTTAGATATTTGGCATGATTCATCGTCTAGTGGACCTCTACAAAGATTGTTCAAATTATGGCCTTGGGGTCAAAATTGGCCCCGCCCCCTTGGGGGGTCATGCGTTTTCTCTATATGTTTATAGTGAAAACTTCAAAAATCATCTCTTCTGAACTTACGTGGCTTAGAGCTTAGATATTTGGCATGATTCATCGTCTAGTGGACCTCTACAAAGTTTGTTCAAATTATGGCCCTGGGGTTAAAATTGGCCACACCCCGGGGCTGATGGGTTTTCTCTATATGTGTTATAGTGAAAACTTAAAAAATCTCTGAACTCACAAAGACAAGTAACGTCTTAATTTAAACTGGATAACATATTTAGTACACATACCAATTTTCAATATGGGCCACATACAACAATTAATAACAAATATACATATATAGATACACACGTAAAATCAAGTAGTGACAAGAGCTTAGATATTTGGCATGATATATCATCTAGTTGACTTGTACCAATATTGTTCAATCTTTGGCCCTGGGGTCAAAAAATGGCCCCACCCGGGCGGTCATGGGTTTCCTTATATATATATATGATGAAAACTTATAAAATCTTCTTCTCCGAAACCAAAAGGCGAAGGCCTTAGATATTTGGTATGAAGCATTGTTTATCGGACCACTATTAAGATTGTTCAAACTTTAGCCCTGGGGTCAAAATTGGCCACGCCCCGTGTTCATAGGCTTAGGTTTTCAATATTTGTATATAATGGAAGAATGTGCAATATATGACAGGTGAGCGATTCAAGGCCATTTGGCCCTCTTGTTGTATTATTGGTGGATGACTTATCATAAGTTTTAATTGTTCGATGTAAAACAATCTTTTTTTCTAAATGATCATAATACTTTCTACTGTCACTTATTTCAGATATAAACGAATGTGAGTCGGATCCTTGCCTTAACGGTGGTCTGTGTTTGGAAGGTATAGACGTTTATAACTGTACATGTCCTGGTTATCAGGATGCCCACTGTGGAACAGGTACATGACGTTTGTATTAATTCAAATTAAGTTGATCACTTAAAGTGCTCTGACAGCTTTTGGGAAGAATTCATTGGTGCAGGTCGATTTTGTCCGGTTTAAACTATATCGAAACTTTTTTATTTATAAATGATGCTTAAACCGCGTGGTATAAATACCGTGAAAACTACAGGGACACTTAAACCGCCTAAGCCGGATGGTTTTACTAGAAGGCATTTACAGTGTTGCATTTTATGCCTTCGTTTTTCCGTCTTCCCAGGTTAATCTGAAAAAATGCCTAAATAGCTCTGATATTTTGTAAGAAAGACAATAAGGGAAGTTATTTTCTAATATTGTTTCAGACATCAACGAGTGTGAATCACGCGTCTGTCAAAATAATGGGACATGTGTGAATCTGGTTGGCTCGTTTCAATGCAACTGTGCTCCAGGATACATCGGCACATTGTGCCAGATTGGTAACATATTGGTTACTTTAGTTTGACAATGGTTTAATACTGTTTTAGTATGTGTTGCACAATGACTCACTTGAGCCTCGCACTGATTACCTTTAGTAGGTTCAGTTAAGATATAACCATAAACTATTTTTATTTTCAAAAGGTTTTACACAAAAAGATGCATTTGAAATTGCCGAAAATTACTTTACGAATTTGAGTGCGTGAAGTGTTCAATTATAATAAAATCATTAATGTCAATATACATCTTTTTAACCGCACTTTGATGTGCATTTAATTGCAGCTCAGAGTCTATTCCGGATAACCGTTGGATATCCGACTTGCGGGAGGAAATGTTCTACCATAGCTTGCGACCAGCTGTATCAGATACAAGTTTTGTAACAAACCTGTTGGCCAGTATGTCAGCGGCAGTTTTGATATTTTTTTTCTGATTAAATGTTTGAATAATTATCTAGATGTGAACGAGTGTTCCTCACAGCCTTGTTTAAACAGTGGAGTGTGCATGGATGGAATCAATCGGTATAACTGCACTTGTCCTCTTGGGTATGCCGGAACTAACTGCGAATTTGGTGAGTTCACGTTTTTGTTATTATGTTGTTTATCAGGGGAACACCCATATCATCGTCTAAACTGCAATAATCAAATTAACAAAAAGGCAACCCTTAATGTTTGATCGCTTAATCCGATTGAAATAAGAACAGTTGAAATTTGACGCAAAAGGTTTATTTTAGTACTTCGCGGTCACCTGCTCATTGTATCCACATATTCATTTCAGTATTTCACGGTCATCGGCCCGTTATACATAATTATACATTTCAGAACATCACTGTCACTGGCCCATTATACATAACTCTACAGTTCAGAACTTCACGATCACTACCCATTATACAAAACTAAAGATTTTAGAACTTCAAGGTCAACGGTCCAGTATACACAATTAAACAGTTCAGTTGCTCACGGTCACCGACACATTATACATATCAATACATTTCAGTACTTCACACTCATTGGGCCATTATTCATAACTATGCATTTCAATATTTAACGGTCTCTAGTCCATTATAAATACAAATATACATTTCAGTATTTTACGGCACATGATACATTTTTACATTTTCTCGTATACATTTCAGAACTTCACGATCAGCGGTCCGTTATACTAAACTAAACAGCGAAGATATACAGTATATTAGATATTAATTCAAATTGTGTATAGCCTATATATTTACCTACTTGTAGATAATATAATAATTAGGGTTGTTTTTAGAAATTCGTTATCAATTTATATGAGAATATGACTAGTTGAATAAATGAATACTTGGTATGCTATAAGAAGTATTCATTTTACTCATTTTCAATCAAATTATGTTCATATCAAAGTTGTTAACAAAATCCTAATTTAAGTAAAACCCTTAATGTCTACCTAATGTTTACCATTTTAAAGATATTCAGGAGTGCTCGTCTTCCCCGTGCCTTAACGGAGGGACATGTGAAGAACATATCGGATACTACACGTGCACTTGTATTCCCGGCTTTACTGGAACCAACTGTGAACACGGTATGGATGTTAATTATTACCAAATATTTTTAATTTAAGTTAAATAAATATATTATGAATGCAACAAACAACAGCTTAAACCGCATAAAAATTTTGGCGCCATGAGCACATGAACACATAGAGCTTTTCTGTAATATGGAGTGATCCCATGAATGTATGGCAAAATAATGTTATTTGGCACCATTAACAAAAAAACGGACTGTGTTAAACTGTTTATTGCGCCAAGACCACACGAATGCATTGGATATATTGTTGTATTGCGTACGGTGCATGTTTTCATAAAAACAATGTTTGATCTCATAGCAGACTTAGCAACGACTTTTCGACCTTCTGATTAGAAATTTATATTTTAATAAAACTGTCTTTTTGGATTATAGGATTTTAGAATTAGCAACAAGGAAATAAACAAACATGTGCCCTGTAATGTGTATCCTAACCTTTCTCGTTTCTTGTTATTTCTTCTGCCACAGATATTGACGATTGTTTAGGAATCGACTGTCAGAACGGCGGCACGTGCGAAGACGGTGTTAACAACTTCCGGTGTTTCTGTCCTGCTGGTTTTACCGGGGAAAGATGCCGAACCGGTAAATTCTGAATTGATCATTGAGACGATTTGAATATATATTTCTAGCGGTACTTGGTTATTTAATCACCATCATAGTCGAAAAGTAGGACTATTTGCCAGTGGGTGTTATGAATTTTTATAGTTCATACACTCGGGAAATTATTCGCAAAGTCCAAAATAAGTACAATTTGATTAACGCATTTTTCTATTGCATATTATATTTGAATATTAAAATGTTGATGGTTAGATATCAAGAAACGTTTTTGGTTTTTTCAGATGTTTATCTTATAATACCAATATCAGACTCATTTAGCGTGTCGTAAAGTGTTATAAGAAAATAACGAGAGACTAGTTGTCATCCCAAACCAAAGTTCGCTGTATATAAATAACATTGATCATGTTAACTTGATTAGTATTAAAGTAATATGCCATATATCTGTGTATGCAAAAAAAATCTGCTTATTTTGTATTGCTAATCGAAAGAGGCATTTTCAATTATCCAATTATTTCATTTAAAACCATTGCTCATATTCCGATTGTGTCCACTTTATTTATTTCACAAAGTAAACCCGGCATAATTGAAACTGTTCGATGAAAGTTTGATTGTTTTAGAATGTAATGGAATGAGAAGGGAAATGGTTTATCTTTAAGTAACGGACGTGAATTATTTTAGAAACGACCGAATGTTCGCCAGATACATGTCAAAATGGAGGTACTTGTGAGAATTTGGAGGCGGCGTTTCAGTGTCGGTGTGCATCAGGATATACCGGAACATTTTGTGAAACAGGCACGCATTGTTTTATTAGTAGTAGTATTCATGGACAGTTTTTTACTAAAAAAAGACATTCTTAAACATGAATTCCAGCATCAATATTTGGGGTGTAACTACACAAGCGAAATAGAAGCCATGTTGAAATATGTAGTATAAAAAAGAACCAATCAATAAAATGTTTGGCCTTGTTTTGGCGTTTGCGAGCAAAAGCCTTATCTTTGGTGCCAACTCATTAACCGTTTAAAATATTGATATGTAACATATGTAGTCAGCGATTATAAGCTAATGTGAGGCAAAGCACATAACTCTGATCTATATATGCAAACAATCTATTTAGTCAGTTTCGTTTCTACAGATGGTATGCAATGGTAATCACGATGCATTAAGATTTGCATACATTTTTACTGCTTTATATAGCGATATTTGAATGTGGTATTGAACCTTATGACGTTTGATTAAAGATTTTAATCCACGGAAATCATGGTTCATTTAATAGTAACGAATGTGTCCTCTGTATATTCATAAAATGAGTGTCTGTATTTCCAGATAGCATAGAGAAGTTCCGATATTTTTTATTCTTTAATGACTAGTATAATTTATTTGATAATGCATAATTTTGCTATGTATCTGTTTGTGCCAGAGACTATGTACATTTAACTTTAGACTTGGAACATGTAGTTTCATGTGTAGAAAAATGAAAGTTATAGATACATGTGTTTACTCTAATGTATACCATTAATATTTAGAGTATTTGAAATGTGGCATTGACCCCTGCTTAAATGGCGCCACATGCATCGCGGATGGATGTTTCTGTACTCCTGGTTGGACTGGCGTATATTGTGAAACAGGTATGCGTGCTTGCAGGTATGCTACGTACGGACACCCAAAGTGAGACTAATTGTGTTGTGCCAATTTATTATTTGTGATGTGGGCATTAAAGGGACACTTGTGTTCTTAATTGACGATGTTTTGTATCTCTTGGATAACAAGTGCGTAGCTATTTTCAGATACATTTCATTATTATTATCATTAGCTCTACACATCAGATGCATATATTTGTTAAATCCGAACATACGGATACACAACATACCTGGTTTAGTTTGAAGAGCTTTCATTCCTTACTGATTTGACCTTATGTATATTATAATGAAAAGCGAAAGAAAATAAATATGATAATACGTACACCAATTTAATTAGTATGTAACATCGATTTTCAGACAAAAATATGGGAGTTAATGTTATTGTTATGCTTGTCAGTAATATAAATCGAGGATACATTGTCTACCACCAGTGTGATCCTTATTAATTCTATCACATGAAAATCAAGCGGTAGTATTCACGCATTTAAGGAATCAAGTGCGAGTAAACAACAAACGCATTTTAAACCAAATAGATTTTAAATCCATAACGTTTTCTAAAACTGTGATTTGCACGAAATGTGCGTTATTTGAATCTTTCACTCGTTATTATTTTGTTACTGAGAATGGCGTCGTAAGGGCATGAAAGCCGAATGTACTGTATATTTTAAGAACGCATATCTTTACGTAAATATTTCGTAAGTCGTTTGCCAAACGTTCAAAATTGATTTCACCTTCATCATCCATTTCTTTCGTCCCCCCCAAACAAAATTTAATGATCCATTCCTCTTACCCCGTATATGGGTTAAGTAGCCAATAAAAAGGGCAGAAACTCGTATTATAGATGAAATAAAATCCTAAAATAGGAACAATAAAGGTGCACTTAGAAAAAACACAGTTTCAAGTCACGCAATTTTCTATTTTTGCTTTGTAAACCAGCAATCGTTCAGCTTATACATTCAATAACCTTTTTGTTAATACCTCTAGAAACATAGGTTAAAAACAAGAGAAGCTTACACGTGTGGCCTCCGTGAAAGCGTTTTTATATTGCGAGAAAAGTGATTAGACTTTCTTACCACGTGAAAATACCCCCCCCCTCCAAAAAACACACCAAAATCTCTTCGAACACCGCCATTTTATTCCGCTTAACACTTTTCCCACACTTAAAATTCGGAAAACACAAAACACGTTGGACGCCCTGTTGCACATAAAATAATTTGCAAATTAATTACTATAGTTTGCTTGGTTCAAGAATACTGATATTGGTCATGACCAGCAGATGACCCATATTAATTTTTGATGTGAGGTTAAAACATCACGGATGTGATCTTGATCTTAAAAAGAATGTCCGAATTGTAAAAAGAAACGATTGGACCTACGTTCTCAAACTATTTATAAATATATTGGCTACCACTTAAATTGACCTTGACCAAAGAAGCTGTATGTATATCAGTAAAATTGAGTTGCCCATATGCTTAACTTTATATTATCCATTTTACTAATACACTGCTGTAAGGGAACACACAAAAGCTATAACTCATCACTTCCACTAAACATATTTACAACTGGTCAATAACTATCCCAAAACTTTTAAGGATGTTGCTCATAATCTGAATTACAACAAACATATTAAATGCAGATGGGGAGAGGGCAGAGGCATTCATGCTTTAAAACATCTCTGGTGCTCTTATTGTGGCTATCTACCCGACAAGGCGCAATCGGGGGCGTTTGATATGTGACTGTGACAGCTCTTGTAAAATTGAAGTATAACAGACTAGCTACATCAATAAGTACATGTACATGTTTGATTGTATCAATCTGTGTTCAATTAAATTACAGTTTTAATATTATGCGCAATTCTACATTCCTTTCTTTGTTCCGTCTAAAGCGGTACGTTCAAGCTATGTTACAGATAAGTTATTACCACACTGGACGATGAAGTATTTTAATCAAAATGAATTATGAAATAATGAATATAAAATACTTCCCTTTTTAATACTTCCATCAGTTAACACTTGATTAACTTCAGATATAGACGAGTGTGCCAGCCTGCCTTGTTTGAATGGAGGACGTTGTATGAACCAGGTCAATGGATTTAACTGCAACTGTCAACTTGGTTACGCCGGTTCCATTTGTCAGACGGGTAAGATCCTGCGTGTCCTTCAATCAATAAATTGACCAATGAAGAGATTGTATTGCACCTATGAGTAGTAGCAGATGTATTTATACTGCAATGGATATCTTTGAGCACCTCAAACAACCTCCAACAAGTGAGGGCGGAGCTAGGCTTCCATTCATGTCATGTTAAATAAACGGAAAAGGACTTTATCCGAAATGATTTATTACTAAGTTTGCACTAGCCGAGCAATCATTTATCGATAACAATAGTATAATATTCATACTATCTGTGTTTGTTTTCTAACACTTGGCATTGCATGCGTCAAATAGGGTGTATGTTTGATCGTAATTACTGTGCCTTAAACATGATAATAATTGCATTACGTTTAAGGTGTTATTCATTTTCTATTGTCTTAATTTATACATGACATGTGTTTCTATCCAGATGATAGAGAAATATCGGTGATTGTTTCAACACATTTAGTAATTCCAAGCTGACTTAAAATTAATCAGAACAGCAGTGTCTGCTGGTATATTTTATGTTATGTTAGTAGTTTATGCGTATTTACATATTTTAACGGTGACAGTGTCTTTGCTTTCATGAACAAATAATTCTGATTAAGCAGAGCAGTTTGCTTCAATGAAAATATTTACTATTTTCTCGTTTGGTTACAGATATTAATGAGTGTGAGTCTAATCCTTGTCTGAACAACGCTGCATGTTTGGACCAGGTTGCCAATTTTGCCTGTGTCTGTCCTGAAGGATTCACCGGCACTCTTTGTGAACACAGTAAGAATATTGCTGTAAAGTTTGATATATTCAATTATTTTTGACTATTTTTTTCCGTTGGTTACGGACATAAGTTTCGTATTACTTTTAAAACCTGTGTACATGGTAGGGGTTTCCACGGTGGTGACCACTGTATTGTTGTTTTGAGTTCGTCATCTGTGTTGTCATGGTTTTTTGTTGTTTATTTGTAAGTGTTCTTATTGTAATGTTTTTGCCATTTATAGTATCTGATGTACAAAATAGCTTGTACTATTATCGTGAAAACGCCAATCATGTTCAGTTTTGATGACTGGCGAACGTATATTAAGTGTTGTATAATTTAGAAGGGTATACTTTGTGTTTACTAATAATATAATTTAGATGAAGTACGCAGTGTGTATTTTAATTTCGACGTGGAATTACCGATTTTGCTCTCTGTAAAGAGACAAAAACTTGTTTGTAAAATTAAATAGCTAAACTCTTTACTTATTCATCATCTACAAATCCGTTCCGATGGGAAATTTGAATAATTTATTCCTCGGATACCTTAAAACGATTTCACGTGACTTTTATCCGTAGTTCCAATGACGTCCTTATTATATTGTCCGGTCGAACAATTTGATTCTCATAACACTGCATAGTTCGGTTGAATAGTTTATACATGTACTTGTCAATAGTTCATGTTCATTCTAACACCAATTTTGATTATTTTAATCAAATGTTTCACTTAAGAAAATAATCAAATCCTTTAGTGAAAAGTTTAATAGAAGACATGTTATCATAAAGCATATAATAACATCAGACATATTTAAATTCCCCAGTTTTAGAGATGAGGTCATTACCTAGATGTACTGTCTGCAATATTAAAATAGTTTATTTTTCACACAGGATTAATGACATTTTGCTTGAGTAATATTACTGGGTGTTTTTGTCGAATTGGGTAAGTTAAGACTCTTTAACATCTTGGTGCTTTTAAATTAGGTCATTAATATAGTACTGGCTACTGGGCTGGTTCCTGTGATTTCCATTGTAATATTGTATCTGTATTCGCAGATGTAAATGATTGTGTTCCGAATCCCTGCCAAAATGGAGGTGTATGTGTGGATATGGTTAACGGCCATACATGCGTGTGCCACTCCGGGTACACGGGGACGAACTGCGAGATAAGTGAGGGCTTGGTACCATGTATAGTTTACTATAAACATTTATAATTATTTGTCTAGACGTGAGATTCTCTACCGATATTCTGTATTCAGATGAAAAAATAATGTTTTTTAAAACATATAAATATATAAAAAATTTTATTTATGGTGCTGTATTAACACACCATTATTATTTTTTTTTTAATTTGATTTCTGATCTAATGATTTTTTTTCCCGCTGAGTTTAATCATAAACACTGTTACTGTGAAATATATTTTATAGAGCTCACTCAGTGAAATTTATTGTGATCTGGCTCTGTAAAAACAATCTTTCTTTTGAACGTTAAGACGTTGATGACTGCCTGCCAAATCCTTGTTTGCACGGGGGTACATGCCTGGACGGAGTTGGAATGTTCACGTGTAGGTGCGTGCTTGGATATACAGGCGAAACGTGCGATACAGGTCAGTCACACTAATTTGGTGTATTTTAAGGCCAAGCGGTCATATTACTGTCGTGTTGTTAAATGTTGTCTTATTACCTAAAAAATAGAAGAAGAAACCATAGGCTACCAATAGAAACAGGTAATTGGAATAGGAAACTAGTCAACGAAAGACTTTGTCAAACTTGATGACGAATTTCATTTCTTATTTGAATGCCTTAATTTTGATAATGAACGTAAACAATTTATTAAACCATATTTTTACAGAAAATCCAAGCATTTATAAACTCGAACAATTGTTTAATAATGCTAGTAAAAAAGATTTCTTTAATCTCTGCAAAATAGCAAATGTTATTATCAGACAAAATAGGTAAGCGCGGTATGTTTGAATATATGTTATCACTGAATGTTAACATTCCTAGTTATATCTAGTACTTATATATATGTAAGTAAGTGCATTTATTTTCTCTAACACATATACTTCAATATTGTTGTATTCTTCTTGTTTCTTTTTTTTTTTTTTTTGGTTCCTTACTAAAAATGTGACACTTCCATTGTTTTAAAATAGTATTATGGCAATAATGTAACGTTACAATATGCTTTTTAACTTCTTATAAGTATCAAATCTAAATAGTTACGTTAAAGATTAAGAATGTTAAATCTGATTTGAGCCACTATATTTCATTGACTGTAATAATTATGCACCTCAATGTTGTACATGCATTTGAGAGAATAAAAGTATTGACTTGACTTTACCTGACTACATATTAGATATTATGCTTGCTTAAGTATTCTGATTTCTGTCATCGTTTTGAATGTGGAAATTCTAATACCTAATTTTAAGAAAAATAATCTATGTGTTTTTATTTGACTGAATCGACTAACATTTGTTAAATCTGTATCCAAAAGTAACTGTTGGCCTATCCAGTTCTTTGTATTCGCAAACTAGCCAAATGAATACCTCTTGATGATTTATACCTCTTGATGATTTATCATTGGTTGTAGACGTTGATGAATGTCGGTCAAATCCCTGCCGAAATGGTGGACTGTGTTTGGACTCAGTCAACAGTTTTACATGCATATGTCGAGCTGGATTTACCGGAGGAATATGTCAGACAGGTGATTTGCAGTGAACCCGGAGCAGTGATACTTTTTAAATAGAAAGTCTGAATCGATTGTTATTACAAAACCCTACCAACAAATTTTATAAATATAGCTGCCCATAATTTAATGTTAATGTTTCGAGAATAAAACTTTTATCGTGCTTTAATGTTTGAATTAAATATGCGAGTTGTTTTCGTAAACATATTTTCATATAACAGCTTAACTGACTACCTTTTTGTATTCTTTAAAATCTGAAGTTCTCACATTTAGCTATTTCTACATCCTTTTTATTACGCTCAATTCGGGCCAGTTGTTTTTTAAACATTAGCATTGTCCTTTTTCGTATAATTAATAGTGTGCAAACTTAAAACAACCATATAGGTATCGACGAATGTGCATCCTCGCCCTGTGGTGCCGAGAGCACGTGTTTGGATGGGATTAACAGTTACACGTGTATCTGCCAGGCAGGTTACACTGGGAGTTGCTGCGAAATTGGTATATATATCTTTTAACGATTTACATTTTGGAACATTATCACAAATGTTTTGAATGCTAATTTACAGGCATAGTAGAAGTGTTTTAATGACATGTTTTTTAATGTAGATACCAATTTTATTCCAATCATCATATTAACAGAGAGACATGCAGATATTAGTTACTGGGTTTTAGATATTAAGTTCTATGTTTATTTATATTGATTGACCATTATTTTATTCTGCATGAATTACATTTTAATGATTTTGTTTCGCAAATAACATAATACCTATATAAAAAAGCTCCCCCTGAACACTTTAACTTATTAATTTGAGCTTAAAGTCTATAACTTTAAAATGAAAATTTACCATCAGCAGTTTTTGTTTTATTGATGGATGACATAAGTTTCAATAGTTTGATTTAAACAAAGCTTTTTATCTGACCCAAATAGTAACTTATTTTAGATATAAACGAATGTGAATCGAATCCTTGCCTAAACGGTGGTCTGTGTTTGGAAGGTATAGACGTTTATAACTGTACATGTCCTTCTGGTTATCAGGACGCCCACTGTGGAACAGGTACCTTACGTTTTGATTAGTTTTAACATTGGTAAAGTTGAAAAATTAAAGTGTAAAAACAGCTTTGGGAAAAAGACATTGGTGCAGATCGACCACAATCGGTTGTAAAAAATATATAATACTTACCACGTATTCTTACATATGACGTTATAATCATGCGTTATGTAAACCTTGATAACTACACGGACATTAAAGCCCTCTTATCCATTTTACCTTGCTATTGGGCATTGACAGTGATGCCTTCCTGTTTAATGTTTTCGCAACCTGGATAACCTGGGAAGAGTGCTAAAATTGCATTGATCTTTTGTAAGGAAGACACTAAGTGAACCTTTTTTATTAATCCTGTTTCAGACATCAATGAGTGTGAATCAGGCCCATGCCAACATAACGGGACATGTGTGAATCTGGTTGGCTCGTTTCAATGCAACTGTGCTCCAGGATACACCGGCACATTGTGTCAGAAAGGTAGAAGATTGGTTGCGTTAGTTGCACTATCGGTTTAAGAGCGTATTGCCTTTTGTCTCACATAAGCATCACACTTAAGTTAATACATACGTTTATCACTTACAATACTTTTATCTCGGTTTATTTGACTATCACATATTTGTTTGTTTTTTCTTTTATATTACAGAAGTGTTATATAACTTTGTTTTGTTTTTATTGGTTAGAAAATAAATCACTTTGCATGTTTGTAAAAATCTAATTCATTTGGTGATTTCGTTTGCTTAACGGACAATTTTCCAGCAAGTCAGAGGTTAAATTCTCATTTAGTTATTATGAAGCTGTTTGTCCATTGGAGTACGTTTTAATTTATCAAATGTGCATGATACATGTTTATATCGCGTGCTTACAGGATTTCAACCTGACCATATAGCCGGCTGTTTCTGATACAAGGTTTCTTACCCACCTGGCGGTCATTATTTACTTTGCAAGTTTGTATATTTTTAATTAAATGTCTAAATAATTATCTAGATGTGAACGAGTGCTCCTCACATCCTTGTTTAAACGGTGGAGCATGCATGGACGGAATCAATCGGTATAACTGCACGTGTCCTCAAGGGTACCAAGGAACTAACTGCGAATTTGGTGAGATTTCCATGTGGTATAATAAGTAAACATAACAGTATTTCACGGTCACTGGCCCGCTATACATTACTATACATTTCAATACTTCATGGTCACAGGCCTACTTTGCATAACTATATATTAAAGTACTCCAAGATCACTGGCCCATTATACATATCTGTACATTTCAGTACTTCCCGGTGAATCCTTAATACATAACTATACATTACAAAACTTATCTATGCATTTAAGTACTTCACGAACACTGGTGCATTATACATATTTTTACCTTTCAGTATTTCACGGTTACCGACCAAATATACATAAATATACATTTCAGTACATCCCGGTCACTGGCCCATTATACATAACTTTACATTTCAGTACTTCCCGGTCACTGGCCCATTATACATAATTTACATTATATATATATATATATATATATATATATATATATATATATATATATATATATATATATATATATATATATATATATATATATATGTACTTTAAACTACGAAACTAAACAACGAAGTTATCGAAGTTATTCTGTGCTATTAGTTAAAATGGTGAAGTGAACTTCATAATTTCCTACTAAGTATAAATCTTTAAATAAATTGGAATATTTTTAAAGTTCGTTTTACTTTTTATAACAATATGACCAATTTGAATATATAAATACTTTGTATACACTAATAAAATGTTAATTTTGTTATTTTATATTGGCCTAGTTATTTGTCCAAGAAATCTGTATGAAATCATCTATTTAATAAGTATTTTATAATTAAACATGACATATGCTACAACATTTTGTTTAAAACATTCTTATTTCTTATCTCAAGTTATTATTGAAGATTATCATGGATTCTGCTTTTCTAAACTGGGCATTGATGATTTTGACATGCATCCTTTAAAGTGACATTGCACAGACTAATGAATAAAGCCGATTGCATGGTGAAGAAGCATGTCTGTTCGTGATAATTTCGTTAATAGTTTAACAACTGTAATATAACACCGTACAGAGTTGAGTAAAACTTTATAGGCTAGTAATTACAAATATGTTTCAAACAAGGCGCACAATTTTAAAAACAGCCGGTAACGTGGAAAACAAAATGGCTACCTTATTAAATAATTTACAGCATTCTCATATTACAGCGAGTTTCGACAGCCAGTGGTAATGGTTTGTTTCTCGAATCCCGTATTTTACGAGTTTAGTAGCCAATTAGAATGGCGGAATCTCTTATTGGCCGCCTTTGGTCGAGATTTTGCATGTATTTTCGTCGGGAGTTAGTATTGCATTTGGCCCGTTATCGCGTAAAAGACCTAATAGTTTATTACTAAGACTTGTTATTAACACGGTGCTCACATTTATAACAAAACGTTTGATACACATAATTCCTCCAGGAAATGTCTGCCTTTCTCTATAGTTAGAATTGCCTATTCATTTTTGTCATTTTCAGATATTCAGGAGTGCTCGTCTTCTCCGTGCCTTAATGGAGGAACATGTTCAGAACACATCAGATACTTCACCTGCAGTTGTATTCCCGGTTATACTGGAACCAACTGTGAACACGGTTTGAATTTTAATCTCTATATAGTGTAATCTAAATTAAATCAATATAATTCTTAAGAAAAACAAATTGAAAACACATATAATAGATGGAGCCATAACCACATAACAGCATAAAGATATACTGCAACATGAACGCACTATGAGATACTTTGGCATGGTGCCATTATCATATGAACGCATTGTTGTACGGCGAAATAATATATGAACGCATTGAGCTATACAATAATATAGTGCCATGACCACATGAACGCATTGAGATGTACTGCTATATGGCGCAATGACCGCATGAACACAGTTCTAGAGATACTCAGAGTTATAAGTTACGGGGCTAGTAGCTTACCCGATATGGAATGTACGGAGTAGAGGAACCCGAAGCTTGAAGCCGAATATGGTTTCCTGCGTCGACAACATATTAGCATTGATCAAGACGCAAACACCACCTGGGAAATGTTTCATTTATTAATTGGGAAAAGACGCCATTTCTATATAATTGATTTATGATCCAATATGAATATATATTGGGTTATCTGTCCTCGACCAATGGCTTTGCGTCTTTCATGTTGGAGGTGTAATATATTAGGTATGGCGCAATGACCAAATAAATGTATTGATTGTTCTGTTGCTGGTACGTTTTGCAAATACACTAAACAAAGCCTATTTGTCAATCAGCTATTACGCTAAAGATAATTTTGTTATAATAATAACAAAATGCATATCACGATTAGCACAAATTAAAGATTTAGACAAGAGCTCTTTTGTTAGCTTTTTTCTAAAAATATGAACGAAAATGTCTATGCTAAAAAACGTTAATAACCTTATTGGAAGTTTGGTGGCTATAGGTTTGGATATACAACAAAAAACAGTTAAAATAGAAATTTGTAAGTTGCTGTTTGGTATTTTTTCCTAGATCTGAGTTAAAGAACAATTTGAAAACGTGAAATTTCCAACATAAATCTGTGAACAAGTCGTCTTTAAGGTATCAATTTCTTAACCTTTCTGTATCCAGAGTTAATAAAAGGTAACTGCATTTAAATCAATCCATCCTAATACATGACCATATTGAAATGTTTTAAAGATATCAACGAGTGTCTGCCAATGCCATGCTTTAACGGTGGAACTTGTGTAGATGAAATCAACCGCTACACGTGCATATGTCGAGCGGGCTTCACTGGCACAAATTGCGAAGAAAGTAAGTCAAACTTATAATAATGTGGTATCATTGCCAAGGTAGAAGTTACCTTAAACTTCGATAGATTCATTTTAGACCACGGGCCGGTTACATTAAAACGAGAACAAAATTTCTCGCTTAAAATTTACCACACAATTAGACATTAAAATAACGATCGAATCAGATATCTGGAAAGCCAATGACTAGTCAGTCAGGCGACTGAAGATTTTTGTTCAACCTAACCCAGTGCATGGTTGCACAAAAATAAATCTTGAGTCGCATAGCAAAATAAGCATGACTTTTCGACCATCTGAATGATTTGTTAGAGTTCATTTAATATTACTTTTTTTATGGAATTGTAGGTCTTTAAGCGGAAAAAAATGTTTTCTTGGCTTAGTTTATCCGTTCAAACAGTTATGTCGTTATCACAAGTTAGCATGACAATCAAATGATGTTTGGTTGTAATCGTACAAGTAATAATGTTTTACAATCTTTCTAACTTCTTATTATTTCTTCTGCTTCAGACATTGACGAGTGTATTGGAATTATTTGTCAGAACGGGGGCACGTGCGAGGATGGCGTAAACAGCTTTCGGTGTGTCTGTCTTCCTGGTTATACCGGAGAAAGATGTCAAACTGCTAAATTCTTTGCTGTACTCGTTGACAAGAATTGTATATATTAAGAAATTCTGCTTGAGTTAATCACGATCATTGTCGGTGGCTAGGACTATTTGCAAGCGGTTTTAATGAGCTTTATAATACATGAACACTTTTTGAAATGATTTGCATAACCTAAAGCAAGCACAATTCCGTTAATTTTAAAATTCAGTATTTGCTCAAAAATACAATGCTGATGGAAAGATATGAAGAAACTTTTATTTTGCCTTGGGATATTTGACTTATGATACCAATATGAATCTTATTTAGCTGATTTAGTTGATATCAGAAATCAATGATAGACCCGTTGACATCTGAATATAAATATAGTCTTTGAGGCATTGATAATGATATCATTATTTGTATTTTTCAAAGTATATATGTATGTATATAACATATGTAAATATACATAAACAGTCTTCTTGGTTTTGTCAATAGTAAGATTTATCTTGTAAATCGTTACTATTGTTCATATCAAATCAATTTCTTCCTCGCCTGACATTTCTATGACTTTATACTAGTTCCCTTATTTTATTTAGATGATATGTATACGTAAAAGGTATGCATTATTATACCAAGCCAATAATGCATACCATGTTTAGCACAGTCAATAATTTTAGTAGTTTACTTGAATAACTTATCTCTTTTCTCAGATATCGACGAGTGTCTTTTATTACCGTGCCACCAAGGCGGAACATGTCAAAATACACCTGGAAGCTACATGTGCATTTGTCCAATAGATCTGACTGGGAAAAACTGTGAACTATGTATATCAAAGTTATCTGTAGATTTAAAATTATCATTTGTTGCTAATAGCATTACTTAGCTGGCATTGTATTCTTGTTTTGCCTTGTTCCTGTAACTGGTATTCATTGTTCTTAAGTAATTCATTATTCACTACTGTGCTGCGATAAATTAAAGCATGGTCCCTATCATTTTATTAAATTTTTGGTTATTAATCCCGATTATATCGTAGTGCATAAACTGCTAGTGGGGAACCAAATCGCGCAAGTTTGCGTTTGTAAGCAAATGTTAACTAACACAGTGCTGTTTTCAAAGTGATTAAATCAGCTCACACCCTCCTTTCTTACTTTAAGTAATGAACGAATGTCTTTCGAATCCATGCCTGAATATGGGAGAGTGTATCGTCGGCGAGGGACGTTATGACTGCATCTGCTTGCCAGGCTTCAGCGGAACAAATTGCCAGATAAGTATGTAACATATTTATCGACAATAAAAAAGTGTAAAATTATACTAAGAGGCATCTGATAGAGTTTGTTTAAAAGATGAATAAACTACATAATAGAAATGAAATAATATGGAAAAACAAACTAGCCTACTAGTCAATACCCAACCATGGTCTGGTGTAATGCCCCCAGAATCAGCCAAAGAATCAGCCAAATACTAAACTCTGATCTTGTGTAATGCCACCAGAATCAGCCAAATACCAATCTCTGATCTTGTGTAATTACTATAGAATCAGCAAAATATCAAACTCTAATCTTGTGTAATGCCCCCAGAATCAGCCAAATACCAATCTCTGATCTTGTTTAATGACCCCAGAATCAGCCAAATTCCCATCTATGATCTTGTGTCATGACCCCAGGATCAGCCAAATACCAATCTCTGATCTTGCGTAATGACCCCAGAATCAGCCACATACCAATCTCTTGTCTTGTGTAATAACCCCAGAATCAGCCAAATACCAATCTCTGGTCTTGGGTAATTACCCCAGAATCAGCCAAATACCAATCTTTGATCTTGTGTAATGGCCCCAGAATCAGTCAAATACCGATCTCTGATCTTGTGTAATTAACCCAGAATCAGCCAAATACCCATCTCTGATCTTGTGTAATGGCCCCAGAATCATACAAATACCAATCTCTGGTCTTGTGTATTGGCACCAGAATCAGCCAAATACAAATCTCTGATCTTGTGTAATGCCCCCAAAATCAGCCAAATACCAATCTCTGATCTTCTGATCTTGTGTAATGAACCTAGAATCAGTCAAATACCAATCTCTGGTCTTGTGTAATGAACTTAGAATCAGCCAAATACCAATCTCTGTTCTTGTGTAATGCCCCAAGAATCAGCCAAATACCCATCTCTGGTCTTGGGTAAATACCCTAGAATCAACCAATTACCAATCTCTGATCTAGTGTAATGACCCAAGAATCAGCCACTTACCAATGTCTTGTCTTGTGTATTAACCCCAGAATCAGCTAAATACCAATCTCTGGTCTTGGGTAATTACCACAGAATCAGCCAAATACCAATCTCTGTTCTTGTGTAATGCCACCAGAATCAGTCAAATACCAATCCCTGATCATGTGTTTGACCCCATAATCAGCCAAATACCAATCTTTTATCTTGTGTTATGACCACAGGATCAGCCAAATACCCATCTCTGATCTTGTAGAATGCCCTAAGAATCTGCCAAATACCAATCTCTGAGCTTGTGTAATGACTCCAGAATTAGCCAAATACCAATCTCTGATCTTGTGTAATGACCCTAGAATCAGCCAAACACCAATCTCTGGTCTTGTGTTATGTCCCCAGAGTCAGCCAAATACCAATCTCTGGTCTTGGGTTATGCCCCCAGAATCAGCCAAATATCAATCTCTGGTCTTGTGTTATGACCCCAGATCCAGCCAAATTCCAATCTCTGATCTCGTGTTATGCCCCCAGAATCAGCCAAATACCAATCTCTGATTTTGTGTAATACCCCCAGAATCAGCCAAATACCAATCTCTGGTCTTGTGTAATGACCCAAGAATCAGCCAAATACCAATCTCTGATATTGTGTAATGTTCTCAGAATCAGCCAAATACAAATCTCTGATATTTTGTAATGGCCCCAGAATCAGCCAAATACAAATCTCTGATATTGTGGAATGGCCCCAGAATCAGCCAAATACCAATCTCTGATATCGTGTAATGGCCCCAGAATCAGCCAAATACCAATCTCTTGTCTTGTGTAATAACCCCAGAATCAGCCAAATACCAATCTCTGATATTGTGTAATGGCCCCAGAATCAGCCAATTACAAGTCTCCGATATTGTGTAATTGCCCCAGAATCAGCGAAATACAAATATCTGGTCTTGTGCAATGGCCCCAGAATCAGCCAAATACCAATCTTTTGTCTAGTGTAATGACCACAGAATCAGCCAAATACCAATCTCTGATCTTGTGTAATGACCCCAGTATCAGCCAAATACCAATCTCTTATCTTGTGTAATGACCCCAGAATCAGCCAAATACCAATCTCTGATCTTGTGTTATGACCCCAGAATCAGCCAAATACCAATCTCTGATCTTGTGTAATGACCCCAGAATCAGCCAAATACCAATCTCTGATCTTGTGTTATGACCCCAGAATCAGCCAAATACCAATCTCTGGTCTTGTGTCATGAACCTAGAATCAGTCAAATACCAATCTCTGATCTTGTGTAATGCCCCCAGAATCAGCCAAATACCAATCTCTGATCTTGTGTAATGAACCTAGAATCAGCCAAATACAAATCTCTGATCTTGTGTAATGCCATCAGAATCAGCCAAATACCAATCTCTGGTCTTGTGTTATGTACCCAGAATCAGCCAAATACCAATCTCTGGTCTTGTGTAATGAACCTAGAATCAGTCAAATACCAATCTCTGATATTGTGTAATGACCCCAAAATTAGCCAAATACCAATCTCTGATATTGTGTAATGGCCCCAGAGTCAGCCATATACCAATCTCTGATATTGTGTAATGGCCCTAGAATCAGCCATATACCAATATCTGATATTGTGTAATGACCCCAGAATTAGCCAAATACAAATCTCTGATATTGTGTAATGGCCCCAGAATCAGCCATATACCAATCTCTGATATTGTGTAATGGCCCCAGAATCAGTCGAATACAAATCTCTGATATTGTGTAATGGCCCCAGAATCAGTCAAATACCAATCTCTGATATTGTGTAATGGCCCCAGAATCAGCTAAATACAATTCTCTGATATTGTGTAATGGCCCTAGAATCAGCCAAATATCAATCTCTTGTCTTGTGTTATAGCCCCAGAATTAGCCAAATACCAATCTCTAATATTGTGTAATGGCCCCAGAATCAGCCAAATACAAATCTCTGATACTGTGTAATGGCCCCAGAATAAGCCAAATACCAATCTCTGATATCGTGTAATGGCCCCAGAATCAGCCAAATACCAATCTCTTTTCTTGTGTAATAACCCCAGAATCAGCCAAATACAAATCTCTGATATTGTGTAATGGCCCCAGAATCAGCCAAATACCAATCTCTGATATTGTGTAATGGCCCCAGAATCAGCCAAATACAAATCTCTGATACTGTGTAATGGCCCCAGAATCAGTCAAATGCCAATCTCTGATATTGTGTAATGGCCCCAGAATCAGCCAAATACCAATCTCTGATACTGTGTAATGGCCCCGGAATAAGCCAAATACAATTCTCTGATATTGTGTAATGGCCCCAGAATCAGCCAAATACCAATCTCTTGTCTTGTGTAATAACCCCAGAATCAGCCATATACAAATCTCTGATCTTGTGTAATGACCCCAGAATCAGCCAAATACCAATCTCTAATCTTGTATAATGACCCCAGGATCAGCCAAATCCCAATCTCTTGTCTTGTGTAATAAACCCAAAATCAGCCAAATACCAATCTCTGGTATTGTGTAATGGCCCCAGAAACAGCCAAATACAAATCTCTTATATTCTGTAATGACCTCAGAATCAGCCAAATACCAATCTCTGGTCTTGTTTAATGCCCGCAGAATCAGCCAAATACCAATCTCTGATCTTGTGTTATGACCCCAGAATCAGCAAAATTCCAATCTCTGATCTTGTGTAATGGCCCCAGAATTAGCCAAATACAAATCTCTGATATTGTGTTATGACCTCAGAATCAGCAAAATACCAATCTCTGGTCTTGTGTAATGACCCCAGAATCAGCCATATACCAATCTCTGATATTGTGTAATGCCCCCAGAATCAGTCAAATACCAATCTCTGATCTTGTGTAATGACCCCAGAATCCGTCAAATACCAATCCTTGATCTTTTGTAAAGACCCCAGAATCAGTCAAAAATCAATCTCTGATCTTGTGTAATGCCCCCAGAATCAGCCAAATACCAATCTCTGATCTTATGTCATGACCCCAGAATCAGTCAAATACCAATCTCTGTTCGTGTGTTATGTCCCCAGATTTAGCCAAATACAAATCTCTGGTCTTGTGTAATGACCCCAGAATCAGCCAAATACCATTATCTGGTCTTGTGTAATGTCCCCAGAATCAGCCAGATACAAATCTCTGATCTTGTGTAATGCCCCAAGAATCAGCCAAATACCAATCTCTTGTCTTGTGTAATGGCCCCAGAATCAGCCAAATACAAATCTCTTGTCTAGTGTAATGACCCCAAAATCAGCCAAATACCAATCTCTTGTCTAGTGTAATGACCCCAGAATCAGCCAAATACCAATCTCTTGTCTAGTGTAATGACACCTGAATCAGTCAATACCAATAGTTTGTCCATTGAAATGACCAAGAATCAGTGAATACCAATTTTTGGTGTTGTGTTATAACTCTTTAATCTGTCAATACACAACTGTTTATTTAATGATATATATATTTATGTGATGTCGTTAGAAATTGTCAATACACAACTGTGGTCTTGTGTAATGGCATTATAATCAGTCAATACACAAGGTCTTCCGTCATAACACTATAAATAGTTCAAACCTTACTGTGGTCCATAGTAATGACACGAAATCAGTCAATACAAATCTCTGGTCTAGTGTTATAACTCTATAATCAGCCAATATATAACTGTTTATTTAAATGATTACTTTATAAATAAAACATACACAACTGGGGTCTTATTTTATGACATAATCATCAGTCTATACGCAACTGTGGTGTTGCATAGTGACATTTTGCCCAGCCAATGCCCAACTGTTGTCAGGTGTTATGAAAAATAATCAGTCAATACCCAACTGTTAGCTTGTGTAATGGGTTTGTGTTATGATACAAGAAGCAGTCAGTTCACAACTGATTTTCTTTTCAAACAAAGGACAGGCTTTCTTAAAATGTGTGATTGACATTTTCTTTTCAAAAACTCAGATATAAACGAATGCTCCTCCAGTCCATGCCTTAATGGTGGAACATGTCTGGATGGCATTAATTCCTACAATTGCACATGCACCCCTGGATATACTGGACTACATTGTGGAATAGGTAAGTTATGTAAATCATGACAGAGAACAAGAACTGGATAACAATGCAAAAAAGCCAACTTATCAATATTTTTAGCAAGTGTTTTATATACTAGTTTTGGTGTTTCACTAATTGTTTTATTTTTAGAAAATTGTCTACGCAACCTTGAATTCTGAATTATTTTCTTCTGTACGTTATCAATGTTTATGCGAATTTTTCATCGGGTTTTCAATGTTAGACTCAGATTTAGCGATATTGGAATTTATATCAATGTTTTTATTTTATAAAACGTTAATAACAAATCAAAATTAAATTACTTGTAGCTAAATGGTCGTGTTTTATACATCAATTTTATTAAAACGATATCCTGACGTCCCCCTTTAGAAATACGCAGTTAACGTCAATAGCGTATGTTCGTGAAAAGAGCATTGGAAGTTCGATAATAGTTAGAGTGGTTACATGTAAATATAACGATATTAATCTTTTAAAGACATAAACGAGTGTGCTTCTGGACCGTGTCAGAATGGCGGCGTATGCAGCGATCGAGTCAACCTGTACATCTGCTACTGTACACCGGGATATGCGGGAATTAACTGTGAACTAGGTATAAGTACTAAGTATATTTGTAATTGTATAACGGGATTACACTTCCCATTCTTTTCGCTATACATTTCCATGGAAATAGGCAACATTTCAGGTTTCAAGTATATGACAAACATACATTTCCTTAAAGTTCGGTTCAAAACCGATTGATTTAAACAATAAAAAGGTATGTTGCGTTTCCCCTAAGAGTTCACTTACTTTGAAGTTACTTATAGAAAACATGTGGCATTTGATCTGAATTAGTTTTAGTCCAGCAAAACAATATTTGAATAATATTCACGATTCTTCTTGGTTGTAGATATTAAACTGAATTCAAAGAAAAATAACTTTCAAATAAGTGCATTGCTAAGATTTAAACAAGTTATTTGTCTGAAGTAGCATTCTCAATCTTATATGTAGAGAATGCATCTTGAACCAATATGAGTGCTTGCCATTTAGTTATAACGTTTGCATGGAGGGTCATTTTCTAACGGTGTTATAATTTGTGGCCCAACCCAATTGTATAATTATGTTATTTGTTGAAATGATTTATATTACGTGCGTATATTATATACAATAAAATAGTTTTAACTTAACTACGATTAAACTAGACTAGTTGTAACGTACCTTTTGTCATGACGCACTGTGTTGTATGGCCCTGGTATGTCCGCCGTTTTGACACTAGACTACCAAATAAAACAATTCTAGAAAACGAAAAGGAAACAGTTATCAATTTTTAATTTATGAAAAGAAACAGAAGAAAACGAAAATGTACGGAATATTAGTCGTCATTAATATTCATTTGACCAGTTCCACTAATATGTTTAGTCGTATATTATTTATATGCAATTACACTTAGAAAACATGCATTACTCACTAATTTTATAGACATATATATGTATTTTCTTGGTGTACTGATTTGACGAAGAGATCTCACTAATATTGATTTGTATTTATAATTCAATGTTAGATCATTCGTTCCATGTTCATATCTACAGCTTACTATATGAGGTCCCAATTGAAGTTCTTTGTTTAACAACTTATTTTAAGAGCAAGACATTTGTCTATTGCTTTATGCAACAAATCTGGACAAAACGACTTGCATGTCTCAAATGCGAACGTCAGTCATTTAAACAGGTTTGGAACATTTTGTAACGCAGATATAGATGAGTGTGCCTCCAGTCCCTGCCAGAATGGAGCAACGTGTGCGAGACTTATTCCGGGATTCCGTTGCATTTGTATGCCCGGGTACACCGGAGCATTCTGTGATATAGGTGGGTTGTACCTTGCTTTGTTGTGGATGATTTTATACTGTAAGCGAGGTTGCAAAACGTCGGGACTACACCGAGCAATTTGTAAAATGTAGAAATATAAAGAGTATACATGTATCTGATATGTTTAGATAACATGATATCATGTGTAAATATAGTTTTGGTTTTTTGTGCACACATGATATAATGTACATATATCAATTGTTGAAATCACGCGAATGCACGATCAGATTTTAATGAAATTATTACAACAAAAGCATAAGTAGAATGTATCATTCACTTTAAATATGCTTGAAAATTCTTATGCATTTTTGGTTTTCAATAAAAGCTTTCAAAAAATTCTGAAAAAAGAGATTACCAATCTGGATGTCTTGTTTCATCAAAACGTTCTGAAAATGGAATCCACAAAGTTGATGCCCTGTTTTATAAACACATTCTGGATCAACTTAATTGATGCATTGTTTTATAAACACAATCTGAAATCGAGATCAACATACGTGATGCATTGTGTTCTTAACACTTTCTAAGATCCACGAACAGATACCTTGTTTCATAGAACCATTCTGACAATGAAATCCGCATACTTGATGCATGGTGTTCGAAATTCAGTATGGCAATAATATCAATACCTTTCAGATATAAATGAGTATGCCTGATCCCCTTGCCTAAACGGGGGCTTGTGTGAAGACAGAATTAATTCCTATATTTGTCATTGTGTTCCTGGATTAACGGGCGACCGATGTCAATCAGGTAAACTATTCATATACAATCATTAGAATTAGCTCAAATAGAGAGGGTTTACACTTGCTGATCTTATTTAGAAGACATGCTGTTATACAAGCAAATTTACGACGTTAAACAATATAAATTATTTCTGTCGCGTCTATTAAAAAATAGAAGCAAATGATATAAAGTGACTAATAAGACATTTATAACCTGCTGTTATGCTTTTTCATATCCAACTTATTTTTTAAACTACAATACCTATAGGTTCCAATGGCAATACTTAATTTTAATCTTATAACCGCGGTTTAAATAAAGTTTAAATCAACTTAAGTAACTCGTCTAAACATATTTACTTGCCTTTAGTTATTTCTATTACTTAATGATCATTTTTCATATTCGGACATCGATTATTGCCAGCCTCAGCCTTGTCTTACCTTAGCAATCAAAGTTGATGTCTTGATAAAGATTATTGTCATCCTCAGCCTTTTTAACTTAGCTATTATTCTTCATATTCAGACGTAAATCATTGCCTGTCTCAGCCTTGTTCAAACAACGGCGTATGTCTTGATGGATTAAACAACTTTACGTGTGTATGTCGTCCTGGTTTCACCGGCATCACGTGCGATATAAGTAAGTTATAAATGGTGTTTAAACCTTTTTCTGTAAAAAAATACATTAAACGCATAGAAGATGGATAGCGGCCAATTTTATAATAATAAAGTGATTTTTAGGTATCTTTTGATACGGTAACACATGAACGTAATGTCATTGGTCAACAGTAAATATTGATCAATCAATTAACATTTAATCAAGTTTTTCCAAACCAACAAAATAACCAGTTTTATACAATTGGCTACTGTCTTGTATTAATATATGTTGGGACAATTGTGAGATAGTGAAGGCTTAAACGGCTTACCTAAATCTTAATATACTATTTCATTCAATCAACTACAGATACTCCGATAACTTATATTGAATATTTGTAATATCATTCATGCATACGCCCTACACCACATGATCCTCATATATGTTGTTTAACTACATGCAGATATCAACGAGTGCGCCAGTCAGCCGTGTCAGAACAGGGGAATTTGTGTCGATGAAATCAATGGATACACTTGTATTTGCCCCATTGGATTTATGGGGCTCAGATGCGAATAAGTAGGTTTTGGTTTATTGATGTTGTTATTGTTTACCTTATAGCATAACTACGAACAACAAGAATCCAAATAAGTATTTACTGGCAACATCAAACAATTGAAATGCTTACATTTAAATGAATTTTAACATGAGTCACGTGCTAACCATGCGCATTAGATTTGAGAGTTTAAGAAAACTTTTATTTATTACTACTAGAAGTGAAACAAGATTGAAATCATATATTGTTACATTTTTATTAATTTGTTGTAATTAATTTCTTTATTTATTTTGAGATGGAAAGTTTGGCCTTAATTATGTTAATTATTAATTATGGATATTCCGGGTTAAATTGTGATATTGGTAAGGGTTTCGAGTATCAAAGTTCAATGTATGTAACCCTTTTTCTTAATGACTTGAATGTATGGAACATATAAGAAACATCTCCTTTTGTCGTGACGTCAAGATTTGAATGTATCAAACATATAAGATGGAAACAATACAATTTTACAAAATTGATATAAATAAAATCACAAGAAAACAAAAATAAACAGATTAGATTAGCAAACAATGCGTGAGTAAATTGCGTAATGTGTGCGAGATAATTTTAAACATCTTACTACAATTGGGATGGTGTAGAAATAGTTTTGTGTATGTGTTCTTAAGAATATCATTGTTAATAATGTAATAATTTGGTATATCTAGATATTGATGAGTGTATTACTGCGTCCTGTCAAAACAACGCATCCTGCATTAACCTGGTTGGTGGTTTTCACTGCATTTGTGCGCATGGTTACACGGGATCATGCTGCAAAATTGGTATGTTTTTTTATTGTGAATCTTGTTTGTGCGATCCAAATTTATAAGTTCAATACAACCTCCTGGATCAGAGCGCAGTGAGATTAAAACTATTGTATTGCCAAATAATGCTTTTCATAAAAACTGCATATCATATTCATCAAATCACTGCCTCTTAAGGATGTGAACATTTAAATTTCAATTGCATTTCCATATCGTTTCTTTTCAAGATTCCTCCAATGCCTTTCAAAATGTTTTCTATAATTGAAGATTAAATCAAATAACAACACATGTACATGATTTTTTATAAAAACAACAACAATTGTATAATATTGATGTTTTACCAACTTTGTGGAGAAAAAAAATATTGATTTTTTATGTTTTCATGAATAACAAAATCACCATTAATGAGTTTCATAGTGCTTAGTGTTGTATTCCTTGTTGACAAGTATTCATGTCAATGTTTAGCTCATATCATTTTAATATTTATTCCATCTTCATTTTGTTCAATAAATTGTTATTTTGCATTTACGTGTAATCTGTGCGTTTAATATTAGTGCTACTCAGAAATTAGCTCAGTCGATAATAGAAGATTGAATATTTGATCAATAAAACGAAGTCAAGTGGCGACACTCAAACATATGAGGTTAATAAACAGCACGTTTCACATGTGCCACACAGGAAGTTCAGATTGTTTGAATGTTCCGGCAATTTCTTCCTCAAAATTTAATGCATTACTAAAAATGACTTTAATTTATTAGCAGTGAGGTTTAATAATACATAATGCAAAGCTCATTAAAAAGTAATATAAACAATGATTGAGTACTTACAAGGTACTAACAAGTTGTTTACCGCCACCATGTATATTCATGTGCATACATGTATACCCTTTTAGATAGACGGTATGATTTAAGAATTAACGTCACACGAATATGTATGATTTTACAGTATTTGAAGTTTGTTTTACACTTCAGACATCGACGAATGTGCGTCAAGCCCCTGTAGTAATGGGGGTCTGTGTGTAGATCGGATCAACTCGTATATTTGTGTGTGCGTTCAAGGCTACACAGGGGAGTCTTGTCAGACTGGTATAATAAAATTGATTGCCAGCCGTTGATGTTGTCCAGTCATGTGTATTCTACTAAAAATTCGAAGATTATTTTTCATGACATTTCTACTCAAAACAATCTTGCTCTACGAAATCATTTCATTTTAAAAATAGACTACCAGGTAGGATCCATCTCTTAATCTACTGTATATAAGGAATAAAAATATGTATACGGTTTAAAAACATAAATGTTTAGAGAAACATGTCTTGAAATTTATCTAAATGTTGACGGCACCACATAGATAAAGGTCAAACCCACTATATTCTGAATATGCCTTTTGCTTTCGAAGTCCATATCCGAACCAATGCAATTCAAGATCGTTATTTTGTGGGTAGATACATCTACCTTCCACTCCGATCGAGGGAAGAAATTCATCTAATATAATACTTGAATAATATTATCTCGGCCGGACTATCTTATAAAATATCATAGCATTCAAAAAACTTGTAAAAGTATAATTATCAGTATAAAATGTCTTGTATGCTATTCATAGATATAAATGAGTGTGCGTCTGACCCCTGTCCAGCCTCGGTCCCTTGTGTGGATCTGGTGAATTCCTTCAGATGTGATTGCCCCCAAGGTTATACAGGTCCATTTTGCACGATACGTGAGTGTACATGTATTTGCATTTATCTCTAATGCGCTACTCTTCACTCCGTCTGTTTGCATTTTTAGTTGCACGGTGGTTAAGGAATGGGATATGTTCAACGTGAGATTGACTTCTTTTGGTCATAACTACATATGATATAAGCATAGATGATAATCAAGTTAGTTATTTTTTCTTCCACATTTTTATTCAAAAGAACGTCATTTTAGCATCATATGTTGACGATTTATAACAAATACTTTTATCACATGCTTACCCTTGTTTTCCGTGTAATATACCCATTACGAATATTTTTATCTTACACATGTGTAAGATAACTTATCAGACATTTCTATTGGCTAGACTAATCACACGCGACCTAGATATCCCTCCGCATTGTTTGTAAACAAAATGGTTTAAACGCCAACAAATACTAACCTCAATAATGAAGCGGAAGGACTTCCGGAAGACAAATGGCTTACGAATCATAGTGCCAGAAAGCATCTTGTTCGAAAACTTTCTGATAACAATGTTCCGCCAACCAGATAATGCAGATTACTAGTCACAGAAATATCCAGTCAGTCAACAAATACAGCCACATTAGTGACAAACAACACGAGAACATTTCAAACATCTCCATCTTAACAGGCAATATGCGACCAATGCCATAAAATTTGCTTGCCAGTTTAATCAGCTGTCGGTTACCAAAACACAAATATGAATTCCGCAGCACAGGTTTCTCATCACACGTACGTCCCAAGACGGTAAGAACAGCTTGTTCTCTGGAAACATTCTTGATGGAACTTTTTCAACATCAACATCCATGCAGTGCAGAGTAAGGCTTCGTCGTAATCATCTGCATGTTGTTAAAATCCATGTCCACTAAGAAAACGCTTTAAAGTCATCATAGAAAGCGACAGCGAATAACTTTTAAATCCGTGCACACAGTAAAACTTGACAGACGATGTAGGTCACATAAACCGCGTAAAAGCATGTACTCTCAGTGTGACGTCATCAAGTTGTGTACTTATTGTGTTTTAATGGTTAAAATTCTTCGTTATTCATGTTGTTCGATATTTTACTACACATGTTTATACTTGTGACTTGTTCAGCGCTTTATCAGAATAAAAACTTGATAACTGCTAGCTGTTTTTGTCATTTTTATTTGGAACTATTTATATGGCGCATCGTTGACATTCCACTCAGTGTACTTTGGCTGTCAAACAATGGGTTTAGAAAGTGGAATGTGGAACTAAATTGGTAATAAAAACACCGTTTTAAGCATGTGATAAAAAAGATCTGACACTCGTTGTCATTTTATACAAGATTTTTATTAAACTCGTCCATGAAAGTTGTTAGTAAGCTCGCCAGAGGCTCGCTTACTAACAAATTTCATGAACTCGTTTAATAAAATCTTGTATTAAATGACAACTCGTGTCAGATCCTATATATCTCAAATTCGCGAAACAAACATGGCTTTCGTCCAGACTATCGTCAACTGCACTAATAGTTTTCGACTGATAAGATTGATATCACTGATAAGCCTCTCTGATGTATACTTGCAAGCCATATGCCAATGACCTGCATGAACATGTTTGTAGACTCAAATTTAAATTCATAAACAAAAGTATTTGAAGTCATAATTAAGTAAAATAGTGTATATTATGTTTTGTTATATGATTTTTGGTGGTTTATAGAGATTTATCAGTCAGATGCAATTGATATTTCACTGTTTCAAACAGTGAAAATATCAAATATCAAATATATATTTTTCAATGTATTGAAAGCCCGTTTTAGGTTCCGAATCAAACGTTAGCGTACACAGGGCTGGGACACTATTCCAAAGAGTCATTTTCGAAATGACGTTATGTACGCATACCAGTTGACGAATATTTCTAAAAAAGTGTAATAAAATGAGTCGTTTTTCCTATTCAAATTCCAATCTTAGGCATATAATAAAAATAAAAAATAACGTCGTGAACACCAAAAGTGAATATTTCACTAGTGGGTACGCCAATCGTGAAATATGAATTTTAGTGCTCACTCGGTGAAATATTTTACGATCTTTCCCTGAAGCATACAATTATCCTCTATATATTTTTCACAGTCACCTCTACTGATACGCTTGTGCTTGTATTTTTTACAGTCAGTCCTCCACTGCTAAGCGTATTCTGGTATTGTTTCACAGTTAGTGTCTACTGCTAAGCGTATTCCTGTATTATAAGTCAGTACTCTACTGCTGAGTGTATTCCTGTATTCTTTCAGTCAGTCTTTTACTGCCTACATTTTTCACAGTCAGTCCTCTACTGCTTTGCGTCTTCCTACAATTTTCACAGTCAGTCCTCTACTGCATAGAGTTTCTCTACATTTTTCACAGTCAGTCTTCTACTGCTTTGCGTATCCCTACATTTTTCACAGTCAGTCTTCTACTGCTTTGCGTTTCCCTACATTTTTCACAGTCAGTCCTCTACTGCATAGCGTTTCCCTACATTTTTCACAGTCAGTCTTCTACTGCTTCGCGTTTCCCTACATTTGTCACAGTCAGTCCTTTACTGCTTTGCGTCTCCCTACAAGTTTCACAGTCAGTCCTCTACTGCATAGCGTTTCCCTACAATTTTCACAGTCAGTCTTCTACTGCTTTGCGTATCCCTACATTTTCCACAGTCAGTCTTCTACTGCTTTGCGTCTTCCTACATTTTTCACAGTCAGTCTTCTACTGCTTTGCGTCTTCCTACATTTTCCACAGTCAGTCTTCTACTGCTTTGCGTTTTTCTACATTTTTCACAGTCAATCCTCTACTGCAAAGCGTTTTCCTGCATTTTTTCTCTGTCAGTCCTCTACTGGTTAGCGTTTTCCTGTATGTTTTCAAAGTCAGTTGTCTACTGCATAGCGTTTTCCTATATTTTTCACAGTCAGTTCTCTACTGCTATTCCTTCATTCTGCACTGTCAGTCCTCTACTGCTTAGCGATTTCCTATATTTTTTCACAGTCAGACCTCTACTGCATAGTGTTTTCCTAAATTTTTCATAGTAAGATCTCTACTGCTAAGCAAATTCTTCATTTGTTTACATCAGTCCTCTGTTTTTATTAGCCTATTCCTGATTTTTGTCATAGTCAGTCTTCTATTGCTTAGGATGTCCATGTATTTTCAGTTGCAGTTTTTAATAATTTTTCACAAAACACTCACTTCAGCGGTTGACGTGTGCGATTCAAGCCCATGTACAAACAATGGGACGTGTGAAGTGACGAACATCCCTGACGCTGGGTACGTTTGCACATGCGCAGCGGGATTTACCGGAACCAATTGTCGAACCAGTAAGACTTCGCTTCCACATGTATTCTCTAATTACATTATCCGATATAGAACTAGTTTTATTGAATAAATTGACTGTGAAGCTTACGGCAACAAGCTTAATTGTTTGAGTTATCTGAAGCCATGGAAAACATGGTTCATTGTATCAGTTGATTATGAAGGCTACGACAACTAGGTTTACTTTATCAATTGATTATGAAGGCAACAACAACTAGGTTTATTATATCAATTTATTATGACGCTTACGGGAACAATGTTGATTGTATTAATTGATTATGAAACCTACGACAACTAGGTTGATTGTATAAGTTAACAGTGAAGACAATGATAACTGCGTTGATTGTATAAGTTTGATTGAGGCCATCGAAAACATGGTTAATTATATCAGTTGATTATGAAGCCCACGGCAACTAGGTTGATTTTATCAATTGATTCTGAAGCTTTGGACAACAAGGTTGATTTTATCAATTGATTCTGAAGCTTTGGACAACAAGGTTGATTTTATCAATTGATTCTGAAGCTTTGGACAACTTGGTTGATTTTATCAATTGATTCTGAAGCTTTGGACAACAAGGTTGATTTTATCAATTGATTCTGAAGCTTTGGACAACAAGGTTGATTTTATCAATTGATTATGAAGCTTTGAACAACTTGGTTGATTTTATCAATTGATTCTGAAGCTTTGGACAACTAGGTTGATTTTATCAATTGATTCTGAAGCTTTGGACAACAAGGTTGATTTTATCAATTGATTATGAAGCTTTGGACAACAAGGTTGATTTTATCAATTGATTATGAAGCTTTGGACAACAAGGTTGATTTTATCAATTGATTATGAAGCTTTGGACAACTAGGTTGATTTTATCAATTGATTCTGAAGCTTTGGACAACAAGGTTGATTTTATCAATTGATTATGAAGCCCACGGCAACTAGGTTGATTTTATCAATTGATTCTGAAGCTTTGGACAACAAGGTTGATTTTATCAATTGATTCTGAAGCTTTGGACAACAAGGTTGATTTTATCAATTGATTATGAAGCTTTGGACAACAAGGTTGATTTCATCAATTGATTTTGAAGCCTTCGACAACTAGGTTGATTGTATCAATTGATTATGAAGCCTTCGACAACTTGGTTGATTGTATCAATTGATTATGAAGCCTACGACAACTAGGTTGATTGTATCAATTGATTATGAAGCATATGACAACTAGGTTGATTGTATTGGTTGACTGTGAAGCCTACGACCAGTAAGGTGATTGTATAAATTGATCCTGAAGCCTACGATTACTAAGGTGATTGTATAAATTGACCGTAAATTGTACAACAACTTGGTTGATTGCATATATTGGCTGTGCAGCCTTCGATAAATAAATTGATTGCATACATTGAAGCTATCGAATATCTGACTTTTTTATTTCTGAAGATAAAAAAGTATTAGATATCAAACCTTTTATTGGTAATCGTTGTTTACATTGATGTTTGTTTATTTAATTTTATTTTTCCAGGGATTAACTTGAACAATTTGCAATTTTCAGACATTGACGACTGCCTATATGGAAAGTGTGCAGCCTTTGCGACTTGTCAGGACGGAATCAACTCTTACGTATGCATTTGTCAGTCTGGTTTTACTGGCACGTTCTGCACGGAAAGTTAGTTCTTGTTTTGTTATGGTTGTTGAGGTGTCACCAATTTGGCAATAAGACAATTAGATTTATTTTATTTTTTGCAAAGATTACTTTATTGTATTAAAGTGAAACGGTAGCTACGGTAGTATGCATCCAAACTACAATAATCCTGTATATGAGGTCACGTATGCAATAAAAAAAGTTCTTTCATCATAGTAATAGTTTATTTGAAGCTAGTCTTGTGGCTAATACACATGGCAGTGTTTTTAAAGAGTATTTAATTAACACTCATATGGTTGTCTGATTGAACAATTGGGAGTTCACGGTGTTTCGCACCCGAGTCTAGTTGTTGTTTTTTTACAATTTCCAACGGATTATTTCTTCAGACCGTTAATTGATCACCTTTTGGATACAGACAGTCTACGCCAATGATGTGTTAATATATCCGGACGATATGGGGACGATTTTTTAGAGTGAAAATGTTATCGGTATTGCTATTTTCCTAAAAAGACAATCCTTTCGTTGGCATTAAAATTTGAACATAAGTTTATTTATTTATTTGGCCTCATTTTTAGACATCAACGAGTGTACAGCCACTCCTTGTTTGGACAAAAGCATGTGCGTGGATACCATTGGCAGCTATTATTGTATATGCCGTGAGGGCATGACGGGTCTTCATTGTGACACCCCTACGGGTTGGTAACTGCAATCATACTAATTTAACTTTGGTTCTGACCAGTGGAGTAACGTTTTTCGAGCGAGTGGATCTCCGTGTGGGCCTGTTGAAAAACAACAACAATAAAATAACTTCAAATACATTGTGAAGTATAAAATAAACAAAAAACCTTTTGTATTTACTTTTATAATTATCAATTTTGATAAATCATACACTCCGTACACATCTGGATTTTTTATGGAAGTTATGACTTGTTATCACGCTAAAAGTCCAACAATGGGAAACAATAGCTTTAGAAAAATATCTCGACTGGCCAGAATCAAAGTCAACTACTGATTTTGCATTTTTTTTATCAAAGTCAAATACAGAACCTAAGATTATACAGAGTATAATACTTTAACAAGATTGATTTACAAAATGTCATTTAATTATTTAAATGTCAAATGTTGACAGTTATTTCCTTTAGTTGGAACATCATCGGTGTGTCTTTCGTCAGACGATTGTGGTTCTCACAAGACGTGTGTAGATCAAGAATGCGTGTGCGCTGATCAGTATGTTGGTGTGGCCGGAAATGATTGCATGCATGGTCAGTTTCTTGAACGTTTCTTTTTATCTGGTCCTTTTATTTGGCTTATGTTAGTTGTTTAATGAACAGGATCATTGCGTAGTAGTTTATTGTATGTGAAGCTTCTATCAAGGTGTAATGCAAGATAGTCGCATGAGCCATTCTCGTTAGTCTTAGTTTGATTCAAGTAATTAAATTTTACTTGAATGAATTAACTATTAGTACAATACACGTTTCAAAATAAAGGCTATGCCTGATTCTACAGTTTGATTGTAATATGATGTGTTTAAGGTTAACATCCAATGTGCATGCTAAAAGACATAATAGATCCACCGGAACTGACCATCAGTTCTGCTACACCTTCTTTAATAAATTATAAAAGAGTCAATACACCCTTGTGTGTTGCTATTATTCTGATTTCTAAATCTAAATTTACACTTATATCGGATTGATGCCATAAAAAGAGCATTTAAACTTGAAAGCAATTAAGGTCATAGCAGTTTATATTCACACCGCAAAAGGTCACTTTTGTGGACAGGCCAATCAGGTTAGTTTAGGTTGACGCCGCAATCAGGTCGATTAAGTCGATGCTAGCATCAGGTCAGTTGAGCTTGACGCAACATTCAAAGTGCAGCTTCGATAACCCTTCAATCAGTTGACACTACTATCAGGCAAGTTTAGGAGACTGAAATTTAAGTTGTTGTCACTATCAGGTCAGTTAAGGTTGACGACATAATCAGGTCAGTTAAAGTTGACGCCATAGTCAGGTTTGTTTAGGTTGACGCCACAATCAGGTCAGTTAAGGTCGACGCCACAATCAGGTTAGTTTAGGTTGACGCCACAATCAGGTTAGTTAAGGTTGACTCTACAATCGGTTAAGTTAAGGTTGACGCAACAATCATGTCATTTTACGATGACGCCACAGTCAGGTCATTTTACGTTTACGCCACAATCAGGTCATTTAAGGTTGTTGCCATAATCAGGTCAAATTAGGTCGATGCTTCAATCAGGTAAGATTAGGTCGACGCTACAATCAGGTAATGTTAGATCGACGCCACATTCAGAGCGCAGCTTCCATGTATCCAACAATCAGGTCAGTTTAGATTAACTCAACAATTAGCTCAGTTGAGGTTGTCGCCACAATAAGGTAAAGTTAGGTTGACGCCATAGTCAGAGTGCAGCTTCGTACCAAACAATTAGAACAGTTTAGGTTGATGCCATAGTGATATAAGTTTAGGTTGTCGCTTCAATCAGGTCAGTTTAGGTTAACGCCACAGACGGTGCGCATCTTCGATGTACCCAACAATAAGGGCAGTTTAGGTCGAAGCCTTAATCAGGTCAGTTAAGGTTGACTCTACAATGAGGTCAGTTAAGGTTAACTCTACAACCAGGTCAGTTTCAGTTAATGCCACAGTCAAGTCAGTTTAAGTTGACATCATTAACAGAGCTGTTAAGGTTAATGCCAGTATCAGGGCAGTATAGGTTGACACTATCAAGACCGTTATGAATTTAACCACAAATAATAAAACATAAAATATATTCTTATATTTCAATTAATATTTAATTTTAATTTTATCATTTCATTTCATTTAAAATTAAAATTGATATAACAAAACACTCTTAAGACTATTTGTACACCGCTTGACCGTTAATACAAGGACTTAGGTTTTACATTAAGTTTAAAAAAAAACTTTTCTTGTTACAGTTGCTGTTCTCATTGGAGTTATCTTGGTGTGCATCATCGTGGTGATAGCAGGAACTACTTTTACAATAATATACCTGAGGGTTGATACTTTTGATATTTATAATATTCCTGCTTGTTGCATTCACTTTTTATGCGTTTATCCTGCTTATTTGTATTAGATATACATATGTACAGCTCCGGCTTTGACTGCGCTGTTAGTTGTGAAAAGGTCGAGTTATATTGAATTGATCGAGTTCAATTTCTATTTTTATTAGATATATAGTTGTTCATTATATAATGCAATTTAAAGAAATAATTTGTGAACATTTAAATGAATGCTTAGGTATATTTATCACTTTTCGATTCGTCATCTATACCCTTTTAGACTTAAAAAAATTCGAGCTTTTTCTAGAAGGCGATTTTTGAAGTCACTTTAAAGGGTTTGAAAATGTATACTGCACACAATCACAAATGTTTCTCTTACGTTGAATGTTTAAAAACTTGCAAACCAAACGGAAAATATTTGTCAATAAAAATATATTTACATGTATTTCATGTAATGGAATTTCACAACTTTTATTTTACAATACTTACAGGGCCGTAACAGTAGCCTAAAATAAAAAAAATCCAAAGAATGTTGTACTCTGTATTACTGTGCTAGTTAATGCTGATACAAGCCTATGTAATTTTGTAAAAAATAATACTTGTCTACTCTGTTGAACAATGTCTTTTTCTACATAGAAGATTAAGAAAAGCTACTTATCAGACTGACATGCAGTTTATTTATCATACAATTTATTTTAAATCATTAAGCAATAATGATTACTTATCTTTAATATACTTTTAAACATAATTATTAGTAAGCCGTAATTAAGGCCAATACACTGTATACCCGAACATATCCTAGTCAATGTTCAATTTATGCATCATGTAGTTACAATAAACAAAATCCAATGCCGAAGCTCGCCCATTAATGAAAGTACAGGTTTCGTGATAAAATCACACACACACACACACACGCACACACACACACACACACACACACACACACACACACACACGTGAAATCGCGCTGACTCCTTTATGGTACTAATGGACAAAACGCAGTGTTAACTTTTCTATTGCACTATGCATTTAAATACACTATTAGTTGGAGATACGTGCAATATTGCTTCCTTTTTTGTACTATACAATCATACACAGACACTATAAGCCGACCAATGTACAGCGTTGCCTTATCTAAGGAATTAAACAATTAAACACAGATACGAAAAAACGACTTATGTACAGTGCTGCCTCCTCGAAGGAAGTAAACAACACCATATATCTACACAAAAAGTAACCTCGTGCACGGCTCTGATACCTCTATTTGGAACTAAACAATCATGATACATCTACACAATTAGCAGGTTCAATGTACAGTGCTGACACCTTTATTGTACTATAAAGACATACACAGAACCGTTTAGTTGTCCACCGCACAGTGTTGACTGATCAATGGTACTGTACAATCATGCACATACACAATAAGCCGATCACTGAACTATACACTACAATAATACAACGCATTATTTCTGTTGTGCAATGCAAGAATTAAGATACACGATAAACCTAACCCAGGTGCAGTGCTGTCTCCTTTATGGAACTATACAACCATGCACAGAACCGGTATGTCGGGCCAACACAGGGTGCTGTCTCTTCTATAGGACTACTCGTATATGATAACACACAGACAAACCGGACAAACGCTCACTGCTGATTCCTCTATAGGACTATAAAGTCATACACAAACACGTTTATCCAGCCAAACGTACAATGCTTACTCCTTTATAGGACTATACAATTATACACAGACACGGTAAGCTGGTTCAATGTACAATGCTTGATCCTCTATAGGACCTAATAATCATGGCCGATTCAATGTACAATATTTATGCAAAAAATACTGACTCCTCCGTGGGACTTTAGAGTCATACACAGACACGTAAGGCAGGTTCAATGTCAACTCCTCTCACGTCCATATAATTTTATGACTATACAGTCATACGATAAGCCGACCAATGTTTATTGCTGCCTCCTCTTTGGCACTAAATAATCATACATCTACACGATAACCAGGTTGAAGGGACAGTGCTCACTTTTTATTGTGCTTGACAAGTGTACACATAACCGAATAGTCGACCATCGCACAGTGCAGTGTCATCTATGTTACTGTACAACCACACGGTGACACCAGCTGACACACATTTTAAGATTAAATATGTATATTTATATAGTCATTTATTCAACGTTTCAATATATAGCTTCATTTATTACAGTGTCGCATTTCAAATACAAAATGAGACAATGCGTGTAGTATATATATAATATAATTGTAAGATATATTTAACTTAAAGAAAATCTTTTAATATTAATATGTGTTCTTTGTTTTAGACTTATTTATTTTAACAACGATTGTGAAATAAATGATTACTACATTTTTATTAATCACTTTCGATCACTGAACCGTATTACGTGAAAGTGTGGTTTCATGCTATAGGGAAACCGGAGTACCTAGAGGAAACCCACCACCTGGCATGGTGACCACAAATCAAACTCGCATGCGCCAAGGCCGGGAATCGATCCTAGGTCGCCTAGATGATAATGCTAAAATCTCTACTAGTCAATGTTTGAAAAATGCGTTGAAAGAATTCAACTGCTCAATAAATCAAAATCTAAATGAAATACAGAACATATTAGACAAAAAATGCTTCATATAAGATTTCCGTCTATTATTATTATTACAGTTCAACATTAATGATTTCACTGAGTCTTAATTTGTCAATAAAGAAACATTTCTTATATTTCAGAAAAGGATAAACTCGTCGAGAGAAGGAACATTTTTTTCGGAGATGACCTCTTCATCTTCATCTAACTCCTCAAACTTGTTAAATAAAAACGAAGGTAATTATCGGGCCGTTCTCCTGTGGTTCATGTTGTTAATGACTGGCCTCAGTATCACCAAATAACTCAAGTTTCTACTCAACTGAGTACATTATTTAAAGTATTATGTATGATGGAAAACGGAAGTGTAAAAAAATCTACAGAACTGGTGTAGTCTTTGGTTAGGTTTAAGTTGGCCAAAATATTTTTGGTTGGTCAATATGTATCCAAAAATCAATATTAACCAATCAATTCATTTAAATATGCAAACTAGCATTAAAATAACCTGTGTACAACCTATCCACGATTTATATAATTGGCTGCTGGTTGTTTCAAATTCTGGTTTAATATTCCAGTAATCAACACTTCATAACAAATGTTGTTTTGTGTAATTGTTCATCGGATATCATAAGTTACAAACACCTGATGGCGTCAAGGTAAATACTTAGTTTAAGACATGCATTTTCATTTGAATAAGAGTTTGCTTCCCCTACCACCAGTTTTTATAAAAACTAGATTTGTGAACGGTCGAACTGTAGTGAAAACGTAATAATGTACTGGGGCTGTGATGACAAGCTTACAGAATTGTCAGTTCTCTCAAAAAAAGAGAGAACATTCTGAATCAGGCAAAAAGATAGCACATATATTTATGATGAACTTAGCTTTGGTGTCATAACACAGGTGTGTTTGACTCAGAATCGGTGAAGGAAAATGCAAAAGTGTCGGAGACGAAAAGTTTCACCATTATCGAGAGAATGTGACCATTGGACCATATTTGGACAGGACCTCATATCAACGGTTATTGGTAATGTTTTGTTGAGTTGTTTGTATACAAGGACACGTTTTGTTCACTGGTCATCGATTTTCAAAGCTTTTATTTGCACATTTAAATCAGGTAGCACAATGGTATAATACGATGTCGCATTGCAATTATTAATCTCTATTCTAGAGCCTTACCATGCGATGTCGACACAAATGGATTTGTCAACCATGCATTGAAGCTCCATCAAATAAGTTGAAAAATATTAAAAATGTAAATGAATATCCAACACATTTGTAAAATTTTAACGACTTTTATATAATCATGTGCAATTATATCAAAACGTGCAGGTTCATGCTAGTCCTTTCGGATTGAATAAATACTTTTACATAGCTTTTCATACCGATAGATTACTCAAGTTAATAAACATTGAAAATATTGATGAGCGATTGAAATACATTTATGTTAAAAAATCCGTTTTAACAAGTATGACGGTTATTTTATAATAATTAAGTTTAAATCGTAGCCCATTTACTTTCTATGTGATAATATGATTAACCTGATTGCACATTAACCATTGAACCAAATAAGCTGGATTTCACATTATATAATTTCTTAAAGCTGCACTCTCACAGATTGAACGTTTTGACATTTTATTTTATTTTTTGGCTTGGAACCTGCCAATTTTTGCGAAAAACCATGGAAACCAGTCATGTGAGTCTACTGACAAAACATTAGACGGAAGATTTAAGTTAAAAAAATGATGTTTTACATATTTTTCTTTAACCGTTAGTAGCCATAAAACATTAATTTTCGAACGCAAATATGAAAATCTACGATCTGATTTTTTGTCAGCAATCTTATATCATTGGTTTGCAGATATTTTCGAAAAAAAAATGCTCTTTCCAAGACAAAAAAATAAAAAAGTTGTAAAAATGTGTGAAAGTGCAGTTTTAAAGGCATTCGGTCAATATTAACATTTGCTGAACCTACAAGATACAAAAACAACGCTTGTTTATATTCATTAAATTGTCAATTAAAACAATATTTCGTATTTCAGAGCGTATACAGAAGTTCCAAGACCTCCTCATCTTCATCTTAGTGCTGAGACTTGTAAATAAGATTGAAGGGCACAACAGACTGTTCTCCTACGATTCATGATTGTAATTGTTAATTATAGTCTGGTCCAAATATAACAAACAAATAAGATGCAACTCAACTGGAAACTACATTGCTCAAATATGTTGTGTAATTCAAAGGAGAAAGAAATTCAAATCTTGTTGTTTTAAACTCTGGTTTCATAATTTATAATGTTACATTCATCAATATTCGATTTGTTTTAAGCACTTGCCAAAGTACATTTCTTTTATTTACATTATTTTAAGGAAAATGCGCTTTTAAAAATGTAAGCAAATAAATATTTGTCCAGACTCGCTATGTCGACGTCGGATATCTCGATTTTCCGGTTGTGTCGATTTTTTTCTCCGGTCCCGAAATTATTCCTTCTTATTCTATATATAATAAAACTGCTTGTGTCGATTTTTCTATCTCGAATATTTCGCTATGTCGACCCCCTATTTCAGTCCCTGTGGTCGAATTTCAGACATTTCCCTTGTACCTTATGTCGAAAATATTAAATAACAAAAGTAAGAGCAAAAGTGGAGCAGGACTTGAAGACCTGTCTAATTTCTTTAAAAGCGTTAACTATAAGGATATCCAATCCACAAGTAACCAGTCTGGTGAACTTAATGTAAACGTGGTAACTAATGATGAAATTAATATTCCAATTGTATTGGAAGAAATTGAAAAAGCTGCAAAATCATTAAAAAAATAACAAAGCAAGTGGACTAGATAAAATAACAAATGAACATATCAAAACTAGTTTTGACGCTCTTAAGAACATGTATGTCAAATTATTTATCTTAATTTTTGAATATGGTGTTATACCTCAATCTTGGACTGTTGGAGTTATTAATCCTATTTTCAAAAATACGGGTGACCCTACACAACCTGAAAACTATCGACCTATATCGACTTAGTTGTATGGGGAAATTGTTTACTTGCGTAATAAATAATAGGCTAAAACATTACGTCGAATCTAATAATATCATACATGAATGTCAGGCAGGTTTTAGAGCTGGTTTTTCGACATCAGATCACATGTTTGCCATAAACCACATAATTCAATATTCGAACAGTAACAAAAAGGGCTATTCTGCGCGTTTATTGATCTCAAACAAGCTTTTGACACTGTCTGGCGAGAAGGGCTTTGGGTGAAACTTTTAAAATGCAATATAAACGGCAAATGTTTAACTCTTATTAAAAATTTGTACAACAACATCAAATCATGTGTCACAGTTAACTCATAATTGTCAAATTATTTCCCAAGTAATATAGGTGTCAGAAAGGGGGAAAATCTGTCTCCACTTCTGTTTTCCATGTTTCTAAACGATTTACACGAGTATTTTATAAGTAACAATATAGACAGCAGTGTACAATTACCAAATCCGAACCATTTTCAAAATTTGCAAAATTTCATGATAATATTTATACTTCTATATGCTGATGATACAGTTATAATGTCTGAAACTCCAACAGGTTTACAAAATGCACTCGATGCTTACGCACAATACTGCGATTCATGGAAACTAATAGTTAATATTGTCTAAAATACTAGTATTTGGAAAGGGAAGACCGGTTACATTTACTTTCTCATTTCAAGCAAGCCAACTCGATATAGTTAATGAATATAAATACCTCGGAATATACTTTAGTAGAACTGGTTCTTTTCAAAAATGCAAAGTACATATTGCAAATCAGACTACAAGAGCAATGTACAGTTTATTACGGAACGCAAATCGCCTTTCTTTACCTATAGACTTACAAATTGAATTTTTTGATAAAACTGTGAAACCAATACATCTTTATGGAGCTGAAATTTGGGGCTATGGAAAAAAACGATGTTTTAGAGAGAGTTCAACTTCGATTCCTTAAGTATATTTTAAAGCTAAAACGATCTACTCCAAATTATATGGTCTATGGTGAAACCGGGGTAATGCCGCTTTCGGTTGATATCGAAGATAAAATGATTGCCTTCTGGACAAAATTATTAACAAATACTGATAACAATATTACGAAACTCTCGTCTTTGATATATAAGAGTATTTATAATTACTCAATCAATTATAGTGAGCAAGTATTGAAAAGAAAATTTCCATGGATCTACCATCTAAAATGTATTTTAAGTAAATGTGGTTTAATTAATATATGGGAAGGCCAAAACTTTGTGAATCAAAAGTGGTTGAAGGCAACGGTTAAGCAAAAGTTAAAAGATCTCTTTATTAATGAATGGTTTAGTGCTACTGAAACATCCAATAAAGTAACGTTTTACAGAATATTTGAAACAAAATTCGGCATTGAGCCATACATTTTAGATCAACCGACTAAAAACTTAAATTCAGAACAAGAAACCATAGACTCCCAATTGAAACTGATAGCTGGAACAGAACGCCTCTAAAGGAAAGAGTGTGTACACATTGCGATAAATTAGGCGATGAATTTCATTATCTTTTAGAATGTAGAATTTTTGATGAAGAACGAAAGAAATATTTGAAACCCTACATTTATAGACACGCGAATATTATTAAACTAGAGAAACTTATAAATACCCGGAATAAAACGCAGATGTTTAACTTAATAATGTTTGTTAAAGCAATTTTATTGAAATCATTATTATAATAGTTGTAGGACATGCCTGTTGACATATACAGAATTTGAGCCATTTTGTTTCTAATTGCTACGATATTTTATTGACTCTCCATTTATTTATTTATCCACTAATGTATGTGACAATAACCAAATTGATTACACTGGTAATTTACTATATATAATAATCATTGTCAAACGTTTGTAATATAAGAAAACAAACCTTTAAATGTACCCATTTCACTCGTTTGCCTTTGTGACATTTAGCTTTTGATATTACCTTATTTTGCCATGTTTGTTTTGGAATGAGTGAAATAAAGGAAACTTGACTTGACTTGACTTGAACAGAAGATCGAGCTGTACGTGCGAAAATGTTCATGACGGTTTGTCGCATTAATTCTTTTTGAGCATAAAATGTCATAATTGGAGGTTATTTAATAAGTGTTATTTAAAGTTGTTTGTTTATGTTTCTGATTAAGTAAATCATTTATTGCTCAAGAGCCATTTATTGCTCAATAGACATTTATTGAAACGCCGTTGACATCATTGGAAAAAATTGGACATAAAATGTCATAATTGGAGGTTATTTAATAAGTGTTATTTAAAGTTGTTTGTTTATGTTTCTGATTAAGTAAATCATTTATTGCTCAAGAGACATTTATTGAAACGCCGTTGACATCATTGGAAAATTCGACAGCAATGAAAGTTACGTGACGAAAAAAAATCTCTACACTGCATGTAGAAAACAACATTTTTTAAACCAATAAATTGAATTGAATTAAATAATTTGACACAAAAAAGTCATTTTTTCATTTTTTTACTTTTCAAACATCTGCTGTTTTCACGACGGAAATATGTAACAAGACCGTTCAATTGCAGAAGTCGGACATCGAACTCAAATGTGTTGGGATTTCTGATGTTTTTTTGTTATTCGGATGTGTCGAATGTTCGTTATGTCGATTTTTTTTCCCTACGTCCCGACAAAGTCGACATAACGAGTTTCGACTGTACATGATTTTGGTAATGTTATACTGTTATGTAGTAAAATTAGTTGAGATTGGAAAGTGATATTGGTCCTTTGTGTCAATGAGAGAAACCTTGAAAGGTGATTTTACTCCTGTTTGCAAATAAATGTAGAATTTAGAAGTTTTGGAGCATTGAATAATCTTGATGTTTGCTTATAATTAAATGAACAGATTTAATTCCGAATCAAGGGCAACATCCCTTGCATGTCAAGCAACTTCACCCTTACAATTAAGTCGACTGCCACCGTCAGAGATTGAGAGTATTCTATTACGTATAAATTTTGCAATTTGCAATTGTGTCAAATCAAACCGGTCAGATTTATTTTTATTCTAAAATAGGCTTACTGAAGTGCAGAGAATCTTATGTTCGAAATCGTTTTTGGTGCTGTATAGATCGACTGACTATTCGTTACAAAAAGGGGATTATGATCTTGATTTTATTAAATGCTTTGCTCAGTTTATTTCAAACAGTAGAAGTAGTAGCATGTCTGTGTTAAAGGACTTAACAGTGTTGGCTTTATTGCCCCGATTGAAGGCAATTTAAATTTGATCTTGAGTTTAGTTTCTCAAATAAAGCCATTAATGCACTTAAAATATAATAAACATTGAGCTCATATTTTCATCAAAAAACTTATAAAAAGAAAGAAACCAAATATAGCAAAGATATCATCTAGCTATGGCTATCTTAAAGTAATACAAACTTTTTCAATTTAATAAACATCGTGTGGCTGATTTAAAAATAATTTCTTAAAACAATTAAAAACACACACAACGTCTTTGTATGTCTACGAAAAGAGTGGAATAAAAACATAAGAGTGGGATGAATTAACTGAGCGTGGAGGGGCTGAAAAACTCAAAATTGTTTATGTTGGCCTTACCAAGACTGTAATATCAAAACTTCTATGTGTAGTGTGAGCTGCCCTAAATAAAATGATTGCCAAATTTGAGATTATAACCTTAGTACGAGATGCGGAAAGAGATGTATGTGTAGAAAGTATCGAATTGTAGACGGTTTGAATGTAATAAGAAAACAATGTATTCGTTATTTTTAACGGGTTTTATTAAATAAGTGTCGATGGATGTCGCCTGGGTAGCGATAACATATACTATGTATGTCGGCAAACCGATCAATTCAATTTTATTTTTATTTGATACAGATATTATTTTTTCAAACATATATACCATAACCTTTCAAAGCGGTGAACCTGCACATGGTTGGGTAGATGCAAAACAACGTTTGCACATAGCTAAGTAAACCAATGAACGGATACGAAATAAATGCAATTAAAGTGGCAAGAAGTGAGGTCTTCAAAAGGCCGGTGGCAAGCAGTGAAGTCTTCAAAAGCCATGTTACAAGCAGTGCAGTTTTCAAAACCCAGGTGACAAGCAGTGAAGTCTTTTAAAACCCAATGGCAAACAGTGACGTCTTTAAAACCCCGTTGGCAAGTAGTTCAGACTTTAGCCTGTTGGCAAACAGTAATGTCTTCAAAATCCCGGTGACCGACAATAAAAATCCCGGTAGCAAACAGTGAATACTATGTGACAAACAGTGAAGTCTGCAAAAGCCATGTTACAAACAGTTAAGTCTTAAAAAGCCTGTTGGCAAACCGTAAAGTCTTCAAAATCCCGGTGACCAACAGTTAAGTTTTCAAAATCCCAGTAGCAAACAGTGAATACTTTAAAAGCTCGGTGACAAACATTGAAGTATTCAAAGGCCTGTCAGCAGACTGTGAAGTCTTAAAGAGAATCGACACAAACAGTAGCGCCTTTAAAAGACTAGTAGCAAACAATGAATACTTCAAAACCCCGTAATCAAACAGTGAAGCTTTAAAAAATCCGATGAAAACAATGAAGTCTTCCTAAGCCCGGTTGCAAACAATAAAGCCTTCAAAACACCGGCGGCAAACATTGAAATCTTCAAAAGCCCGGTGGCAAACAGTGTAGTCTCAGAATACCCAGTGGCAAACAGTAGGTATTATAAGGTCCGGGGTCAAACAGTGAAGTCTTCCAAAGCCTAGATGCAAACAGTTAAGTATTCAAAAGCCCGATAATAAACAGTGAAAGTTTTAAAAGCCAGGTCATAAGCAGTGATGTCTAACATAGCTTAGTGGCAAAAAAAATAATCTTCAAAAGCCCAGTGACAAACAGTGAAGTCTTCAAAAGGCTAGTAGCAAATTGTGAAGTCTTCAAAATCTCGGTCGCAAACGTTAAATTATTCAGAGGCCTGGTAGCAAACAGTGAATACTTCAAAAGCTCGATTGCCACAGTGAAGTCTTCAAAAGATTGGCATCAAATTGTGAAGTCTTCAAAAGCCTAGCAGCAAAATATAATCCTTCAAAATTCCGGGAACAAAGAGTGAAATCTTCAAAAGTCCGGTGACGAACAATGAAAACTTCAAAAGTCTGGTGAAAACAGTGAATTCATCAAAACCCCGGAAACAAACAGTGATGTTTCAAAAGCCCGGTGGCAAACATTGAAATTTTCGAAAGCCTGTGGCAAGCAGTAATATCTCCAAAAGCCTAGTAGCAACCAGTGAAATCTTCAAAAGCCCAGTAGCAAACTGTGAACTTAAACGCAAACAGTTAGTCTTTAAAACTCCGGTGGTAAACCGTTAAATCTTTTGAAGCCTAGAAGCAAACAGTGAAGTCTTTAAAAGCCAAGAAACAAACAGTTAAGACTTCAAAAGCCTTGTAGCAAACAGTGAAGTCTTTCAAAGCCCGATGACAAACGGTGAAGTCTTCAAAAGCCCTCTAGCAAGCAGTGAAGTATTCAAAAACCAGGTCACAAACAAGCCTTCATATGCAAAATGACATTATTTTATTCGTTTATGCATAGATTTAGGTATCTTAAACATATTTTGTCTTACTTCTTTGAAACAAAAATAAAAATGTCCCAGTTTGAGCGAGCGAAATCAAAATACGAACGAGTAAAAGAAGGAAAAACAAGATATCCCTACATAATTTATAATCGAGATTGGCAATATTGACCATGAATGACTGTTTTCTTCCTTTAACCTGTAATTGGTAGTACCTTCTCCACGCATTCTTCGATTTTTATAATTTAATCGGGTGTTGTCTGTGAGATATTATAAAATATTTTAAGCTGTTACATAGCTATTATTTGTATTAAGCTCTTTTATTAGGTTTTTGGTGCAAATATTCGCAGTCGCTTTAAAAAATTATAAAGAAGTAATTTGTTGATTTCAATGTAATATTGCATTTAATTTCACGAGTGGCAAAACAGAGAATATAAGTGTAGTTTTTCTATGATACGAGTGAAGTAAAAACAATCTTACAATTAACTCAATAAATACAGTTTCTTTCATGATTATTTTCGGAGATTTATTGGCTATCTTTTCTAAATAACCCCGATTTGGAATATCTCTTTGCTACCCGGACAGAATCGATTGACGATAGCATGGATTGTCGTTCGTTCGCCGACATTAGGAGAAATAGTTTTGAAAGATTTTTTTATAAGGTGTATTCTTTATCCGTATTTCAGTGCAGTCATCAATAATCTTTTACCGATGCATGTAGTTATCAGTTAAGAACAGTTATTGTATGATTTCTTTTTTTACATTGAACAGTGCAGGAATATGAATACCAAATTTCACTTGTTCTAAATCATTGAAAAAATATTTGAAAGGTCGAACGTGTAAACAAATACATCTAGATGAATATTTGATTTAAAACTATTTTCTTTTTCAGGTTTAAGAGTTTGTTTAATAAACATTGGTTTATGAAATTTGGATATTGAATCAATTTCATTGTCAGAGACCAGTATAATCTGCTTGTACACGGGTAGTTTTCAGATGGGATGAAGACCACACTAGGTTGTTGGCATATTATTTAAAATGTGGTCGGGAAATGTTGTTTATAAGTTAATTGTTCTCCTATTTATCCAGGAAGTTCGTATAACAGTCAGACAGTTATCCAATCCAAACGGGTTGTATGAAAGTTAATGTTCGAGCATTCTGCTTCCAAAAACGTTTAAAAAAAGGGATCGGCATTTATTTCCCGAACAATCGCTAAGTTGTGTGTATTACCAAAAAAAAATTTTTTCAAACGGTTTAACTTGTGTTCAGAGATCAAGTCATTACTTTGACATGATTAACTGATTCAAAACAGAGGAAGTCAGTTATGATAAAGGGAATAACTACAATTGATTTTAAAATCTTAACGTTATATTTTCACTTCTTAATTTGCAGTGAAAATATCAAACTGAATTTTCAAACTGATATTTGTATTGATATTTTTTCACTCATTAAACTCCATATTTCACCAGATGAGTTCGAAACCTGTGCATTTCATAACAAAAGGGTACGGTTAATTACCTAATTGTCCGGATAGCTATAACCAAATAGATGCCGTGCAGGAATTCCGATGACCTGCATCCCCTGGGACAATCGTTAATGCCGATACGCAGGCCCCGGTTTAATTGCCAAATTATATTTGCGTGTAAAGCTATGCCATAAGCTTTTAATTAGAGATGTGGAGAATTAAATGCCTGTTGATTTAGATTTAGAGAGAACGATGCTATGTATTCAAAGAATACAGGAGATGTCGAACTACTAGGAAAGTTGTCCAAAGTGTTAGCTACATAATGGTTTTATCAAACGTTGTCACAGTTTTGGACTTTTAGTGAATTTTATAACGGTACAGTTCCACCATGCCAATTTTATAAGTACATTTCTGTTTAGATCATCATTTTAGATTTTAAATTTTAGATTATAAGGACAGTTGACCACGTAATGTTTATCTTCAGTCAGTTGGTCATTTTACCTCGAAAACGGACTTTTTTCTATTCCGATATGACAGAGGAAAAACACAAATAATCCTTCAGTATCTTATCAATAGTCCGCCAACAACTGCACCAAACAATCACTCGCCAAGAAAGTTCCATCACTCTGCATGATAATGCTACTGGCAAAGAAAATGGCCCAGAATATCTACATGTGAACTAAACCCTACCCGCCTAGGCTGATAAATATGCAGCAGTCAACGATAATAAAATGTCTATTCTTGCAAAGCTATGGCGGAGCTACCTGCTGTATGATAAAACAAACTTAATTCGAGTTTACATAAAATCTTTATGTTAAATTCTTATATCACGCGATGAATTTTATAAAAATTACTTGAATGAGTGCTTGAAATACGCATTGGCAAGCTCTTGTCCTCCATATTCACGAAAGTAACCTAGTCAAGTAAGGTAAATACCGCTTGCAGCCGACAATCGAAAACCTAAAAAAAAGAAATGACTCAATGCTTAACGGCCTTCAACATAACAAAACTCGTTGAATGGACCAAAACAAAAAAATGTTTAAAAAAAATCATTTCACATTTAGTTTAAAGATTCAATCTTAAGCATTGTACTGCATTTGTTGAAATATGTGTATGTGTAAGTAGGAGTTGATGAAAATTTTATCCGATTGTCAATCTATTTAAATAGCATTTGCATTTTTTCTGAAATACCTTATTAAAAAATGAATGAGATTTTGTGTCAAAATAGTCAGTACTTCCGTGTGTACAATGAAATGTGGCTTTGTGATGATTGCAGCTATTTTAAGAAATATATACGCCTTTTTCTAACCAGGACATGAATTATATCCACTACCTTCACTATTTTATTGAATATCTATCGTTTTATGAAAAGCATCATCAGGAACCAAAAATATGTTTTTGATTGTATGTTGTCGACATAATTAAAACAATGTAAATACTTTTTTACCCGAAATCTAATCAAATCTTTTTTTGTAAAAATATTGTCAACTTTTTATACCACAAAACATATCGCAAAAGATGTCTACTCACGAAAAAAAATAATTTCGTAGCTAAATATAATATTAAGGAACCTAATTTATTTATATTTTGGCCATCCCCACAAATTGTTGGCAGGCCCTTGAAGTATTTGCGGGTCGCATTTTTATGTGGGTCGGTAAGGTAACACAAAACAGACTTTTATTTATTACAGCCCTATATAGATTTAATGAAGTTAAAAAAGAGTATTTAATGTTTATACTTTAACAACACTTTAATGAGATATACACAAATAAGTTCTTAATCTGTAAAAAAAGTCGTCTGGATTTTTCTAAAAATGAAACGCATCAAGTCAAAAAGTTGTAGAAATTAAAGGGTTTTAGCTCGACGCAAACATTTGCACGTCATGTGTATGAACAACAAGCTATAAACTGATTGTGAGAAGGGAGCTACATGCCGGAATTTCCGATTAACTTTCGCTTTACGAGTGCGCTCAACTGAAATACACGCGGTAAGCGAAACATATTAATATCATACAATTCATCTTTAAAGTATGTTCGATGCATACGGACAATAATTATCAATTTTCATCGTTTTTATTTATTATTAAAAAATATACAGGCTACTTGAAAAATATTTTATGTGTCGGCAAAGAGAGGTGAAGAACATAAAAGGTCTTTCTTATCATCGAACGTACGACAAACTGTCGTCAAATCACGAATTTCAATTGAACATTTGGTAAATGTCAGAAATGATACCAACAAACAAACAAACGTCAAATCAAAAAAAGTTGCTCTGAAGAAATAAATCAAGATAAATGCTTTTAAATAGAAATTATAACTACTCAGACATATTGATTAAAAAAGCGATCGTTGGATACGTGCGTTTATAAGAAGACACCTCTGAATTCTATGAACAATCTGAATACAGCAAAAAAACTATGACACTGAATGAGAGTGTTTTCTCGAGACGATACACACTATTTGCTTATCCTGATAAAGACCTGAGTCAATAGTAAATCTGAGTCAAGGTACAAGTACTCTTTTTTTCATCTGACAATGATTTTATAACTTAAACATTTAGAAAAAAGTGGTGATTCAATGTAAAGTTAAACAAACGAAAGATTAATTCGCATACAGGTAATGGTACAAGTAGTATCCTATATATATAAATATTGTATGGTTTATACGACAGCGATGCATACACTTGCAGGTTACATTATAAGAAGTGCCTCTAATATTCGAACATTGTAAGGCGATGCATACGATTGCAGGTAAAAGAAAAGAAGTGTTATAATTATACATTTTGCGGTATAAACCATAGGGATTCATATCCATATTTGTAAATAGTGCACATAGTGACTCTCATATATGTATATTGTACCGTATATACGACATTATTCATACGCGTACATGTATCCATACGAAAGCAGATAATAGAACACACAGTGTTTCTTATATATGAACATGTTACTGCATACGCGACAGTGATTTATACACGTACGGATATTTGTACAAGTAGTACCTCTAGTGTATATAAACAGTGTCGTATTCACGACAGTGAATCGTACCCGTGCAGGTAATTGTAAGTAGTGCATCTAGTACATATGAACAGTTTCGTATACAGGACAGCGATTCCTACGCATACAGGTAATTGTACAAGAGGTGCCCCTAGTATATATGAACAGTGTCGTATAAACGACAGCGACTTGAAGCTTTGACCAAAGTAGTACTTTATTCAAATGGCACCCAGATTTTCAATATTGTAAGATCCAGAATGAGTTCTTAATAGTTTGTCAGCTTTACACATTCCAATGAACCCTCTACAGTCAAATTAACTGTGTTTGAACTGAGAATCACAATTGGCCATAACCTTTGAACTATAACTTTTGATATCCCAGTTAGAATTGAATATAAAAAATACCTACAGGAAGGTAATACACATATAGTAATTTTTTTATAACTTCAATAACCACTAACCACACCTTGTATTAAAAAAACAATATTGTAAAATTTATTTATATGTCAATACAGAACCGAACATTTATTAACCAGAAGGTAATAGAATTGTGTGGAAAAAGTATCGGACGTACAACAATTCCAAAATTCTATTTAATAATGGTTATTACTTAAAATTTGTATACTCCATTGTAAAAAAACTTTAAACTTAGGAATAAGATCGAGTAAGATCTGAATAGAAACGTGTCCCGGTATTGATATGAAGACATACTCTCTGTTATTAACGTTTATCAGTTGATGTTGATCTACTGTTTATGGGGCTGGTATAAAATGGCAATTATACCATAGTAAAAATAAACTAGCAAAGTCCAAAGCGATGCCCCCTCTCCCCCGCCCCAAACAAAAATACATTAACAAATCCTCGACATCAAAGAGACATTCTTCAAACATGTAAACTGACAAATTGCTATATTGTGTAAGGGTAATACTGACGTGATTAACTCTGACAAACGTAACAGACCCGGAGAAGCTCTAGCTGCTGTCCACTACAACCCCGATGCTTTTCAGAAGGGTTGCCGATAAAATTTTACTAGTTTCGGGAACCTTTCCGTATCATTACTTAATAAATGGGCGAAGCTTTGCCATCGGGCCCGTTCGGCATGTATTTGCATGCATTCGCGGAGTGGCATACAAAAGGTTGCCGTATAAACGCAGAAACCTATCCGATTGGCTCCCGAATGTTTCCCAGTCGTGCAGATAGGTTGCGGTAACATTGCAGAATGTGTTGAAGAGTTGCCGAATAAATTTGCGAAATAATTCTTAAATGATGCGGAGTCGATAGTCAGGGTATATAATCTATGCCGAACTACTATTTTGTTATCGGTTGCTGGTGGGACACTATGGATGTAAGAGGCCTTCACCTTGCACTTCAGTTTCTATTCTAAGCCGAAATGGATACCATGCTGACCTTGTCATTGTTTTAGAGACAATGAGTATGGACAGTACAATACATTGCTGCAAGAACTCCGAGATGAAGATGCCTTCTCCTTCGAAAGGTATTTGAGGATCACGCCAACAATGTTTGAAGAAATACTCCAGCATCTAACGCCTGGCATTAAGAAAAAAAAGAACCTGCTTCTGATATGCCCTTCCTGCTGGCATAAAGCTTGCGATGACGCTGATGCTGAGGTAAATGGCATCTTGGGACACAAACGCCTCCTTTTCGTATGACTTCTGTGTTGCTGCGGAAAGTGTATTCCATTTCGCCCAAAAGTGTGTACTGCTCTGCTTCAGGAGTATATATAAGGATGACTGATCACTTTCGTAGTCTCTTTCAAGTTCTGTTTCGGCTTGCTCTTGTCATTGCTGCCTTCAATAGCCAAAGAAGAGTGGGATGTACTGGGAGCATCCCTTCGAGAATTTTTCAAAAAATCTCTTCTCAGCTTGGACAAATAGGGGTTTATGCCTATATCCGAATTTGAGTTTTCAGGGGCTGGCTGTCTAGTATTTTTCACGCCAAATCTCTTTTTAGGTAGCTTGTCCTTGCCTCGCATCATGACTTTATTTTTTCCAGAACATCGCGAAGACACGCCGAAACATCCCGATTTTGCAACTCCTGCTTTCGGGTACCCTTCGGGGGCCTAGTGGGCGGCAGGTAATATAATACAAGACTAAAACGCTTATAGTGTTTAACGAATATCTCACTGGTGTACAATAAACGTAATACCCTCTCCGGTCACTGTCAGTCAACCTGTATACTCATCTCAAGCTTCATATTAAATATTTTTCATTGGATAGTTACGGCATCAAAAACGTATGTACAGTAAGTAGGCTGGGATATTTGGACAAAAGACTATTTTCAGTTTTTTCGACTGGTATGATTTAACTTTAAAGCCGAAATTTTTACATGGCGGTAATTCTGACTATTTAGAAACTCGAAAAGACTACTAAATCGGCAATTTTACGTTACTCAATCATGTAACGTATACTTTTAGGCGAACGAGTTGGTGCGCTGTAAGCAAATGTTGGACATATTCAATCGGGCATGGATCTCTTTGAATACATGTTACACAATTGAAGTGGACAATTAGTCAGTATCCATCTCTTCTTCAACAGCACAAACTTCTACGAAAAATGATTCTTTCAAGTTTGTTTTGTGGAATAACATGCTCTTTGTATAGGTTCAGATAAAACTAAATCGATACACAAACGTCAAATAATGCCACATGCCATATGCCTACACAAGTTTTCCTAAGAAACGTAATATGTTGCAAAGGATGGAGTCCTGGTTAAACACAAATTGTTATTAGTTTTGTCGGATACATGCGGTTTTTGTAGAGAATATATAATAGGGTTATCATTTCCAGTTCCATAACAAAACTAAACGTAGAAAAAACGAGTTTAAGAAAAAAGGAAAATGTACCGATTCCACACGTTGGCCCTGTTTATCCCGGATTGCATGAACAATTGTATCCGCCGGGAACGTTATTACAAGGCCACCGTTCCTGCATGGCGCCGATGAACATGCACTAATAACTATAAGGACATATCATGAGTAATTATGACAAATAATTTCCTATTTTTATACATGTTTCTTCGTGTATCTCGTACATTAACTCGTATGTCAAAAGTACATCGAACAAAATATGTGAACTGGAATTAAATGACAAAAAGCCTTAATCAGACCCTTTGATAAATTTGCAAATAACATAATTGGGGAAATACTTTTCCTGGAAAGAACGCCGATATTGCAAATTGTAAATATTGTGAAACAATGCTAAAACCTGCAGGAAATGTATATAAATAATGTATTTTTGTATTTGAAGTTGGCGACTAAGTAAGTAACGCGATAAAGATACAAAAAGAAGTCAGCGCTTGCGACCAGGACAGTTCTAATCAACAATGAATACAATCAGGTGGTTTCAATACGGTGAACATGGCAGATGTCAACATTAAAAAGAGTCCCTTTATGACAAAACATACGCGTATTCGGTATATCTGAAGCGATGGGGCATATAGGATATGCCTTATAAAATAATATTCGCTAAAATGTGAACATTATTACAATACTAGTTGTAGTACAAACCTACAAATGAGCATATTAAAACGCCCGTCCGTGCCCCACCTTCAAGTTTAATAAAGACATATTGTCACTATTATTGTAGCGTTCTTCAGGGTGCTTTTTATTCTTGGCCCTTTGATAAGAAATCATTCTTTTAAATAAGAATAACGGGTTACATTTATTTGTACCAAAACCACCACAGTGCTTTGAAACCCATCTTAAAAAGAAACAAAAGACTGGTTATTCGGTGATTGAAACTATCGTTTTGAATTATTCCTTAGTATGTGATAATATTTGTCGAACCATTTTCACAGAATCGACCGGTAAAACCCGAAGGACAGGTACAGTTGAATTGCAATAGAAGGTCTGTACATAATCCGTTGTTCCGGCATGGATTAGAGGCACACTCATCCATCTCTAAACGATGCCAGAAACGAAAACACATTAATACAGTTGCCAAATGCTTAATCCACTGCTTTTGCCCATCAAACAGTGTTTGTACACAAAGGCTGATTGGTGTCTAAAACTTGTCTCCAGATTAAGGAGTTATATTAAAGGTGAATACACAATCACAATCAGAGTCATTGTTTTCATTTCAAAAAACAATTATATTTTACTTATAAAGTTTTGTTTTTGGGACGCTTCATTTCAAGGCTGTATTTCAATAAAGTCGAATGTGCTTTACGCAAAGTTTAGCACATAGTAAGGAAAAAATGAAATTGGAACAAAATTACTCAAATAATACTGATCATTATGTCATAGAATTGGCGCTGCTTTAAGAAAAATCTTAACATGACAGAGTGCAAATAAGGAGCGATTCGTATGGCTTCTAATCGGCGGTGAGTGAAACAATAAGTAGACTGCAAATCAGGAGCGATTCGTATGGCTTCTAATCGGCGGTGAGTGAAACAATAAGTAGACTGCAAATCAGGAGCGATTCGTATGGCTTCTTATCGGCGGTGAGTGAAGCAAGAGTAGACTATAGATTACATGCATAATATCCAGATTTCATTCGATTAGCGCAATAATGGTTAATGCAATGTAATTCATTGGCATGCATTATTATGGATTGTGGTCACGTAGCTATTAATTAAAAAACATTTGCAAAAGTTAATATTTGTTTATCTGTAAGGAAAACATATGTTTTTGCAAACTATTTTGCATTTCAAAAAGCGTGATTAAAGGCTTCAACTTTATAAGCCTACAGATTTTAAACTATTAGGAACATCACAAGTATGGATCAACTGCGGACGTGCAAGTAAATAAATCGCTGTGCGACAAACATCGGCAATGTCGCCTATTTAGTGGGGGCATTATTAGAAGTAAATTAACACCGGAAATGCACATTCGATGCCATTCACTTAAGCTGTTACATATAAATATGCATATATGCTTGATTATTTTTTGGTCTTAAATCATAAGCAATTGCATTGCAATGAAACAACCTTTATTTCCGAGGACATCATTTGACATGCTTGTATCGATATATAGAAAGAAATGAATTAATATAATGTTATCAAATACTAGATATTAGTGAATACTAGACTATACATTATATATATAGAACTTATTCAGCTTTATAATGCCTGTTTTATATCAGATCTTAACGACCACATCTGTCTACACTACTGCTTTTACCAGCCATCTTACCAAACAGCTCGTAAGATCAGCAAATTTAGTGGCGTAGCTACATATAGGCCTTGTAGGCCTACGACTTTTTTCGAAAAATGACAAAATGTAAATAACCCAAAAATGCAATTAAAACTAATAGCTACTCAAAATTTTTGAACAACTCAAAATTTGTATATAACGTTAATATAACCAAAGCAAGTCTGGTGTTTATTTTAACTATATGCAGGTTGTATTGATTGTTTTTATTGTACTCACTGCATATATAATTAAGTTTGTGGAATACACATATCCGTAAAAGATACATTGCAAAATATTATTGGTCCAATCCTTCGACTATACTAATATTTCTGAACTCAGAAAGTTATGGACATACGTATAAAAGGCTCTTAAATTTAGAAAAAGTTTACAAAGATAAACAACCTTCTTTTTCATTTTTGTTGTTGTTGTTGTTTTGTTATAATATGTTGCCTTACATTTCATTTTATGTATTGGTAGATTTGTCCTTTGATTTGTATGTATTGAAGATCGGTATTTTTGTTTTTGAACTGAGTAAATGTATAATGTGTAAAAAGGTAAAAATCAGATTTCTTTGTTGCACTATGTTGACACTGTATGTAGTAATATAGGTATATGAACACCTTCTCTGTATATGATGTCAACTTGCACCTTTAAGTATCACGTTGTCTCTTATCATGATATCAAAAAATGTCCTTCGTAACCTGTAAAATCTTTCGTAAAATTCAAACAAGCCTTACGTGCTCCACTTGCTATGTCATTTGTAAATGTTAAATCGTGTATTTTGTTTTTCTCACGGGCCATGTGGCTTATTGAACATTTATTCAAAATAAACCATCTATCCATTAAAATGGATGAAATTGTGCCTTTTGTTTTTCTCCTGGAATGCTCCAAAATGACATCGAAAGGGGGGGGGGGGGTATTCCCAAACTCAAATAGAACCATCGGACCTAAAAGTCTTTTAGGCCTAGGTACGCCCCATCGGCGTTGCTCCATTAGGCACGGTAGGCCCGGGCCTACACTTATTTCCAAATATGAAAAATACAAATCGTCCTAATCTGCTAAAAAAAATAGGGGGAGGGGATGACAGCTTACACCTATTTGTATTCAAGCTAACACTCCACTTTAACTAAGCATTTTTAAATAGTTTAGTGACTATTTTATGAAGACAGTCGAACTGTTAAACTTATTGATTCGATAATATTTTACAACAACCGACAAGCGCATAATTTCAGTGAGCGTCGGCTTTGTTTACAAATGTAAAGTTGCGAAGCGGGAGTATATTTTGAATGTCATTCAACATGTTTCCCCCTTATCCCGACCCTGGAGATTCCGATGGATCGTGGAATGATGACTTTAAACTCATAACTTTATCCTTTATCACAGAAGTGGGAGTTGGTCAGTGATTTCAAATTTCCAATGGGTACGTGCTGGTAACAGATGTTTAATCGCAAAAGTTACGGAAATTTCGAACACAAATAAATTGTTATTATCTTAGTTTATCATAGAATAAATGGTAGCAAGGATTTACATTTAAATGGTCATTAAACTATTGTCAGGGATAGGATCGTAGGGTTTCATTCAGTTCTTCAGTCTGCTATTGTGGGATAAAACTATGAAACTGTGTAGTAGGGTTAAAAAACAGAGTGGGCTTAAAGAGATAAAAACACAAGAATTCAGAATATATGACTCGTAAAAACGTCCGCCCTAACACAATCCGTCCGTTAATCCTTTTTTCATTAACCATCTTTCATCTGTTCATCCATCCATTTGTCTTTCCGTCCTTTTCTCCTTGTCGTTATTTCATTTCTCCATCCATCCCCTCTTCCACGTCCACCCGTACGCCAACTAATTTACCAAACCGTCCGTCTTTACTCCGTCCATTGATCCGTCCGTTCAAACATGCCCATCAATAGAATATTCAAAGATTTACAGTCTATATTCTATGTGGCATATTACTGCCGTAAGATGAGCTGATAGTCTTTGCGAATTATTTCGTGTTAACCACTTAATTTTCGCAATGATTATCTAGCTATCTAGTTTATATTTGCGATACATTTTTGGTAAGATATATTTCATAAGACTAAAAACAGGCTTGAAAGTACCTAGACCTTCCACCTATTAACCTTTTTAGTTATACAACACTAAGTTAACTAGTTATGGTTTGCGAATTCAGCTTAATAAGTAACATAATAACTCGTTAACTAGATAAGATTCCTGTTACCTCTTATCTATAAATGCACTTTTGACTTGTTGCAGTAACTGGTTATCTAGTCATGGTTTGCAAATTCCACTTAATAAGTAACATAATGACTGGTGATAAGATTCAAGATACGGATACTCGTATCCTGAATAATGAAAAGCGCTTCAAGGCACAGTGGTTAATTCCGACCGAATTTGAAAGTCTCCAGCCGGCCAATGCGGACAGAATCTACGAGGCCTATGATCCAGACCTGCCCAAGACTCGGCAAGAGTTCAGCGAGGAAGTAAGGAGGTAGAATATGCGATGGCAGCTGCATAATGCAAAGCCTTTGACACTGCTGGCGACACTCAACAAGATATCGGAGGCAGCTTATCCGCGCATATACATTATACTGCAGTAACTGCTGACTAGGCCTGCTACATCCGCCTGATGTGAGCGCTCCTTCAGTTCTATGAGGCGTATCAAGACACACCTTCCTTCTACAATGACCGGCGAGAGGCTATCTTTAGTTGGCGTCCTCTATATTCATCGTGATGTTGAAAAAGACATAAATATACTCATAAACACATTTGCTTTACTCAAATGCAGGAACTTCATTTCATTTAAAGACCCTCGATATATTATCGTAAACAAAACCAACTAAACACGCTTATTTAACCATTATATAGTATTTTCCATTTTGAAGTTTTTATGACAAGTTCGTACCAAAGCTTTGTTTTTCAGTTCTGTTACTCTACATCATACGTAAGACAGAAATACATTGCAGTCAAGAAAATTATGAAGCTATTTTTGTTCACTAAATAAGTCCATGTATACGCCAAATCGCACCATATCGGATCAGTGGTTAAAAAGAATCCCGAGGGAGGTCCCGAACCCCACTACCAAAAGGGCCTATACTCCTGTATATGCCCAGCTACGCCCCTGATTGCTTACTAATGATCAATTCATTACATAAACGTTATACAAAACATACACTATAGAAAGTATTATGGCAGTTTGTCAAATAATTCTTTTCTACATGACAACTGAAAAATGAAGTGAAATGATCGTCTTTCCAATCTATAGTATACTACTTATATATTCTTCCTCTACAAGTTAAACATTTTCATATTATACCAACAAATATGGGGTCTACTGTATCAGCTTCTATTTAAGCTTGAATAATTTGTTAAAATGACTTAATGATATACTAACAAAACCAGTTTTTCGTGTATAGTTCTTCATTGAACGGAGCTGATAAGAAATAAGGTTTGTTCATACGCATGCAAAGCAACTTCCATTCCTTAAATGAACTGCCTTTCGGCAATTGCGTATATCAATCGATGAGCGCAACATCTTCGGATATGTTCGGATCGCAATCCATTGCATAACAATACAAATGCAAATTATTGATCTTGTTATTGTTTGTATTACAGGCCCGTAAAATATAAATCAACATTTTAGAAAGTGTTATTTGTTTTTAAATTTAAATAAATCGTTGCCATTAGTGTTTGAATTTTACGTTTAAAAGTGATTTAAAGTGGTTGATCTTTTCCCGAGTTATTGTTACGTCATTTGAAAAAAAATGCTTCCGGTTACAATCGGGTCGTTCAGAATGGGTAGGAAAGGGTTACTAAAAGGTTTTCTTAAATGAAATTAATTAATTTTTTAGCAATTCTTGAATGAAATCATGAACTATTGGTGTAAATATAAGTAATCAATTGCGGAGTTGATGTCATTATCGGGGATATGAGCGCAATTGGGCTGAACAAAGTAGGCATGGAGTCCTTCGGACTCCGCGTCCAATTGCGTTCATACCCCGATAAAGACATCAACCCTGCAATCCATTCCTTAATTGAAAACATAGAAAAAATAATACGTCCGAATTAAAATTACATCTTAATAGAAATTTGAAAAAAAAAAAAAAAAAAAAAAAAAAAAAAAAAAACATGATTAAAACAAAGTACCTGATTTGGTCATTTTGTGAACTTGTATAGATTATGAGTCGGTTCAACTTCTTATCATATTGTATGACATAACACTAGCTTCCTTAATGACTTGCATGTTGTTGTTTTTTCAAATTTGAGTGGTGGCAGATGGCGAGGTGAACGGTCGTAATTATATTATGGTATAGCTTCCAAAATGTCTATTTCCTCTCGGGCATCTTGCACATTTACTGACCTAGATTTAAGATATTTGAGAGTTCAAAACAAGGTTGGTGGCAGTTTCCAATATCAGTTGTGCCGATTTATAACCAGATTGGATCGGGTGTTTCTTTACTCCAGAAGAAAGGGATAGCAATCCATTTTGCATTCTTTGCTTTTCGCAACATGCGTTTAGAGTGTTTAAACATAGCTTTCACTCAAACCATATCACTTGGATGATTTGGGCTTGAAGCTGCGTGCCATCTATTACCTTCATTTCTTTACAGTGCAAATTGCCATGATAAAAACTTTGGGCTATTGTCTGTTTTTATTTTCAGGTCAAACGATCCTACATTTGGTTTCTGAATGACAATGAAATTTGTAACGTTAGCACTGGAATCCATTATCAAATGACGACCCATCTACTCGTATCATCTAAATAATAATATATATTAATGCTCCGGGAATAATCAATTAATGACCTTGGAATGATATCTCTTCTTCAGATGACAACTCGTCTGTGTGGTTCCATAATTCTGGAACTTAAATAGGACATCGTTTACGCTCTTCAGGCCAATCAATTGGTATGATTTGTTTCACGGCCTGGAGGGTTTTATCATTTTGCGTCACTGACCGGCAATTGCTTCAAAACGAATACACGTGTGCACCAACGGCGACAATTATTTCCGCGTACGTTTCCGGCTGATTGTTTTTATCTTTAAATTTGTTGTGAATGACTTTTATGTTTAATAGAGGAAGTTTGTTTGTTACAGTAAGATATCGATTTTATTTCATCGAGTGAGCACGGAAAGTTATATTTTCAGGAGTGACGGAGCCATGAGAGAAAAAATGCGTTTCCGGTGATCACGTGATAAAATAAAATTCTAATCTCACTGAAACAAACAATTTTTCTTTTAATGTTATGCTCCGAACGAAGGTTTTAGAGTTTTTCATATTTAATCAGAATGACCTTTGACCTGCGCAACCCGTTTAGTGACTCATATATGGACTGCATAACTACATTATTAAAGTGCATGCAGGAATAGAATATGCCTAACACTAATTTACACAATGGTTCGTAGCATCCCGCCAATGCAAACACAATGCAAAAATAATTAACATTAACTTAGCATACTAATCTTTTTACAACAAACTGTTCTGTGATTGCTGAAAAAGCCTGGACTATGAATACATAAATTAATATTTCTTAAAGTGTGTCACAGATGAACTTAAAACATGTAGCAAAATCTGCCACATAGATTTATGCGTGTGTCTGGCAGATTAGCTTCTTCTTCGGATTGATCAAGCCATTTACATTAACCCGTGAACGAACTCTTCTAGAAAGCATATTATTTCGTTTATTTTCGTCCCATCAATGTACATAGACAGAGCATATACGAGTCATTTACATTAAACACATACTCACTAATTATGAGTTATAAGAGACGATAAATGCTTAAACATATCAGATTTTACAACGTCTGAACAACTTAAAGGAGAGCTGTATTGCCCAAGGCCGAAAGGTGACCGGTACATAAATTTCGCCAGTCAAATTCACAAATTCGTCAAGACCAGTAATACGTTTTAGTATTTTCTGAATGCCATAAATTAACCTCCAACAAAAAGGCCCATGCATTTCAGGCTCAAATCCCGACATATTTAGGTGAAAACGTCTCAAGAATACCAACAAAACAACAAAAGATGACACTTAGCATTTCTGCAAACAGCGTTTGGTCTGCTAGATCGTCCTTCAACCTTACAGGAACTTTTGAACATCGTGAATGCGCACCGTCTTATGACAACTCCTTGAGCATCAACGATTACGGACAATCTAGATTAAGCCATGAGGGATTTCGGAGCGTATCTAGGAATACCTTTTCAAGATTTGATTTACCTCCGTTATTCTAACAATCCAGCTGTGCTGCTTCACTGGAGGATCATCATGGCTGTAATATCTCGCCTGACCCCCTCCCAAGCCCTCTTGTGGTTTCAAACTTATACAGTTGACGGAGATGCTCCACTAGCTTACGATTCCAATTTCCACCTGGACTGCTGTAGTGAAACTGGTAAATACAGATCGGGGGAGGAGGTATTACAGTCTTGATCTTTATTGAGAGCCGATATACTATTTATGTTGATATGGAGGAAGCTGTAGCGAACTTTTGTGATCCAAACTCATTTCCAGTAATGAAAGAAAGTGACCGTTTGGATCAACATATCGAAACCGCTTTTGGAATACAACCCAAAACCGCCTAAGCCTCATAGAAAGGACAATAATTTCCACAATATCGTCCGGCATGAGAAAGTGGTAGCCGTGGTTGAAGTCGGCCTTCAAAGCGCAGAATATCTTAAGAAACATGTCGAAAAACTACAGCAATGTCGAGGATAATTGCTTATTTCAGTGTATTTTTGTTCGTTTTTTTACAAGATGAAATATTATTCAATCTTACACTGAAACCAACTTTTTTTTTTCTTTTTATTATATGCCTTAAAAGGATATCAAATGACAAGTAAGTGAACTATGTTTTTAAAGAGCGCCAAATTGTATCCGAGCGTAACGTCATTTCGGAAATGAAATCGTTAAAATTGTGTCCCAGCCCAGTGCGCAGTCACGGTTTTTTTTGGAATTAAGCGCGGGCTAAACTTTCAGAACAGTGTAAAATATCAAATGTTATTTCACTGCTGGAAACAGTAGAATATCATTTTATTACACTAATAAATCCCTATATTTCACAGGTAGTCTTACACTGAAGGAACATAATAAAGCCATTCAACCATACATACAAGACGATGTTTTATGCAAATAGTTATCTCACAAAAAAAAATCATCAAGGCCAGGTCTTTGACTAGTGTCATCAAAACATTAAAGTCGGTTTTGAGTTTAAAGAGCATAATTTCCATTTTATTGTAGGTTTAAACATTTTATATTTAACAAAAATTGTGAAGAAAGGAGTTATATCATTATTTAAGATTATATTATCTGGCAGTGGGTGATAATGTTAAGTGATAGTTGAAAATATTGTCCTGGGATTTTTTACTATATGTTGAATAGTTGTAATGAATTAAATAATTTTAAACTGTGCACACAAACTTCTGATAGTAAACAGAAATGCAACCTAGACAAGTACAATAAGTTTGCTAATGTTGGCTACCGGGCATTTTGAAAAATTCAATGTTGGCTACCGGGCATTTTAAAAAATTCAATGTTGGCTACCGGGCTATAGAAATATTTATGTGTTGGCTATCGGGCTTTTCAAAATTTCACTGTAGGCCAAAGGGCTAAAAGATTTCACTGTTTGCTACCCTATATGAAGACTAAACTGTTGGTTTCCGGGCTTTTGAAAATGTTACTGTAGTCTACCGGGCTATATAAAAAAACTTCACTGCTGGCTACCGGACATTTGAAGAATTCACTGATGGCTATCGAACTTTTGAAGCCTTGCTACCGGAGTTTTAAAGACTTCACCGTTTGTTTCCAGGCTTTGAAGACTTTACAATTGGCTTCTGGGTTGTTGACTTCACTGTTTGCTGACGGGCTGTTGAAAAAAATACTTTTGGCTACTGGGTTTCTGACGACCTTACCGTTGGATTCCGGACTTTTGAAGACGTAACCGAAAGCTATCCAGCTTTTCGAAGTAAGAAAAAACGTGCATGTTATACTCAACGTCATAAAATAGTACACATATTCAGGTTCCCAAATAACTTAAATAGCCTTAATTCCAAGCAACAAGTGAAATAGTTTAATTGATTAACTATGTCTTAAACACGGATCGATATCTTTGAATAATTTTATAGTGGGGTTTATTTTTTCAGACAAAATTTAAATCTATTTAATAAGAAATGCAAAAGTTAAAAAAAAAAAATTAAAACGGAATTTTCTGCAATATACCACAGGTATATCATGCGTTTTTTTTGCATTTGGTTTCAATCGATTCCGCTATAGCATCTTCTTATATATATTTTTTTTCACGTTTGATGACATCATTATCATTCGATGCTTCCTGAATAATTTTGATATGTTCAAACTGGATACATCGTTTAAAAATAGCTTTTGAAAACTTTCTCAGGTGCAATTAATTATATACGCACGCCTTATGACGATTTGAAAGTCATATTTCGGGACTGTCTGATTAAACTGTTTCCTTTGACTTCTTTAAGACAGTGCTTCATTGCGAACAGGTTTACAATGAAGAATATATCGTGTGCATACGTGCGTAGAAAACACTATGGGGATCATCTTATCAACAAACGTACGACAACATGTCTGAAGGTCACTGAAATATACTTGAGTGTTACAAATGAAGTTGGAAATTTTACTTATAAAATCAAAAACGCTTTGCCTCAACTGAAGAATCAAACTGATAGTTTCGAATGGATTTTATAATAACTATCGTACGACAAGTACGCTAAAACAATGGCTCCTATAGCTGTATGCTAATCTATTTAGATCATTGATTGTCAATTCAAACTTCCGTTTCAGCTTCTGCATGCCATTTAAATAGAAATTTTGATATGCTGAAAATCAAAACATCTGATTGGACAATAACCTTGCACAAAACAGAAATGCCCAATTGGAACACTGCGGCCATTTTTCATCAAAAACAATCTCGGATGTATATGGACGGTTTACAAGGTCTGAGGTTTTTCATTTAACAATGCTGCAAGTAGATTGTTTTGTTTTGTTTTTAAATTAAGCAGTTAAACCTAAGAACTTTACTCTGATGGAATCTTAATTATTTTTTGCAATAATATACTTCACTGAGAATCAATTTAAACTTACAAATAACACGTTAAAACAATACATTTAACTTCTACATCTACTGATGACCTGCAAACATCCGATGCTGTTTTCGATGGAAAATGGCCGAGATGTTCTGATTGGTTACTAAAAATAATCAACAGCCATTATATCTTCAATGCTTCCAGCGGGTTTTTTGTCTTTACAAGAATATATTTTCGATATATAACAAGCATATTCTAATACTTATACTATTTAATTCTAAAAATAAGCTAAACCAACTGCATCCAAACACAAAAAAGACACACAAAAATAAATAAAACGAATAATAAGTTAAACAAAAACATACACAAAATACAAAGAACAGCAACACAGGTATAGTGATGGGCAGTATGTAATGCATCTGGGTGCATGGTTTTGTTAGTGTCAACGTCAACTACATATAGTGCATGTCGATAAACTTATGTTTAAGTTACAATTTTGTAAAAGGATTTGACAGATGTGTCCAGAAAAAAACAAATGATACAGACATTTACATACACAGCTGAACGGTTTGTCAAAAGTGCATCCCTATCTCTTTCCATATAACAATCATCGATACGTATTGAAATAACGTTTTAAAACAAAAATTCCGAATACATTTTTTTTTCTAATTACATTCAAACCGTCTAAAGTTCGAAACTTTCTACAAAGGTATATATTCGCTTCACGTAGGATGTAGTCACAATTATGACGAGTACTGCAACGTGGAAAGCACACACTACATATATAAGTGGCAATCTACAAGAATCGGCTTGGCCATTGTTAACTTTCTCAGGTCCGGCCACATTCCCTTTCTTTACCCACGCCCTTTTTGTAAATAAATCCCCTTTTCATTTTTTTTTTAAATGTACATGAGCAAACGATTATTTTTTAATGGCATTATATCGAAAATAAACAGTTATAATGGCACTAGTGTCAAAGCCCCTTTAACGTAGGCATGTTACTCCTACTGTTTGCAAAAAAAATAAGCAGCTAACAAAATCACGATCATAGCGCCTTTTTGCAACAAGAGTCTACAAGGATCAATACTTAAAGAATGCTTAGGCATTTATTTATCTAAATATAATCTAATTCAACCTCAAAACAGTAGAACATTACCCAAATATTCAATTCAAATTAGCATATAAGTTTACTCTTTTAAATAGCGCATTTATTTCATGAATATTATCTATATATAAAAATCTAAAACATTTAAGTAAAAAGCAAAATCTGTACTTGAGCAACTGTTTAAATATACTTAGCTGTACTGAACTGTAGCAGTCCCACATGGTGACCCTAGTTTAATATCAAATATTTTAAATTGTTATCTATGGTTGAACAATCAAAAGATTAATAAGACTTGAATTTTCTACTTCACAGAATATTTGAAAGTAATGCACACAGCTTAATCGAATCGTTTTGTATTTTTGTGATATTACGGCCACACATAATTCAACAACACGAATCACAGGAAAATAGTCTGGTGTAACCTTTGTTCTTATTTTTGGAGTCTCAGCATTCTGATTCCTTCGATTCAGAACTGCTACATTTGCTCTGAAATACACGAAAAAATGGTTTTCTATTGACAGTCTACGTCCTAGCGAAATATTTCCTGCTAAATAGTTCATTTACGTTTAAAGAAAAAATATAGAAAACATCATTCCATAGTAATCTAGTAACCAACTTGATTTTGAATTTCATTTGTTTTTTAGTAAGCAATAAATATAAACTATCATTTTTAGAACTGTATTTGTATCTTGGAGAGTTCAACAAATGTAGATATTGACTGAAATATTCAGGTTTTAGAATTGAGATTATTTAACGTTGGAAAGTAAGGGTATGTACGAAGTTCTTTAACATGGAAGTGTTCAGTGTGTTCACTTGATAAAAAATGCCAGAAATGAATTATGCCTATTTATGTGTATGTTTATGTTATATATATTTACGGACAATTTAAATCGCTTTGATTATTGACTGACGAGTATGTTGAGAATTGAAAGGGACTCACTATAGTTTTGGCACCAACATTGTATTTTCGCAAAATGAGTCTGTAAGCAATTATATTATAACTACTTTAGTCTTTGATACCGAAAATGCAGAAATAAATTAATTTAACGACAAAAAAACATATTCTGCCTTTTAAGGTGTGTGAACAAACGCCGATACAGTCAATAAACAAGAGTGACACTCACAAAATACGCCCATCAATATTTTCTTGGATTCTAAGACAACTTACTGTCACATTGGCCCTTTCAGAAGCAAGCTTTTCAAGAAGAATTTTGACAAATTCAAGGGCCATAATCCTGAAGAGCCTGGCTGGTTATAGAACTTTGCCAAGAATATATACCAACAAACATTTATAGTAGCAAGTTTGGTGAAATTCGGATAAAAACTGTTCAAGTTTGAGAGTAGACAAAGCTAAAATGGCCAATTTTGATAAATTCAAGGGGCCATAACTCTGGAGTGCCTAAAGCGATTAGGCTGGTTATCGAACTTGACCTAGATATTTCACTTACAAACACTTTGATGAAGTTTGGTGGAAATTGGATGAGTAATGTTCAAGTTAGAGAGCGGACAAAGCTAAAATGGACAATTTTGACAAATTCAGGGGGGCATAACTCTGGAGTGCCTAAAGCGATTTGGCTGGTTATTGAACTTGACCGAGATATTTTACCAACAAACACTTTCATGACGTTTGGTGGAAATTGGATGAGAAATGATCAAGTTAGAGAGCGGACAAAGCTAAAATGGCCAATTTTGACAAATTCAGGGGGCCATAACTCTGGAGTGCCTAAAGCGATTTGGCTGGTTATCGAACTTGACCTAGATATTTCACCAACAAACACTTTCAAGTTTGGTGGAAATTATATGAGAAATGTTCAAGTTAGAGAGCGGACAACATTGTGGAGCCGCCGCCCGCCCGCCGCCCGCCGCCCGCCCGCCATGGATGTTCCCATAATACGGCCATCGTAAGATGGGCGTATAAAAATATAAAACTGGCAACAAAACCTCACGCTTACTAGGACACAAAGTTTAGGGCCTATCTTTTAAGCCTTTTTTGTTGAATCGCGTTACTAACGTTACTCGAAACTCGTGGACTTCAAAGACATTATTTGAGCATATACCTACATTTGTTGAAGGGCCCAAGACTTTACTCCGCCTAAAAAGAGTATTTTACTAAAACATGAACGAATCCCCACAAAACGAAAGCACAGCAACGTTTCTTTTATACCTCATTATTGGCGTTATTTTCCGACTCGTGATCCTCTGAATGTTCTGTGTTACTTTCTTCTGTGAAAGGGCAATAGAAATAAATACATCACTTTTGTTTTTATTGCATTTTCCTTGATTTAGAATTTTCTTTCTTTTTTCGAAATTATTTTTAAGGAAACAAAAGCTAAGGAAGGTCATGGACGCAACCCCTGTACTTAGTATTTTGGACAATCTCGTTATCATGAAAACTCCTCTTTGAATAAAATAACATGTTACATCTTAATACGCTTTAACTTAGATGACTAAGCATGACGTCATACAGAGGTTTTGTTACATAAAGTATCCGATGTAAAAAACGTGAATTTGGGATGTCGAGTCTTGAAAGTGTGTTTGGGGTAAATAACAGCATAACATTGATATTTGTTATATATATATATATATATATATATATATATATATATATATATATATATATATATATATATATATATATTTAATAGCGCATTCACTCATATATTATGTTGATGAAAAATCATTGTCAACATTCTAACAAAAATATGTAGCGAACAATGTACATTAGCAATCGCTGAAGTGATTAGCTATAGAGTGGAATCAATTTTAGGATTATAATAAATGAACTTAAAATCATAAAACAACATTCGTTGTAGATTGTTCATAATAGAAGAATAAATTAGAATTTGAAACAAACATATTTTTTCTCATTATAAAGACAATTTTAAATACTGCAGTCAGTTAAGTTGAATCTGTTTGTATAATGCTGATATTGCGGCCAGACATGATTTACCAACATGAATCACAGGAGAATGGTATAGTGTGACCAACTGTTCAGTTGAGTCGAATCTAAAGTATGTTGTGATACTGAGGCCAGACAATGAAGAACATGAATCACAGAAGAACGGTATGTTGTTACCTTCATTGGGCAGGCTTGGTGTATCAGAACTTGTTTCCTCGTCCTGAAACATAAGAAATGATTGTTTATTATTAATTTACATCTCAGCGATTTTTTTTCTTTTCAGTAAAGAATAAGGGGCGGACCAAGAAAGTGACGTTAGAGGGGGCGCTACTTAAGAACGTAAGCTTTTGACTTGTGCCCCTTTCTCGGACCGAATTTTATTTTAAAATGTTGGCAGGGGTGTCGGAGGTTTCCCTCCTAAGAATATTTAAATATATTCTAGTCCGAAATGAAGCATTTTGGGAGTATTTTATTACTTTTTCTTCCTTTATTAAAATAAAAAGTAAACTTTATGGATATCCTAAAAAGGTTGAAAAGACGTGTTTCTGTATACAACAACACAACAGAACATGACCAATTTCCATTAATATTTACCTCTCGTATAATTAACATGGATATATTTGCTTAATGCTGGAAACACTTTTCGTCACAGATATTGACCGAAATGGTCAGGTTATTTAACGTTGGAAAATAAGGGCTTGTACAAAAGTACATGTATATGCAAAAAGTACTTTGACGTGGGAAGGGGAGGGCGCCAGGTGCTAGTGAGAATATAGACAAACATGTGCTTCAATATTTGTCAATTGGATTCTGTATTTTCTTTCAAACTTGATTTATTGAGTAGGTTGACTATGCTGATGCAAGCCTATCAACGAACGCTACAGAGCTGTTTTTGACTTTAGGTGTTTTCAGCAAATAATGATAATAATCGAACACTTTTAAGGCAGTTATATAGTTTGAAATCCATCGTTTTGGTTGTTATGTACCTTTACCATACGGTTTACTAATATTATCATGTATCATGTTTCAAATAAGTTAGCCATTCTTTTGACAGAACAATATTGTACAAAGCTAGCAAATTGCCAAAACGGATTCGTTTTAACAAAATGCATCTGCTCGTGATTATGTTCTATACTATAATGAGTAGTTGGTCGGTATGATTAGTTATAGAAAATGGTCATTTCCTCCTTTCCATTAGTAAAAAAGTGGGCGTTCGAAAGGAACCTGCAAAATCAATGTTCTGTTTTAAGCCTTTAGTTGAATCTCGTTACTAACGCCATTCAAAATTGTAGACTAAAGCGATATTATATGAGCATATATCAACATTAGTTGAAGAGTAACCGCCGTCGGTATGTTATTTTAAACACCCCTAATGTTTTGCCACAAATCACTACGTCATAAAAAGCATTTACAAAATCATTAAGAAATCCCATCAACGTGTCTATGATACCTTTTTGGTGGAGGAATCATCCGGCCCCGAACAATCTGTTCCTCCTTTGTTACTTTCTCCTGTAATAGGGCAAAAGATCATCATTTCTGTTTATATATCGCTTTGTACTTAATTCAGAATTTTGTCTTTCTTTACTTCGATAAATCGAACAAGGAAACAAACGCTAAGGAAGCTCATGTACGCAACCCCCGTATTTAGTACCGTAGACCACCTCGTTTTCATGAATAATTATGAGATAGGGAAGAAAACTCGTCTTTGAATGAAAAGGCATATTTTATCTTAATACGCTTTAACTTAAAAGAATAATTATGACGCCATACTGGGGTTTTGCTACATATAGTATCCTTTGTAAATTTTTGTGCATGTGGGATGCCTGGTCTCTTGAAAGTGTGTTATTTGTAAATAACAGCATACCATTGATATTTGTTTATATATATATATTTATATATTTAAGATCGCTTTATTTCATATATTTTGTTAATAAACAATCATTCCCACTATTGTAAAAATAAATAAATAGCAAACATGTACTTAGGTAATTGCTTAAGGATAAATAATTAATGACCTATAAATCACAAAACAACATTTGTTGTAGAATGTTTGTAATTGAGGAATAAACCAGAATTTGAAAACAGAGAAAAATTATTTCCATTAAAAATACAATTTAAAACACTGTTCTAAGTTAAATCGAATTTATTTGTACTTTGGTGATATTGCGGCCAGTCATTTTTTTTACAACATGAGCCACTGGGGAACGGTATAGTGTGACCTTTAGTTCAGTTGAGTCGAATCTTAACTATTTTGTGATATTGAGGCCAGATAATTAAGAACATGAATTCAAGGAAAAGGTATGTTGTTACCTTCATCCTTGTTTGTACCAGAATCTGTTTCTTCGCCCTGAAACATACAATATAGTTGTTTTTATCGACATTTACATTTCAGCGACATATTTATTCGAATTTTCCCTTCACTTTTCAAGCTATAATAAGGGGCGGGTCTAGAAAATGACGTTAGAAGGGGCGCTACTCCCCCTCTCGTACTGAATTTTATTTCTTTTAAAATGTGGGCAGAGGGTTGGGGGGTTCCCTCCTAAGAAAATTTAAAATAAATCTAGTGCAAAATGGTGCATTTTGGGAGTTTTTTAATATTTTGTTCTCCTTTATGGAAATAAAAAGTAAACTGCGTACATATTCTCAAAAAGTGGAAGAGCCATTAAGAAACCGTGTTTTTACATACAACAACACACCACAACCGAACATGACCAATTTGCATTGAGGTTTACCTCACATATAGGTAAACATGGACATATTTCCTCGATGATGGAAACAAATGTCTTGTTCGGTGCCTTTTCTTTTTCCCTTCCTGCTACAGACTCGTCTGTAATATGGAAACAGAGCTTATATCAACATTTCCTTTTAAATTGCTTTTTATATACAGAATTGTTTCGTTTATGTATCTGACCAAAAAAAACAGAAACCATGTGAGCTCATAATCAAAACCCCTAGTCTAGACTACATTTTGTCATAATATCAATGTGCTAGGGGAGATTGATAAAGCATGTCTTTACCCTTGACGTCATTCAAGCATTTTTTACTTTAGGTTTCCGATATTCAATTATTTAAATTTGAGATGTCTGGTGATATTAATGTTGGTTGTGTGTTGATTACAGCAGAGCATACTTTTATACAAAAATAAAGTAGAAGTGCAAACCCTTTTAATTATACCATTTTGATAAAATAAATGGTCAAATTCTTAAAATTAAACATGCTACAGCAAAGTTGTACTCAATTATGATACACTTAAATAATGACCTAAAATAGGCTTTATATCAACAATCAACATTCGTTTAAAAAAAATGATTTAAATTTAACAAACAAAATGAGTTTGCAACAACCAGAATCGGTTATCGCTCCTTTTCTATCTCATAGAATATTTAAAACGGTGAACTAAATTGAGTCGAATCTTTAGTATTTTGTGAAATTGAGGACATACAAATAAAAGGAACATGAATTGTGTGTTGAAACCTTTGTTCTAATTTTACAAGGTTAATGAATCAATAATACATGGATATCTAAAGAATCAAGAATACGCATGCGCGGTGGCCACTTTGGATGATGTATTGCATATTCACGGCGAAAGTATTCAAAATTTTATAAATTCGACGGCCTTTTCAAAGATATCATCATTTCAGATTGAGAACGTAAATCGAAGGTTGCCAGGATTTTTTTTATATACGGGTACATCTTTTTTTACAAATTATTATAAGAAAAAAACATATAGCGCAATGTACATATATTGTTCACGACATTTTGTGGATTAATTTTAAATCGACTTCTTTTTTGTAGTCTTGGAGAAATCTGTAACTTGGGCACCCCTTGTTGTTCCTCACGGAGCTCTTTAAAATCAACAAACTCTGAAGCATGCGCACTGGTCTAATATAAACTAATGCTTGAATTCTAGTTCGCAATATAAATGTCATTTTTTCTATAGCTACTGTACATGTAAAGAATCTCTGTTTTATAATTATGTTTATTATTTAATTGTGTTTTAATATTCGTTATGCCGAAAAGAAAATGTTATAAGCGGCGTATTTCTCTCTTTGCATTATCATATGTTATTAAACAAATTTGATTACTTCGTTATTGCGGGCTTGAAGTATTGCGCTCTTCTTCAAGTCCGATACGGTTTATTTATGAAAGGGACTACGTCATTTTTTTGCTGGAGTGATGGCTTTTAATGGGAAGCAACGAACCATAAAATACACAGAAAAGCTCGTCATTTATTGCTCAAACAATGTGTGCGCTTATCATAGACCAAAATGCACATGTTTTCGGCGGGATCTTATCTCCGTTAATCAGTGGTAATCAAAACAAAAATGCACGTTTTTTTGGTCAGTAAAACTATTATTGATTCTGGCAAATTAATAAAATATCGCTGAAACAAAGTATATGTAGAAATGTTTTTTATATATATCCACATTTCACGCTACTATGAACTTGATGAAGGCTTGAAAATTGGACACCATTTTATTTGCCTGGAAGCGAAGCAAATAAGTTTAAGAAACAAGTCGGATAACCTTTTTTCTGAAAGGTGATTTTAAAGGGACTCACTCATGTTTTTGTTTTAACCTTCTTTTTTTGTATGACGAAATGAAGTTTGGAAAGTCATTAAAAGTGTCAAAACTTAGATACTGATGGCTGTAATCCTGAAGTGTCGATATATGCTTTAATATTCAGCGTCAGCGTCAGTTTTCTATTTATTCATTGACGGTACCGACGTGGGATCGCTCACCACAGAATAGCTTTGGTTTCTTAAGTTGTTTTTTTTCCTTCGATTTCAGAATCAAAGAGTAAAATAGTTTTACTTTTAAGTGTGTTCACGTGCATTGTCTGAAAAAATGGGGCTAACACTGAGATGCATGAATTTTATCTTTAATTGTATAATGGATATCAGATTTTTCACTTGCAATTTCATGTGTTATCGATCGCGTTCCAATTGAACATCTTATAGCGAGGTATGGCTTTGCCCGAATACGGAGACTTCGTACCAGTTACCACTACGAAATCGTACCAAGAGAATGTTCAAAGGTTGGCTGCTTCTTATTTGACCGAAATGGCTATGTCTGTTGTGTTTTTTAATATATCACATGTTCTAATACTTGCCTCAACATTAAAATATTGAATAGACTGTTATCAATCTTTGGATGTTGTTGCATTTAGCTTAAAATTGAACAGAAGCATGTTTTACTCCCTTTTTGTCATAAATGATACTCAAATATGCTCAAGACTACACCTATTGACCAGGATCCAGTTGCTAATACAGAAAGAGAGTGATTGTGTTAAAAAAGCATGAAGTTGTAAGTTGAATGAGAGAGAAGAAACTGGTGGTCTTTTTGCTTATAGTTCAACATAACTTGAGACTTTATTGCAAACATTCATCCAGATTAGTGAAGCATGTAGGAAAGATACTGTGGCCACAGGCCAGGGATACAAAATTTTATCTAATGGAAAATGTTATGTTGTGTTTTTTTTACAAAAGGAGATACTACATCTGGTTTATCTCTTATATTGTGATATTTATTATAATTAAACTGAAACAATCAATGCATATTGTTAAACATAAGCACACTTTACCAAAGCAACGTAAGATTTGTTTCCGGTTCTAGTTCAGGGATGAAATTTATTTTCTTGTTCTCTCCACATCAGTAATATGTTAGTGTATTTACTGGCAATATCACTTGATTCGTATTTGAGATAAATCATGTTCATACTTTAAAGGCCTAGAATGTTTAAGGGTTTTATAATCGTCAGAAAAAAAGAGTGTAGATATAACTACACTAAAGACTCAGATAATGTCTAATAAACCCCCAAGGTTCAAGTAATGCTTTATTAAACAGACTTGCATAGGAGTGTCCAATGGCATCACTCACTCGACCAAATAAGCGCTACATTAACAATTAACTAAAAAATAATAATTAATTTCAATAAAATCAAACTGAGCTTTTAAGATAATCACGTGGTAGTGATTTTCTGTGTACTAGATTAAGAATATGCATTCCGTTTTGCTGCATGTTTCCTCCTTTCATGTTTTACGTTGTAATTTAGTAAACTTTATCTATAACGTTTCCGGCAATAATACTTCCAACCCGTAAAGATAGCGACTTGGATCAATTTATGTTATAATCTGGACACTTTCATATAAAAAGCTTAAAAATAGTCACCACTTAGCGCAGAGGACATGACTCCCTATGTCCACAGTCAAAGGCTAAATCTTGTATACTAGTCGGCTCTGTAAACTTGCCGGACTAAGATATATTGACTAAAAAAGGGGTCAAAAAAGCATTCTAAAAGTGACGTTCTAAAAAAAAAAGCATGATCTAATTTAAAAAATGCCGCCTTAATTTCCAAAATTTTGAATGTTCGAGCCTCGCATAGGTGATGACGTCATCAAAAATGGCCGCCGCGCATGCGGATTTTTGGTTCGTAAAGGTTTCCTACCTGAGCCACCTGAAGTCGATTCAGAACTTGATGTTTCTTCGCTTGAAGAGATGCCTCTGTTCTGAAACATAGAAAACTGGTGTTCATACTGACAATACACGTCTCAGCAAAATTTTAAAATATGTTGAACTGTCAATTCACTTTCGAAAAATCAACACACATACAACTCCAACTAACCATTACAGCCTTGCAGCAATTTATTTACTTAAAAAAAACAGTGAATTCGATAGTTTTAAAGAAAGACATCAATTTATGACATTGCTGAACAGCTAAAACAGATCGGAAACAGAAAAACATGGAATCACTTCCTTTTTTCTTATTTCATATTGACCGAAATGGTCAGGTTATTTTACGTTGGAAAATAAGGGCTTGTACAAAAGTACTTGTATATACAAAAGTACTTTGACATGGGAACGGGAAGGCGCCAGATGCTAGTGAGAATATAAACAAACACGTGCTGCAATATTTGTCAATTGCATTCTGTATTTTCTTTGAAATTTGATTTATTGAGTAGGTTGACTATGCTGATGCAAGAATATCAACGAACGCTACAGAACTGTCTTTGACTTTAGGTGTTTTCAGCAAATAATTATAATAATCGAACACTTTTAAGGCAGTGATTTAGTTTAAAATTCATCGTTTTGGTTGTTATGTCCCTTAAGCATACGGTTGTATTATATGATCATGTATCATGTTTCAAATAAGTTAGCCATGCTTTTGACAGAACAATAGTAAACAAAGCTAGCAAATAGTCAAAACGGATTTGTTTTAACAAAATGCATCTGATTGTGATTATGTTCTATACTAAAATGAGTAGTTGGTCGATATGATTAGCTATAGAAAAGGGTCCTTTCCATTAGTAAAAAAGTGGGCGTTCGAAAGGAACCTGCAAAATCCATGTTCTGATCAAACTGCACGTAATTTTTAGTTGGTATTGTAATAAGCTAAAGCTCTGCTTAAGTTGTGAACACATTTACTATTTTTGACTGTTTTGATGGAGTTTCAAAAGGCCGAAATGCATTATGCCTATTTATATGTATGTATATCTAAAATATTTTTACGGACAAGTTAAATCGCTTTGATTATAGACAGACGAGTATGTTTGAGAATTTAAAGGGACTCGCTAATGTTTTGGCACCAACATTGTGTTTTCGAAAATGCGTCTGTAAAACATTATATTATAACTACTTTACTCTTTGATACCGTATTGTAGGAATAAAATTAATGTAACGTATGAAATAATAGAAAACAGACAAAAAACTCACACACTAGAATACAAACATCAGGATAACATGACTTTTAAGCTTTTTGTTGAATCTCGTTACTAACGCTATTCAAAATCGTAGACTTCAACGACATTATATGAGCATATATCAACATTAGTTGAAGGGTAACCGCCGTCGGAATGTTATTTTCAACACTACTAATGATATCCCACAAATCAATGCGTCATAAAAAAGCATTTACAAAATCATAAAGGAATCCCTTTAAAACTAATCCTCATCGACGTGTCTATGATACCTTTTTGGTGGAGGCATCTTCCGGCCCCGAACAATCTGTTTCTTCTTCGTTACTTTCTCCTGTAATAGGGCAATAGAGATAAGAGCATCAATTCTGTTTATAAATCGCTTTGTACTTAATTCAGAATTTTCTCTTTCTTTATTTCGATAAATCTAACAAGGAAACAAACGCTAAGGAAGTACCGTAGACAACCTCGTTTTCATGAATATTTATGAGATAGGGAAGAAAACTCTTCTTTGAATGAAAAGCATGTTTTATCTTAATACGCTTTTACTTAAAAGAAAAATTATGACGCCATACTGGGGTTTTGTTACATATAGTATCCTTTGTAAATGTATGTGCATATGTGATGGCTGGTGTCTTAAAAGTGTGTTATGTGTAAATAACAGCATAACATTGACATTTGTTTTATATATAATATATATTTAAGATCGCTTTATTTCATATATTATGTAAGTAAACAATCATTCTCACTCTTGTAAAATAAATAAATAGCAAACAATGTACTTAATTAATTGCTTAAGGATAAATAATTAATGACCTATAAATCACAAAACAACATTTGTTGTAGAATGTTTTTAATTGAGGAATAAACCAGAATTTGAAAACAGAGAAAAATAGTTCCATTATAAATACAATTTTAAACAATGTTCTAAGTTAATTCGAATTTATTTGTACTTATGTGATATTGCGGCCAGTCATTTTTAACAACATGAGCCACTGGAGAATGGTATAGTGTGACCTTTAGTTCAGTTGAGTCGAATCTTAACTATTTTATGATATTGAGTCCAGATAATTAAGAACATGAATTCAAGGAAAAGGTATGTTGTTACCTTCATCCTTATTTGTGCCAGAATCTGTTTCTTCGTCCTGAAGCATACAATTTAGTTTTTTATCGACATTGACGTTTTAGCGATATTTTTATTCGAAATTTCCCTTCACCTTTTAAGCAATAAGAAGAGTCGTATCTAGAAAAAGACGTGAGATGGGGCGCTACCCCCTCCTAAGAAAAGGTAGACAAATTCTAGTCAGAAATAATGTATTTTGGGGCATATTTAATTACTTTCTTCTCCTTTATGGAAATAAAAAGTAAAGTTTATGCAAAAGAGCAATTAAGAAACCGTGTATACAACAACACAACACAAGATGACCGATACGGATTGATATTTACCTCACTTATAGTTAAACATGGACATATTTGCTCGATGATGGAAACAACTGTCGTTTTCGGTGACTTTTTTTTCTTCCCTCCCGCTACAGACTCGTCTGTAATATGAAAACAGAGCTTATATCAACATTTCCTTTTAAATTGCTTTTTTCTTGATACATAATTGTTTCGTTTATGTATCTGAGAAGACAGAAACCATATGAGCTCATAATCAAACCCCAGTACTTAAATGCGTCTAGACTACATTTTGTCATAATATCATTGTGCTAGAGGAGACTGATATAGCATGTCTTTACCCTTGACGTCATTCAAGGATTTTTTACTTTAGGTTTCAGATATTCAATTATTTAAATTTGAGATGTCTGGTGATATTAACGTTTGTTGTGTGTTGATAACAGCAAAGCATACTTTTATACAAAAATAAAATAGAAATGCAACCTCTTTTAATAATACCATTTTGATAAAATAAATGGTCAAATTCTTAAAATTTAACATTCTACAGCAAAGTTGTACTCAATTATAATACACTTAAAAAATGACCTAAAATAGGCGTTATATCAACAATTCTGGTTGTTGCAAACTCATTTTGTTTGTTAAATTTAAATCAACATTTTTAAACGAATATTGATTTAAATTTAACAAACAAAATGAGTTTGCAACAACCAGAATTGTTTATCGCTCCTTTTCTTATCTTATAGAATATTTAAAATGGTGAACTCAATTAAGTCGAATCTTTAGTATTTTGTGATATTGAGGACATACAAACAAAAGGAACATGAATTGTGTGTTGAAACCTTTGTTCTAATTTTACAAGGTTGGTGAATCAATAATACATGGATATCTAAAGAATCAAGAATACGCATGCGCGGTGGCCACTTTGGATGATGTATTGCATATGCACGGCGAAAATATTCAAAATTTTATATATTCAACGGCCTTTTCAAAGATATCATCATTTCAGATTGAGAACGTAAATCGAAGGTTGCCAGGATTTTTTTATATACGGGTACATCTTTTTTTACAAATTATTATTAGAAAAAAACATATAGCGCAATGTACATATATTGTTCACGACATTTTGTGGATTAATTTTAAGTCGACTTCTTTTTTGTAGTCTTGGAGAAATCTGTAACTTGGGCACCCAATGTAGTTTCTCACGGAGCTCTTTAAAATCAACAAACTCTGAAGCATGCGCACTGGTCTAATATATACTAATGCTTGAATTCTAGTTCGCAATATAAATGTCTTTTTTTCTATAGCTATTGTACATGGTAAGCATCTCTGTTTAATAATTATGTTTATTATTTAATTGTGTTTTAATGTTCGTTATGCCGAAAAGAAAATGTTATAAGCGGCGTATTTCTCTCTTGCATTATCATATGTTATTAAACAAATTTGATCACTTCGTTAGTGCGGGCTTGAAGTATCGTCAGGTCCGATACGGTTTATTTATGAAAGGGACTACGTCATTTCCTTGCTGGAGTGATGGCTTTTAATGGGAAGCAACGAACCATAAAATACACAGAAAAGCTCGTCATTTATTGCTCAAACAATGTGTGGGCTTATCATAGAGCAAAATGCACATGTTTTCGGCGGGATCTTATCTCCGTTAATCAGTGGTAATCAAAACAAAAATACACGGAGCACATGCACACCTTTACATAGTCTTGTTTCATGTTCTTCATTTGACTGGAAAGTAAGCAATACGGTAAAGAGAAAAAACTTGTTTTGGTCAGTAAAACTATTAATGCTTCTGGTAAATTAATAAAATATCGCTGAAACAAAGAATATATATAAAAAAATCAAATATATATATCCACATTTCTCGCTACTATGAACTTGATGATGCTTGAAAATTGGAAAAATGTTTTTCTTTATTTATTCCCAGTTTTAGTACAATGATGCTTTTCATTATGAAACTCTATGATCACACAGTTTTAAACCTTTTATTTTATAAGGCAGACTGTGTGTGATGTTTTTGGTTTCTAACGATGACTGCATCGTATCTTTGAAAAGTATTTGCATTAGGTGCTCTGAATTGTTTCCCTCCGTCTGCAGATAGAGTTGGGATCTCTAATCATTGAAGTACTTGGGGTTTACCTTTTCGTTTTTTATTATTATTTGTTTTATTGATAAGTTTCCTCAAGTTAATGCATACTTTGATAAGATTTATCTTTTGCGTTTTATCTTTATTAAGAATTGTTGGGATAAGAGTAAGGTTTGTGCACATAAACTGGTTTAAACCCCCAGTAAATTTACATTTTACTGACCGTTCCAAGGCGGTACCTAACAATTCTTGATAAACATACCAATTATTTATATATATATATATATATATATATATATATATATATATATATATATATATATATATATATATATATATATATATATATATATATATATATATAGTATTTATGCACTGTCCTGTTTGTAGAGTTGTGTGTTGTTCTATGTTTCTTGTTTGTGAATTTGTGTTCTATGTCTTTGGCGTTTGCCCATTGCCACTAAACCGGGTTTATGTTTAAACTTTTTGCTACTGAGCATGTTTCTGTAGCTTTTTGCATAATTATGGAAAGCTGTATTTTATATTTGGTAAAAACAATAAGTCTTTTTTCCAATGTAACATTTAGGAACAATGTTCTAACTGGTTTTGAGTTATGTTGTTTCAATAACAAACAAATGAAACTGTATTCTGTATTCTCACCATGATGTTTTCCAGACGTAGAGTCAGAGTTGCTTGGCTACAAATAGTTCATTAACCATGTATAATCAATACGGTATTTATGTAAGGGTAAGGGATCCGTCAGTTTTATTAACATTAGTAATTGTAGTAATTTAGTAAATGTTAAGCCATGATTTTACTTCATATTTAAATGGCTTTAATAAATTCAGTTTTAGTAAAAATGCAATAACGCTTTTTTGTGTTCTGTTACATATTCTTCAAATGCCTCTGTGTGCTTTATCAAATACATACTAGCTCTATTAAAGTTGTAATGAGTAGGACAACTCTATTCTGATCATTCATTTGATAGTTTTATATATATTAAAACTACCTCGTGTACTCAAATATGTTTTTATATCTTTTTTACTGATGACATTAACAATCTACATAACATTTACAATAAAACGATACTGTTATTTTCTTAATGCATTATTTTAAATCTTATACATATACACGAACATTGTATAATGTAAATATAAAAAATATATTATTGTGCAGTAGTACTGCTTGTAATTAATATGATGTGAAATACTTCCAATAGGCATTTACAAACATTTTCTTTTTCCTCCTTTCATGTTTTACGTTGTAATTTAGTAAACTGTAACTATAACGTTTCCGGCAATAATACTTCCAACCCGTAAAGACAGCGACTTGGTTCAATTTATGTTATAATCTGGACACTTTCATATAAAAAGCTTAAAAAAATAGTCACCACTTAGCGCAGAGGACATGACTCCCTATGTCCGCAGTCAAAGGTTAAATCTTGTATACTAGTCGGCTCTGTAAACTTGCCGGACTAATATATTGACTAAAAAGGTGTCAAAAAAGCATTCTAAAAGTGACGTTCTAAAAATAAAAACAAGATCTAAGTAAAAATTTCCGCCTTAATTTCCAAAATTTTGAATGTTCGAGCCTCGCATATGTGATGACGTCATCAAAATGGCCGTAAAGGTTTCCTACCTGAGCCACCTGAAGTCGTTTCAGAACTTGACGTTTCTTCGCTTGGAGAGATGCCTCTGTTCTGGAACATAGAAAACGGGTGTTTATATTGACAATACATGTCTCACCTAAATTTTAAAATATGTTGAACTGTCAATTCACTTTCGAAAAATCAACACACATACAACTCCAACTAACCATTACAGCCTTGCAGCAATTTAGTTACTAAAAAACACCGTGAAATCGATAGTTTTAAAGAAAGACAACAATTTATGACATTGCTAAACAGCTAAAACAGATCGGAAACAGAAAAAACATGGAATCACTTCCTTTTTTTCTTATTTCATTCCACTCTGAGCGGAAAGCGGCTCTAAAACTTGCGTTTTGAAAACGTAAATCATTTGTGTTGAGTGTTTTTTACAAAACAAAACGTAGGTTTCAAAGACTTTAAATATCTGTATTTATGGCATTGCCTGATTTGTATTTCATTTAACCCTTTCCACAAGCTTTAAAGACTCATTGATATTATTTTGCCACGAGTTCTGTATGCTTTGCAAATCAAAACAACTATATGCCACAAAAAAAACCAATGGGTAGTTTCCGTTGTGTTAATATCACGTCTGTTGAACAAATTCAAAAAGAGACTTATAAAACGAAGGGACAAAGTTATTACATTCCTTAAATTAGTTCGTTGGAGGATACGTTGTACACATTTTGCAATCCGTGTTTTCGATGACAAAAACAGAAATGTGAAATGCTCAATTTGGAACAGTTTTAAACAGTCAATTTGTAGCAGTTCGGATAGTTATGCTTATGATAATCATGCATAAAGCGTGGTCTGTTTCCTAATATTATGTTTACCCTGTTTTCAAATCGTGTCTGTGTATGATTTAAAAGTACCATGGAAGAGGCAACACTGTACGTCGTTGGCCGATCGCTTATGTTTATGAATGCATTATACCATAGAGGAGACAGCACTGCATTGTTAGGCAAATCGTGTCTATGTATGACTATATAGGACCATATAGCACACATCATTAAACATTGGTGAGCGAATTGTAGCTCTGTGTGATTGTATAGTACACCAGAGGTGACATCACTGTACCTTGGTCGGCTTATTGTGTCTATCTATGATTGCATCATACCATAGAGGCGTAGTACTGCTTGTTTTCACCCTTATCGCAATATACGTGTGTGTATGATGGTATTATACCACTAGGCGGCCGAGTAAGATAGCATATATTTTCTATGATCCATCTTTTGTAAAAAAACAAATCGGTACCTTGTCAAGAACTTCGAATATCTGTACCGTACGTCCTTGATGATTTGAAGATGATGAGCTCGTATCTGAAGATGTTAAGCTCGTATCAATATTTAATTTTTCGTCCACCTTCGAGATTAACTTTTTCTGAAACATAGGAAACGGTTTTTTTATTGACAATACACGTCTCAGCAAAACCTTTAAATATGTTGAACTGTCAATTCACTTTCAAGCAAGAGTACAAAACAACATTTCATTAGCAGGAATATTTGTCTATTGTCTATTTATTAATTTGTATTGTTCGATTGCCAATGCCGAAAAATCAACACAGATACAACTTTAACTTACTATTACAGACTTGAACCAATTTATTTATTGCCCAACTTCGTGAATTCGATAGTTTAAAGAATATCAAAACAATTTTAAACATTGTTAAACAGTTAAAACCAAACGTAAACAAAGAAAATACATGAAATCACTGTCTATTCTCCCAATTTCATTCCACTCTGAGCGGAAAACGGCTATACAAATTGATTTTTTTAAAAAGTAAAGCATTCGTGTTGTGTATTTTTATGCAATCAAACAGAGGGTGTTAAAATCCGCAGAATGATTGAATTACGAACTTTCGTTTCAAAGACTTTCGTATTTATTGCATAGCCTTATTTGTCTTTTATTGAACTATTTCCACAAGCTTTGAATTTATATGAACTCATTGATATTATTTTGCCACACATTGTTCATGAAACGCAAACTGCTCAATTTGGAACAGTTTTAAACAGTCAATTTGTAGCAGTTCGGATAGTTATGTTTATGATAATCATGCATAAAGCGTGGTCTGTACCCTGTTTTCAAATCGTGTCTGTGTATGATTTAATAGTACCATAGAGGAGGCAACTCTGTGCGTCGTTGGCCGATCGCTTCTATTTATAAATGCATTATAACATAGAGGAGACAACACTGTATTGTTAGGCAAATCGTGTCTATGTATGACTATATAGTACCATAGAGCACACATCATTAAACATTGGTAAGCGAATTATAGCTCTGTATGATTGTATAGTACAGAGGTGACATCACAGTACAGTGGTAGGCTTATTTTGTCTATTTATGCTTGCATAATACCATAGAGGCGTTGCACTGCTTGTTTTCAGCCTTATCGCAATACATGTGTGTATGATTGTATAATACCACTAGGTGGCTTCGAATATCTGTACCATACATCCTGGTTGATTTGGAGATGATGAGCTCGTTACTGAAGATGTAAAGCTCGTATCAATACTTAATGTTTCGTCCCTCTTCGAGATTAACTTTTTCAGAAACATATGAAACGGGTTTTTAATTGACAAAAATATACGTCTCAACAATATCTTTAAATATTTTGAACTGTCAACTCACTTTCATGCAAGAGTACAAAATAATATTTCATTAGCAGCAATATTTGAATAATTATTAATTTGTATTGTTCGATTACCAATGCCGAAAAATCAACACAGATACAACTTTAACTTACTATTACAGCCTTGTACCAATTTCTTACTGCAAAACTCCGTGAATTCGATATTTTCAAAGACTATTAAAACAATTTTAAACATTGTTAAACAGCTAAAACCAAACGTAAACAGAAAAAAATGCATGGAATCACTAACTTTTTTTCCCAATTTCATTCCATTCTGAGCGAAAAGCGACTATACAAATTGATTTTTTAAAAAAGTAAAGCATTCGATTGTGTGTTTTTTAAACAATCAAACAGTGCGTGTTAAAATCCGCAGAATGATTGAAAAAACGGGCTTTCGTTTCAAAGATTTTATTGCATTGCCTTATTTGTCTTTTATTGAACCATTTCCACAAGCTTTGAATTTATAACCGTGTCTGTGTATGACTGAATTATGCCAGAGCATTGTACATTGGATGCTAATCGTGTCTCTGCATGATTGAACAGTGCCAGGTATGAAGCAGCATTGTACATCGGAATGCTAATCGAGTCTGTGTATGTTTGAAAAGTGCCAGAGATGAGGCAGCATTGTACATTGGAAGGCCATCGTGTTTTTGTATGACTGATCAGTCTCAGAGATGAGGCAGCATTGAAAATAGAAAGTCTTATCGTGTCTGTGTATGATTGAACAGTGCCAGAGATGAGGCAGCATTGTACATCGGAAGGCTAATCGTGTCTGTGTATGATTGAATAGTGCAAGGTATAAGGCAGCATTGTACATAGGAAGGCCAATCGTGTCTGTTTATGATTGAATAGTGCAAGATATAAGGCAGCATTGTATATTGGGCCAATCGTGTCTGTGATGATTGAATAGTGCCAGGTATCAGACAGCATTGAACATTGGAAGGCTAATCGTGAATGTGTATGATTATAAAGTACCAGAGATGAGGCAGCATTGTACATTGGAATGCCAATCGTGTCTCTGTATGATTTAACAGTGCCAGGTATGAAGCAGCATTATACATTAGAAGGCTAATCGAGTATGTGTGTGATTGAACAGTGCCAGAGATGAGGCAGCATTGTACATTGGAAGGCCAATCGTGTTTTTGTATGATTGATCAGTGTCAGAGTTGAGGCAGCATTGAAAATAGAAAGTCTAATCGTGTCTGTGTATAATTGAACAGTGCCAGAGATGAGGCAGCATTGTACATTGGAAGGCCAATCGTGTCTGTGTATGATTAAACAGTGCCAGAGATGAGGAAGCACTGTGCCTTGCACGTCTTGTCATGACTGTGTATGATTGTATAGAAAGGAAAGAAAACAACACTGCGCGTGAGTAAGCTTGTAATATCTGTGTTTGCTTGCATAGTTCTAACAACATTCTACGTCTTTCGCCAATGACTTCTGTGTGCAATTGTATAATACTATAGAAGAGCCAGTACTGTATATCGGTAGGCTAATCGTGAATGTGTATGATTCAATAGTACCATTAAGGAAGCAGCACGGTGCATCGTTGGCCGATCGAGTCTGATTACGAATTTATTATGCTATAAAGGAGACAGCACTGTATTGTTAGGTAAATCGTGTCTATGAATTACTGTATAGGACCATAGAGGATACAGCATTGTACATTGTAAGCTAATTTTGGCTCAGTATGATTGTATATAACAGCAGAGGAGACATCACAGTACAGATATGCTTATTGTGCCAATGTATGACTGCATAATACCATAGAGGTGTTGCACTGTATAATTTTCAGGCTTAACGCATTATATATGTAAATGATTGTATCATACCACTAGATGGCCAATAAGAAAAATACATATTTCTCATGAAAAATAATTTTCGGTACCTTATCACCAACTTTGTATTTCTGTGCCATAACTCCTTGTTGAACTGCCCGGATATTTCTGCCCAGTTTCTGAAAAGTTAATACGATGTTTAACACCATTATTCTAGTAGTTGGAACTGATTGAAATGTATGCAACATGTTTTTATAAAGTCGAAGTGCAAATCCGTAATCAACACCACCATAGAACATGATCAATATCCGTTGAAGTTCGCTTTAAATTATCAGTGACGAGTATATATAAAAACTTAAAGTACAAAGACGTTGTTATCATACCGTTGACTTTAAGTCGGATAAAGGAGACACTTTTCGGCACGAGCGCCCCTGCTTCTCCTTGTTCACGAATCTAAAACAACACTGTAAAAAAAAACTCCTCTAGAAAAATTGTCCATGATACCACAAAACACCATAAATCATATACATCTTATCTCGGCATTTATCTTTTTTTCTAAACAGGTAACATGGGCCATCTAAGCTCATTGTCTTCACACCACCCCCTGTATTTTGTTTCTGTTACACACAGTTCGTGAATTAATTAACTGAAACAATTTTGTTTTCATGTAAAAGAAGGTGGTAAGGGAGCAAACAACATGTAACCATACAATACACAATTCAAACATAACCGATCAATTCAAACGGGGATTTTGTTACTCAAGGTATCAAATATATAAATTTTAAATGCCTAATTATCCAATATTATCTAAGTTTTATTTGAAATGGGATTATATGTAGAAAAAAATATGTTTAAATCATAACTGAGAAAAACACATGCTTTTTGAGCCATTAAACATAAAAAAATATTTAATTTCACGTCCGATATTATTTGAAATGAAGAACGAAAATATAACTGCGACTATTTATCTGTTTATCCAAAATGCATTTCAGGTCTTTTATTTTTGTACTATGGATTTGCGAGTCATGCACTTTAAAATGATAGTAAAAGATATGTGGGGTCACCTGGAATTGCAATTTTACATCATTACAAATGGCTCGATGAGATGACAAGCTTGTCTGTCAATCGGAAATCTCTATATAGGACAGAAAACAAGACGTTATTTCATTGACTTAAAGGTGCACTCTCACAGATTGAACGTTTTGACAACTTTTTTAATTTTTGTCTTGGGACGAGACATTTTTGCAAATATCCATGTAAACAAGTGAAATAAGACTGCTGACAAAAGATAAAACCTCAGATTTTTATATTGCAGTTCAAAAAATAATGTTTTATGCAGTTTTCTTTAACCGTTAGTAACGGTTTAAGCCATTAAACATTAATTTTCGAACTGAAATTTGCAAATATTCGATCTGATCTTTTGTCAGCAAACTTTTATCATTGATTTGCAGATGTTAACGCAACCATTTGCTTTTTCCAAGACAAAGAAATGAAAAAGTTGTAACAACGGTAAATAGATTGGTTGATAATTTCTCTTTGTTCCAATATATACTGACACGTTTGTTCGCTTTTGATATTAAAACACGAGTTCGATTGTGAACCTTTAATAAATGCGCATGAGTATTTTTCAAGGATACCGGTATTCTTTATGACATACTAGAAATTGAGGTTCGTCTTGGGACTTCTTCGTCTTTCCTGGTTTATATTTTGTTAATAACTTTTTTAACCAATTATCTAATGAATTGTCATCAGATGAGTCATCGCCCATTGTCCCGCTTTCCGTTTCGTCAACAGGGTCTTGACCATTACATCCGGAATTCTGACGAGGAAATAAAAGACATGTAGGATCATTGTAGGCAACATCGGTATTTTATGCACACACACTACATTAGTGCCCTAAACAAATAGACTGAAACAATCTCGTTTCCATGAATATTTATAAGAAAGCTGACAGAAAACTCCGCTTTGAGGTAAATTACATGTTACAATACAGTTTTCGTTATATAAGCTGATTTACCATGACGACAATTAGTGGATTTCTTATTTAAGCTATCTCATGTACAAATTAGTGAATTTGAGATTCTTCGGGTGAGCACACATTGTTTTATGGCAATTGAAAGGGTGTTGAGTGACGAGGAAGAATTTGCGAAAAATCGAAACAGTTTTTACAAACAAACATTTTTGGCCGTGAAAGATTAAAAAGGGCTCTGTATTAAACATCCGATATAAATCGAAACAAGGAAGTTCGTTGGATTGATGTTCTCCGCCTAATTAGACAAAGTAGATGAAAAAGAAACCAAATGTTTGTTAAATATCCCAACCAAAACATGCAAAACGGCTGCAGCGTGATGGACTCTTATAAATGTTGGATATAAGATAAGGTTTATTTGCAAGTTTAGAAATAAAATCATATTGTATATTGAGTGGCATTTTACTTTGGTCTAGTAGCTAAGGATTTGACCACATGTTACCAAGTCACAAACTGATACCATATTAAACTAAGGCAAACATTCTGAAAAAGATTTATGAATATTAGATCAGAAATATTATGGATTAACACCTAGAGCGTTCACATTTTTTTATTCAGATCTGACGCAGTGACTCAGTACATGACCTCATGTGAACTTTTTAAAATATTTTTCAAGATTTTTTTGAGACAGACATTCGTATTTGATTTCTCTAGGACAGGAGCAGATAATTTACCAATGTATGTTCCCAAAAACTATTTACGATTTGACCTATGTTAACTACTTTTTAAAGACTACCAAGATTACACCAAGGGCAATTCTCTGACAACAGTGTGAAAAACGTCTTGCCTTTCAATACAACTATTTGGTTTTGGACTTGATTTTTCAAAGATTGAACATAGTAGTCCTGTTTCTGACCTCATTTGATCCAGTTTCAAACTAGTGAATGATTTCATCAAAACAAACGTTCTAATTAGGTTTCATAAATATAACACTAGATATGTTGCCTCTAATATGTTCTCAATTGTTTTCTAAGATTTGACCATGTAACCTATTATTCCAAAGATCTTTCTAATAGTTGACCTAGTGACCTAGATTTTGTCCCAATGTGAACCACAATCACAAGCAATCGAGTTTTTTAAGCGAAACATTCTAACCAATCGTTACCAAGATATGACTTTGGCCCTGATTCCTAAAATATGGTTTTTGACATTCAGTATCAAAGAAACTGCCTTATTAATTATTTATCAATTGTAATGTTACATTTCCCAGTGAGATTTCTCTAGGTACTCAATGAATCAAGGCGTAATTCAATGTACCGGATGTCATCCGAAGATGGAGTATGTGAATTTTTCCCTGTTACCAATACATAAATAACAACAGTAATAAGCCATGCTTAACCGATGCATGTTTTCATTGATATAATATAATATATGTAACATCCAGGTGAATTTTCATTTCCATATGGATGAGATTACTTGAATTGTATGATCAGTTATTGGAAGAGTACCGTTCCTTGCACATGTTCTGTAGGTACCATGTACCTTTATCGATATCTGATGGATAAATTGAACTTGGAATAGCAAAGCTGGGGGATACTCAGCAAAACTACGAATTAAAAGTTTGAAAATGACATGTTTATTTAAGATAAGTTATAACCAATTCTCATAAGGAAAAAAAGATTAAGGAACATAATTGTGAGCATTTGTCCGAAATTTTCGCCGCAAACATTTCCACACCTTCAAAGAGGACCTCCAACACTACCTTCTAGTTCTAAAAAGATCAAATGTTTCGGATTCTATAGAAGAATGGTTGATTTATCGACAGTAACTTACCTTATTTAAGTTGCTTAACATAATGGACGTTCTTCGTATATATCGATTGATATTAAAAATAAATAATTCAATTCAAATAACACAAAATATTTTAAACTAACAGCGTAGTCCATTGAAGCCAAACATGTGCGGATGTGTACCATGCAGGATAAATGCAGAATCATTGAATGCAACAATTCAGTACAAGCAGGACCATTTCCAACATTAAAATAACTTACCCTCAGATGCTTTATTGTTAATATAGCTCCTATTATTCCAACGATGATGCCAACCAAGATAATGACAGTGAGTATACCAACTGTAAAACGGAGGAGTTCCAATGTTAAATGTAAGTATCTTCATATTGCTAAGAAAATAAACCTTTTTGTAATATACAACTAATGGTAATCCAAACCGCTCTGATTGTTAATCAAAGTGTTTTCCCTAAATTAGTTAAAATATGAATATGCTCAGAAAGAACCAGTAAGAGAGCAAACGCAAAGATGTGTTGACACTCCAAAACTTTATCACAAATGGTCGAGGATATTTGATGGTCAGTTCTTGTTGATCTATACTGTCTTTGAGCATGCACATTGGATGTAAAATTAGAATACATGATATATCAAAAGTCTTTTAGAACCAGACAAAGCTAAATATTAATTTAATTAATATTTGATTACTTAAAACAAGCGAGGTTTAAAGAAATGATTGCATTTCTCGTCTGTAGGAAAGTATACATACGGGAATGTACTGAGTAATACTATGTATTGAACACTTCATAATATTCATAATATTTAAAAATAAAAGTTAATGTAATTAGTATTAAAAATAACAACGATAAAGGACAATACGACAACAAATCGTTTGATTTTAAACTCTTTAACTGACCATGCATGCAGGCATCTCCGACCACACCAACATAATAATCAGCACAGACGCACTCTTGATCTACACACGTCTTGTCAGAATCGCAGTCGTCGGACGATAAACATGCTTGTGCTGGCACACCGGAAAGAAATATATGTCAACATTTTACATGCAAATAGTTCAATAAAGTTGTGTAAAACCTTTTTGTTCAAATGTAATTGTTTCACTTGGTACTAATAACAGTTACCAACAAAAACTGTATGTATATGACTATTTCTATATTGAAACATACATTTCAATGATTTGTAACGTACCTTGTAACGTTACTGTATTACATCATCAGACTGTTACTCTTTTAATCAACAATAATTTGCGGAAATTGATCCATTCTACACATGCACTAGCTATAAATAAACATTGTCAAAATAGCTTCTTAAACTAAGAACTTGGGTTCGAGCAAGTCAAGCTACTTTTATAAAGCTATTGGTTCCTCTATTTTCTATTTTTTCGTAACCATCTACAATAAAAACATTTAACAACTGATACATTATATTAAAATCCGTTTGTGTATCAACACTTTGTATAAGTCGAGATACTTTTACAACAGTGTTTTTGTTGATGTTATACATAACAGTGCATTTGGATTTTTTTGTATTGTCTGAGTCGGATCCCCAATCGCTCATCAAACATAACTCCATTGGCCTGAACAGAAGTCAGTTGACAGTGGTTGCAATTACTAACCTGTAAGAGTGTCACAGTGAAGTCCCGTTACGCCCGAGGGGCATGCGCAATAGTAGCTGCCAATAGTATCCACGCACGTAGCATTACGTATACAAGGAAAGCTTGAACACTCGTTGATGTCTGAAACATAATACCAGACAAACAATTTGCTTTTTTCCGTTTTCACTGCCGAAAATTGTAAGGTAGATTAGTCGTAATGTTTTATTTAAATAGAATTACATTCTCACATCCATTTATTCGACGTCATTTATTCTAGGTATATTAACGCGTCCATTTCTGAAACTACCGAAAATGAATCCCAAAAGGTGAAAGAAAATAACGGTCAGAATAAGCTGAACTGCTGGTAACAAACTAATTAGGGAGGAATGCAAAGAATGTCGCCAAGAAGGTCGTTTTTGTTTCGACTGAACATTTATAAACAACATAAAAATGTACCATTAAAATCATGTTAAAAACTTATGCTGTGTGTAAAGACTAAAGAGCCAGATATATTAAAAGATTTTACTACACGTGTCCAACAAAGCAAAAGTCTTTTAATTTGTTATTTAGCAATTCCAATAAATCTCTTACTAATTTATCAAAATTTATATACTATGCAAACATCTTAAGAAACTTATAACAATGTTGTTGTTTGTATCCATAAACAATGTTCTGCTCTTCTGTTAAACCAATTCGTGTCTAAATCCATGCCTTGCACATGTATGTATTTTGTATTTGCTATAAACATGTCTGATATGTTTAATGCAATAAAATATTGTATTGAATTGGATATAAGCCTCAAGATAAGAATTAAATAAACCATTTCTTGAATGACGGAATCATACTTCACCCCTATATTATATAAAATACGATTTGTTTCAATAAGACTGGTTATAATTATATTGATATTATAAGTTAAATTGGTGTATGTTAAAAATCAAGCACGTGTCGATTGATTTTATTTGAGCAATTTGTTCTAGAGAAGGTTCTTAAGTTCTGTTTATAGTATATGAATTTTGCTGTATATTCTTAATGTAAAAATTATTAGGTTTTTCAAATTTTGTAGATACAGATTAGATATACTAGATAAAATTCACTTTAAGTCTGTCTGAGATTGCAGTTTAAGCTTTGGTTTCTTGGTGTATTATAACATCTTCCAGTTTCAATTTCATGAAAGTAGTGCGGATTTTGTTTTGTTTTTAATGTTATTCAAGTATTCCTCAAAAGTTAAAATGTTTATTTAAGCAGTTCGATTCCTATTTACTTGAAATATTTAATTTGACATACCAAGTGTGTTTATATGTATCGTTAATTCATAAAATACATTTCCCAGATGTAGCTTAGCCCAAATGAACTTACTTTCAGTGCAGAACGGTCCAGTAAAACCAGGCGGACAAATGCATGTGTAATTGTTGATTCCATCCACACAAGTTGAGAACGCCGCACAATGGCTGTAAACACAGTCGTCAATGTCTGAAAAATGCAAATTGTTAAATTATTTCCTAAAAATATGAAATATCCATTCGTGTCAACAACGTTCACCAATATTTGGATATAAAGTAAATATACTTTTTCTCGACATGAAATTACAAGTCAGACATTAAATAGATTTAAAATCAATTTATATAATCAACGAGATGGTCGAAGGCTTAACTGGCGATTTATACAATCAACTTAGTTAGTTTAAGCTTTATAATCAATTTAGTCATTTAACCTTCTTGCAGTATGCTTTAAAGTGAATTTATGCAAATGACCTTTTCAATCAAAATCGTTTTCGAAGGCTTCAAAGTTATTTATTCCAATCAACCTAGTTGCCGTAGGCTTCACAGTCAATATGGGCAATCAACCTAGATGCCGTAGGCTTCACAGTCATTCTAGGCAATCAACCTAGTTGTCGTAGTCTTCACAGCCAATCTAGGCAATCAACCTAGTTGGCATAGGCTTCACAGTCAATATGGGCAATCAGCCTAGTTGCCGAAGGTTTCACAGTCAATATGGGCAATCAACCTAGATGCCATAGGTTTCACAGTCAATTTGGGCAACAAACCTAGTTGTCGTAAGCTTCACAGTTAATATGGGCAATCAACCTAGATGCCATAGGTTTCACAGTCAATCTAGGCAATCAACCTAGTTGCCGTAGGCTTCACAGTCAATATGGGCAATCAACCTTGTTGTTGTAGGTTTCACAGTCAATATGGGCAATCAACCTAGATGCCATAGGTTTCACAGTCAATATGGGCAATCAACCTAGTTGTCGTCGGCTTCACAGTCATTCTAGGCAATCAACCTAGTTGTCGTTTGCTTTACAGTCAATTATTCTAATCAAAATAGTTGCCGTAGGCTTCACAGTCAATCTAGGCAATCAACCTAGTTGTCGTAGGCTTCACAGATAATTATTCTAATTAAAATAGTTGCCGTAGGCTTCAAAGTCAATACGGGCAATCAACCTAGTTGTCCTAGACTTCACAGGAAATCTATGCAATCAACCTAGTTCTCGTAGGCTTCACAGTCAAATATTCTAATCAAAATAGATGCCGTAGGCTTCACAGTCAATCTAGTCAATCAACCTAGTTGTCGTTGTCTTCACAGTCAATCTAGCAATCAACCTAGATGACGTAGGCTTCACATTCAATCCAGGCAATCAACCTAATTGTCGTTGCTTCACAGGCAAACTAACCAACCAACCTAGTTGTCGTTGGCTTCACAGACAATTATTCTAATCAACATAGTAGAACTAGGCTTCACAGTCAATTCATTCAATCAACCTAGTTCTCTTAGGCTTTACAGTCCTTATTTAATCAACCTAGTTATCGTAGACTTCACAGTCAATTAATTCAATCAACATATTCGTCGTAGCTATCACATTCAATCTATGCAATAAACACTTGTTTTCAACATATATTCCAGATAATCTACATAATGGATACTTAATTCATAAGCAAAGTCTTACTGATTTGGCAATTAATTCCTGTAAATCCCGGTACGCATGTGCAAACGTACGAAGGGTAAAGGATGTTAGTCATTTGACACGTGCCATTGTTTAAACATGGGATCGGATAACACAAATCAACCGCTGAAATGAGAGTTATTTCTATATTAAAACATGCAACAGAAATAACAGCGACGGGCTTAGCTGTATAGAACTGACTGTGGAAAAATATAACAAAATATACGTTATAGCAATTAATTAAATCACTTCAAATGCTATACGTCATGAATTTAAATAGGAATCTACATACATTTACATGTAGGTCAGTTAAATATGGCCTTGCAAGTATACATCGGAGAGGCCTAACAGTTAAAGAGTATAATTTCTCTACAACAAGTTTGCAGTAAAATCAAAATAGGCTTTTCTTTTTTGTAAACATAATAACCGGTCCTGCAGTTGTTTAGTCAGGCGTGTTAATAAAGCTCTCCTGCTTGCATCCATCATATAAGCATTAATCAATGAAGTAAGATAAGTGCATTTTTTTTAAAATATAACGAAATCATTTTTATTTATAACAGGGCAGGAATATATATCCGAATTATTACGTCGCCATTTAGTGAATGAAAATTTGAAAGGTCGAATGTGTTTGCAAAACAATTTGCGGACAATCGTTGGATATAAAACTGTTTTCTTAGTTTAAGATTCTGTTTTATGATATATGGATAATCAGCCTTCTCACTGTATCAGAGACCGGTCTGTTTCGCTTGAAGACAGGTCGGTTTTCAGGTAAAGAGTGAAGGTCATGCTAGGTAAATTTAAATTAACGGCAGCCATTTTGTTGGGATTTAAGGGAAAAGGGTTTGAAGTTCTTTTAATATATTAATGAAATTTTATTGATTATTAATAACAAATTTATTCAACTATAAATTTGGAATATAACAATCCCATCATTTGATGTTTTGAAAAAAAATAGCATGCACTCATGGGGAGTTCTGTTATGTATTATTTATATATATATATTCTTTACTAATTAGCTAATTACCATTATTTTATATTTAGAAACTTCGACACTCTTTTCCCTATATGGCTTTTGTTTCAAACTGATATCCAGTTTTAAAAATAGCACTAAAATTTAGAAGATATAGTTTTAAAACTCATCAAAATAGAAGGTACAATGCTTGCAGAGTGTTTTCCATTAAATGTATAACTTAAAATAGTAAGAGTTGTTTTTTCTAGGAAAAACAAAACAGCCATCTGGCGCCTGCCAGATAAGATTAACCAAAAATGTTCTATGATAAAAATAATAATTTGGTAAATTGTAAATAGTCCACACTTTTTTTGCCGTTAAGAATCTCAATAGCTGTGGTGTGTTTATATTGATTAAATATGAGTGAAATAAAAATGATATTTAACTATTTCACATTGAACACAATAATAAAACATACAAGGGCTTTCATTATGTTTTATTCATATTACATTGAAAAGTTGAAATAAGCATAGCCTACTGAATTGCATGATATGTGACCTACATTATTTAAAATGGCAATGTTTAGTTTTGTTAAATTAAAGCTTTAACGAGGAACCACAGCCTCTACGCTTTTTGTGAAAACAACGATTCTTTGCAAAAGCTGCGCTTTATTGCGATAAATAATGCAAAAATTCAAAAACAAATAACTAAAATAGGTACAAGAATGGTAAACTTGAACTGAAAACACAGTTTCAAGTCACGCAATTTTCTATTTTTACTTTGTAAACAATCAATCACTCAGCTTATACATTCAATAACTTTTTAAGGCCTTTAGAAACAAAAGAACCGAGATACGCTTACACGTGTGGTCTCTGGGTAGGCGTATTTATATTGCGAGAAAGGTGATATAACGTACTTACCAGGTGAAAATACCTTTCGAAACACCGCCATTTTATTCGGCTTCACACAATTCCCCTCACTTAAAATTCGGCAAACACAAAACACGTTGGACCCCCTGACAAAAAATGCACGTCTCATCCATACCATTCTTTAACCCCACGTGAACTAACAAATGCTGATAGATTGACGGACGGACGAGTAGCGCATTAGAGGAACATGACACTTTGGATGATAAAAATACAAGAAAGTAAACTCACGTGTCATGCAAAAGGGACCGGTATAACCTGGGGGACAAACACATCTGTAGGCATTCTCCAGATCCTCACAATGGACCGAGGGTGGACAGGGGTCAGACAAACACTCATTTATATCTGTGAACAGCATATACAAGATATATAATATCGCTGATTATATTTTTCCTTTAACAAGTTTGTATAAGGTAATCTTATAGTATAACAAGTGATGAACATCCTTAATTTTATAATTTAAGTGTTATAAATCGGTGGCAGTTGAACATAGATGTATCAAAACCCCTAAATAAAATTACCGTTTTCATCATTCATGGTTAAAATAGTATAGTCGAATGCTACATATCGGTTGGTTTTCGTTAAAAATCGATACTGGAAATATGCTCGGATGTAGGGAATTACAGTTTGCTGATCGTTGTCACACATTCGTCATGTGTTCGGTAAGTATTTTTCTTTTCAATTATGTATCAAATAAACATCATCCCCATTTCAGTCATTTCAATAGAGAACGGGATTGCAACTACTGAAAATTTGTCGTTATTGTTTGTAATATAAGAGCCCTCTCAACATACATTTCTATTCGCAAATATAGACTGTAATGTGGTCAATGTATTATAAGATTGTTCTTTAAATTGAATTGGTTAGTATAGAGACATTGAAAGTTATAACCAAAATCAGGAAATTTGGGGTTGGACCTTTCAACTATGTAATTCCTTCAACCTTTAAGATAAATTACACTCAAAAATTACAATTTTAAACCGTAAAACTATGTATTCTTCCTTATCCTTATATAAGGTATATTAGAAGATGTGCATTTCCATGTCGTATATTTAAAGTGGCACTCTTATTCTAAATCAATACACACATGTATGACAAACATAAATGTTGAGTGATAAACCTTTAACTTCTTACTGAATAATGCATTTATCAATATATTTATTACTGATAACAAGATTACCGTGTATTTAAAAGTTTAACATACAAAAAACATTAAATGATTGGTGAGTGTTGTGATCAACTATCGTTTCATAAGATAGGAATACCATGTTTTCTGCACCTTTCTTTCAAATGCTACTCCACGTCCTTCATAAGAACCATTGTTTGTGACATTTATTCATCATTTTGGTATATTTAAACAAATGTATTAATTGTCAATAATCGTATTTGCTAGTAAGAGTGCATCTTTAAACATGACATATTCTTGTATATTTACTTCGTTCAGCACAATTTATTGTTTAATGCAGAATCTCTAAAAAGCATAATCGAAAGATCTAAAGTTTATCGACATGTAAACAAAATTATCTTACCAATCTGACAGGTGTCCCCTGTGTAGCCTGGAACGCATATACAAATACACGAGTTGATCAGATCTACACACAGACCACCATTACTACACGGGTCAGATGCACATTCGTTGATGTCTGAAGTGTTAAACAAACATCAAATAAGTTGTTTTCTTGAAAAAAAAAGAAAAGAAAATTGACTGATTTTGCACCTCGTTGACATAATTTAAGTTGAATGTGTAATTCATGGAAAAATAAACATCAATAACTAACTTAACTTCGACATAAGTGCGTAAAAAGACTTAAACATCATACAAATGGCATAAAGTTATGCAATACATGTACATGTGGTGTTGTTTCTTTCAAACTTCATTTGTAGAAAAACAGTTTGATAGATCTTGGAGAAATCTTGAGAAAACGATTTTAAAACATGCATTCCTTGGCTCACAAATAATAAAACAAATAAAGAATGAAGATCGTTCAAAGTGCCATTTTTGGTGGCAAATACAAAAGGGTTATACGGCTCACTGCATTTTGATCCAGATTATTGTTACTCGCCCGAGTGATTAACATATTTGGCTTACACGAACAAGATTCGAGATAACATCTTACCAAGTTCGCAGCATGATCCCGTGTAGCCAGGCGCACAAATGCAATTATAACCACCAGCCAGGTCAACGCAGGTTGCGTTGTTGGAACAAGGAGTAGGCACACACTCATTAATATCTAGTTGAATAAAAATAAAACATTTTTATATTTAAAAAAATAAACAAAACAGTTTTTGCATCATGCCAATTGTAATAAGATGTTTAAATTTATGTCATGCACTTATCGCATTGTACTCGCGCATTGCTTGGTAATTCTTATCCGTGTATTTATGGTTTTGCTTTTGTATTGATTTCTTGCAATTTATTTCATATTAGTTTTTGTCAAAATTGTCTATTTTGCAGTAGGTCTGTTTGAAACATTCGTATCATGAGCCATTACGACATAAGGTGATATTCGATACATTGCAGATTTGAAGACATCTTTACAAAAGCTTATATTTGATATCGTTTCAATTCAAATGGAAATAGAAAGCCTTACCAATATCACAATTCAATCCAGAAAATCCATTGGGACAAACGCAGGTATAACCATTTGAACCATCGATACAGTTTCCCCTTTGGCAGGGGTAAGATAAACATTCATCTATATCTGCAAACAGTAAATAATAATGTATACATCGACCAAGTTATAACACTTACACGTCATAGTGCTTAAACAATTGTGTTCACTACTTTTTATTTTCTAAGTAATGAAATACGGACACGCCCAGTATCCAAACATTTAATAGACTTTCAAATCCTCAACAGGATAAACATACTGTTCAGTCATGGTGTTACCGCTGTGGAAGGATCAGCAAACAGGGGTTTACTAGGGGTTCAAACTAGTTTTAAAGGTAAGTGAAACAGGCGTTCACTGGGGGTTTAAATAAGTTTATTAGAGTCAACGAAACAGGCGTTCGGGGGTTTAAATAAGTTTATTAGGGTCAGCGAAACAGGCGTTCGGGGGTTTAAATAAGTTAATTAGGGTCAGCGAAACAGGCGTTCACCGGGGGGTTAAATAAGTTTATTAGGGTCAGCGAAGCAAGCGTTCAGGGGTTAATACTAGTTTATTAGGGTTAGCAAAACAGGCGTTCACTGGGGGTTTAAATAAGTTTATTAGGGTAAGCGAAACAGGCGTTACTGGGGGTTTAAATAAGTTTATTAGAGTCAGCGAAACAGGCGTTCAGGGTTTTAAACTAGTTTATTAGGGTCAGCGAAACAGGCGTCACTGGGGGTTTAAACTAGTTTATTAGGGTCAGCGAAACAGGCGTTTAGGGGTTTAAACTAGTTTATACGGGTCGGCGAAACAGGCGTTCAGGGGGTTTAAACTAGTTTTTAAGGTCAGCGAAACAGGCGTTCAATGGGGGTTTAAACAAGTTTATTAGGGTCAATAACAGGCGTTCATGGGGTTTAAACAAGTTTATTAGGGTCAGCGAAACAGGCGTTCGCTGGGGGTTTAAACAAGTTTATATGGGTCAGAGAAACAGGCATTCAGGGGGTTTAAACTAGTTTATATGGGTCAGCGAAAAAGGCGTCCACTGGGGGTTTAAATAAGTTTATTAGGGTCTGCGAAACAGGCGTTCGCTGGGGGTTTATACTAGTTTATTAGGGTCAGCGAAACAGGCGTTCAGGGGGTTTAAACTAGTTTATTAGGGTCAGCGAAATAGGTGTTCAGGGGGTTTAAACTACTTTATTAGGGTCAGCGAAACAGGCGTTCGCTAGGGGTTTAGATAGGTGTATTAAGGGTCAGCGAAACAGGCATTCAGGAGGTTTAAACAGGTTTATATGGGTCAGCAAAACAGGCGTTCAGGGGGTTTGAACAAGTTTATACGGGTCGGCAAAACAGGCATTGAGGGGGTTTAAACTAGTTTATATGGGTCAGCAAAACAGGCGTTCAGGGGGTTTAAAGTAGTGTACAAGGGTCAGCGAAACAGGCGTTCATGGGGGTTGAACTAGGTTTTAAGGTCAGCGAAACAGGCGTTCAGAAGGTTTAAACTAGTTTATTAGGTTCAGCGAAACAGGCGTTCACTGGGGTTTAAACTAATTTATTAGGGTCAGCGAAACAAGCGTTCAAGGGGTTTAAACTAGTTTATTAAGGTCAGCGAAACAGGCGTTCAATAGGGGTTTAAATAAGTGTATTAGGGTCAGCGAAACAGGCATTCATGGGGTTTAAACAGGTTTATATGGGTCAGCAAAACAGGCGTTCAGGGGGTTTGAACAAGTTTATATGGGTCAGCGAAAAAGGCGTTCACTGGGGGTTTAAACTAGTTTATTAGGGTCAGCGAAACAGGCGTTTAGGGGTTTAAACTAGTTTATACGGGTCGGCGAAACAGGCTTTCAGTGGAGTTAAACTAGTTTTTAAGGTCAGCAAAACAGGCGTTCAATGGGGGTTTAAACAAGTTTATTAGGGTCAATAACAGGCGTTCATGGGGTTTAAGCAAGTTTATTATGGTCAGCGAAACAGGCGTTCGCTGGGGGTTTAAACAAGTTTATATGGGTCAGAGAAACAGGCATTCAGTGGGTTTAAACTAGTTTATATGGGTCAGCGAAAAAGGCGTCTACTGGGGGTTTAAATAAGTTTATTAGGGTCAGCGAAACAGGCGTTCACTGGGGGTTTAAACTAGTTTATATGGGTCAGCAAAACAGGCGTTCACTTGGGGTTTAAACTTGTTTATTTGGGTCTGCAAAACAGGCATTCAGGGTGTTTAAATAAGTGTATTAGGGTCAGCGAAACAGGCGTTCAAGGGGTTTAAACAAGTTTATAAGGGTCAGCGAAACAGGCGTTCACTGGGGGTTTAAAGTAGTTTATTAGGGTCAGCGAAACAGGCGTTCACTGGGGGTTTAAACAAGTTTATTAGGGTCAGCGAAACAGGCGTTCACTGGGGTTTAAAGTAGTTTATTAGGGTCAGCGAAACAGGCGTTCACTGGGGGTTTAAAGTAGTTTATTAGGGTCAGCGAAACTGGCGTTCACTTGGGGTTTAAAGTAGTTTATTAGGGTCAGCGAAACAGGCGTTCACTGGGGGTTTAAACTACTTTATTAGGGTCAGCGAAACAGGCATTCAGGGGGTTTAAATTATTTTATACGGGTCGGCGAAACTGGGTCGGGGAAACTGGGGTTTAAACTAGGTTGTAAGAACTCAACCACACACTTGCCCCAATATCCAGAACATCGTATATTCAAAAGGTCCTTGAACGGATACTTATATACTAACTCCTTATATGTTATATTATATGTACATATTAGTTTACAAAAAACTCTTATAAAGCATTTACTGTGCATCTACCTATTTCGCAATGTGTTCCGGTGTATCCTGGTCGACAGTTGCACGTGTACATAGTGTCACCGTCTATACACGTGCCTCCATTCAAGCAGGGATTAGAAGAGCATTCGACAACATCTGAAAGACATGAATAACACAGTAAAATAAATAAAATCCCAGCATTTTGACAAAATGTTTTCTTCAATATATTTAAATCATATGTCGATATACTCTTTTTGTGAAACAATATATTAACACACGTTTAAAAATAACCGCAAATTAAAAAAAGAACACATAATTAAGGCCAAACTTTCCATCTCAAAATAAATAAAGAAATTAATATAACAAATTAATAAAAATGTAACAATATATGATTTCAATCTTGTTTCACTTCTAGTAATAATAAATAAAAGTTTTCTTAAACTCTCAAATGTAATGCGCATGATTAGCACGTGACTCATTTTAAAATTCATTTAAATGTAAGCATTTCAATTGTTTGATGTTGCCAGTAAATACTTATTTGGATTGTTGTTGTTCGTAGTAATGTTATATGGTAAACAATAACAACACCAATAAAACAAAACCTACTTATTTCGCATCTGAGCCCCATAAATCCAATGGGGCAAATACAAATGTATCCATTGATTTCATCGACACAAATTCCCCTGTTCTGACACGGCTGACTGGCGCACTCGTTGATATCTGCATGTAGTTAAACAACATATATGAGGATCATGTGGTGTAGGGCGTATGCATGAATTATATTACCAATATTCAATATAAGTTATCTGAGTATCTGTAGTTGATTGAATGAAATAGAATATTAAGATTAAAGTAAGCCCTTTAATACTATAAGTATCTTCCATGGCTGAGAGTGTAAGATAGGTTCATCCCGACCCGAGCGCAGGGTGTTTTGCGGAAACGAGGTTTACCGAGTTTCCGCAAAATATCCTGCACGAGGGTCGGGATGAACCTATCTTACACGAGCGGCTATGGTAGATGCTTTTTCTCCCGACTCAGTTAAACAAAATTGTGTATTTTTTCTTTTTTGCTGGAACTCTTTTGTGCGTAGTGAAAATAAATGCGTATGGATATTTGATAATTCGAGGTTGTCATGGATATGCTCGCAGTGATTCAGGTTATGTTGCTAGTCAAATCGGTCTTTAAATAGTTCGGAGGAGAGTGGAGCATTATTTCTTGAAATATGCCTGAAAACTTTTTATGATGACATTTGAAGCGAGAAATAGTTAATTAGCATTCTACATATTGCCACAAGACAAGATTTCTATGATGCTACAGACGACTGTCTTCAACAAGGGAAGTAATTACAATGTGGCGACAATTAAAAAGGAGTTCCATACGGGCATTTTATATTCGCCCGTGGGCAAGATAAGAATTTCTAGCATGGTTAATTTTTTGGATCTACTTATCTGAGGTGGGAGAATTCGCTATCTCACAGTTGTCCCAACATGTATTAATACAAGACAGCAGCCAATTTTTTAAAACTTGTTATTTCGTTGGTATGGAAAAACTTAATGAAATGTTAATTGATTGATCAATATTTACTGTTGACCAACGACATAACGGTCATGTGTTAATGTATCAAAAGATACCTTAAAGTAACTTAACTTTTATAAAATTGGCCGAAATCCATCTTCTATGCGTTAAATGTATTTTTCTACAAATAAAAGTTTAAACACCATTCATAACTTACTTATATCGCACGTGATGCCGGTGAAACCAGGACGACATACACACGTGAAGTTGTTTAATCCGTCAAGACATACGCCGTTGTTTGAACAAGGCTGAGACAGGCAATGATTTACGTCTGAATATGAAGAATAATTGCTAAGTTAAAAAGGCTGAGGATGACAATAATCGTTATCAAAACATCAACTTTGATTGCTAAGATAAGACAAGGCTGAGGCTGGCAATAATCAATGTCCGAATATGAAAAAATGATCATTAAGTTATAGAAATAACTAAAGGCAAGAAAATGTGTTTAGACGAGTTACTTAAGTTGATTTAAACTTTATTTAAACCGGGTTTATAAGAGTAACATTAAGTTTTAACATTGTAACTTTACCCATAGGTATTGAAGTATAAAACCTAAATATGATATGAACAAGCATAGCGACAGGTTATAAATGTCTTATTAGTCACTTTATATCATTTTTTTCTATTTTTTAATAGACGCGACAGAAATAATTAATATTGTTTAACGTCGTAAATTTGCTTGTTTAACAGCATGCCTTCTAAATAAGATCAGAAAGTTTAAACACTCTCTATTTGAGCTAATTCTAATGATTGTATATGAATAGTTTACCTGATTGACATCGGTCGCCCGTTAATCCAGGAACACAATGGCAAATATAGGAATTAATTCTGTCTTCACACAAGCCCCCGTTTAGGCAAGGGGATGAGGCACACTCATTTATATCTGAAAGGAAGCTGAATGATATTATTGCCATAATGAATTTTGAACACTATGCATGAAGTATGCGGAGTTCATTGTCAGAATGGTTCTATAAAACAAGGTATCCGGTTCGTGGATCTTAGAAAGTGTTAATAACACAATGCATTACGTATGTGGATTCCGATTCCAGATTTTGTTAATAAAACAATGCATCAATTAAGTTGATCTAGAATTTGTTTATAAAACAAGGCATCAACTTTGTTGATTCCATTTTCAGAACGTTTTGATGAAACAAGACATCCAGATTGGTAATCTCTTTTTCAGAATATTTTGAAAGCTTTTATTGAAAACCAAAAATGCATAAGAATTTTCAAACATATTTAAAGTGAATGATACATTCTACTTATGCTTTTGTTGTTATAATTTCATTAAAATCCGATCGTGCATTCGCGTAATTTCAACAATTGATATATGTACATTATATCATGTGTGCACAAGAGACCAACACTATATTTACACATCATATTATGTTATATAAACATATCAGATACATGTATACTCTTTATATTTCTACATTTTACACATTTCTCGGTGTAGTCCCGACGTTTTGCAACCTCGCTTACAGTATAAAATATCCACAACAAAGCAAGGTACAACCCACCTTTATCACAGAAGGCTCCAGTGTACCCGGGCATACAAATGCAACGGAATCCCGGAATAACACTCGCACACGTTGCTCCATTCTGGCAGGGACTGGAGGCACACTCATCTATATCTGCGTTACAAAATGTTCCAAACCTGTTTAAATGACTGACGTTCGCATTTTAGACATGTAAGTCGTTTTGTCCAGATTTGTTGCATAAAGCAATAGACAAATGTCTTGCTCTTAAAATAAGTTGTTAAACAAAGAACTTCAATTGGGACCTCATATAGTATACCGTAGATATGAACATGGAGCGAAGGATCTAACATTGTATTATAAATATAAATCAATATTAGTGAGATCTCTCGTCAAATCAGTACAACAAGAAGATACATATATATGTATATAAAGTTGTTGAGTAATGCATGTTTTCAAAGTGTAATTACAAATAAATACGACTATACATATTAGAGGAACTGGTCAATTGAATATTAATGACGACTAATAGTCCGTACATTTTCGTTTTATTCTGTTTCTTTTCATAAATGAAAAGTTGAAAACTGTTTCCTTTTCGCTTTCTATAATTGTTTTATTTGTTAGTCTAGTGTCAAAACGGCCGACAAACCATGGCCATACAACAAAGTGCGTCATAACAAAAGGTACGTTATAACTAGTCTAGTGTAATCGTAGTCAAGTTAAAACGTATTTTATTGTATATAATATACGCACGTAATATAAATCATTTCAACAAATAATATAATTATACAATTGGGTTGAGCCACAAGTTATAACAACGTAAGAAAATGGCCCTCCCTGCAAACGTTATAACTAAATGGGAAGCACTCGTATTGGTTCAAGATGCTTTCTCTACATATACGATTGAGAATGCTACTTCAGACAAATATTTTTTTTAAATCTTAGCAATGCACTGAAAGTTATTTTTCTTCGAATTCAGTTTAATATCTACAACCAAGAAAAATCATGAATATTATTTAAATATTGTTTTGCTGGACTAAAACTCACTTCAGGCCAAATGCCACATGTTTGTCATATACTTGAAACGATAAAAATAACCTTTTTCCAACCTGAAATGTTGCCTATTTCCATTGAAATGTATAGCGAAATGAATGGGAAGTGTATTCCCATTATGCAATTGCAAATATACTTGACCTAGTTCACAGTTAATTCCCGTATATCCCGGTGGACAGTAGCAGATGTACAGGTTGACGCGATCGCTGCATACGCCGCCGTTCTGACACGGTCCAGAAGCACACTCGTTGATGTCTTTTAAAAGATTAATATATTTATATTTACATGTAACCACTCTTACTTTTATCGAACTTCCAATACTCTCTTCACGAACATACGCTATTGACGTTAACAGTGTATTTCTAAAGGGGGACGTCAGGATATCGTTTTAACAAAATTGATGTATAAAACACGACCATTTAGCTACAAGTAATTTAATTCTATTTTGTTATTAACGTTTTCTGAAATAAAAAAAATGATATAAATTGCAATATCGCTAAATCTGTGTCTAACATTGAAAACTCGATGAAAAAATCGCATAAACATTGATAACGTACAGAAGAAAATAATTCAGAATTCAAGGTTGCGTAGACAATCTTCAAAAAATAAAACAATTAGTGAAACACCAAAACCAGTATAAAAACCACTTGTTAAAAATATTGATAAGTTGGCTTTTTTGCATTGTTATCCAGTTCTTGTTCTCTGTCATGATTTACATAACTTACCTATTCCACAATGTAGTCCAGTATATCCAGGGGTGCATGTGCAATTGTAGAAATTAATGCCATCTAGACATGTTCCACCATTAAGGCATGGACTGGAGGAGCATTCGTTTATATCTGAGTTTTTGAAAAGAAAATGTCAATCACATATTTTAAGAAAGCCTGTCCTTTGTTTGAAAATGAAATAAACCATAAAATCGTTGATTTTAGTGTGTTTACCTATCGGTTCCCTTTTGTTGGTTTGTGGTGGCGGTAATTCTTTTTTTAAAACATGTTTTTCCTTATCTATGCTGGAGTATAATACGAATGTCTTCAGGTGTCTATGTGGCTTTGTTGATTAACGATTTGTCTTGATTTTAATTTCATTACCTAATAGTTGGATTTAGACTGATTTTAGTGTCATTTCAAAAGACCACAGTTGTGAATTGACTGTTTCTTGTGTCATAACACAAACCCATTACACAAGCTAAAAGTTGGGTATTGACTGATTATTTTTCATAACACCTGACAACAGTTGGGCATTGGCTGGGCAAAATGTCACTATGCAACACCACAGTTGCGTATAGACTGATAATTATGTCATAACATAAGACCCCAGTTGTGTATGTTTTATTTCTAAAGTCATCATTTAAATATACAGTTATATATTGGCTGATTATAGAGATATAACATTAGACCAGATATTTGTATTGACTGATTTAGTGTCATTACTATGGACCACAGTAAGGTATTAACTACCTATAGTGTTATAACGGAAGACCTCAGATGTGTATTGACTGATTATAATGTCATTACACAAGACCACAGTTGTGTATTGACAATTTCTAACGCCATCACATTAATATACATATCTTAAATAAACAGTTGTGTATTGAATGATAATAGAGTTATAACACAACACCAAAAATTGGTATTCACTGAGTCTTTGTCATTTCAATGGACCAATTATTGGTATTCACTGATTCAGGTGTCATTACACTAGACAAGAGATTGGTATTTGACTGCTTCTGGGGGCATAACACAAGACCAGAGATTGGTATTTGGCTGATTCTGGGGCCATTATACAAGACAAGAGATTGGTAATTGGCTGATTCTGGGGTCATTACACAAGGCAAGAGATTGATATTTGGCTGATTCTGGGGCCATTACACAAGACCAGAGATTGGTATTTGGCTGATTCCGGGGTCATAACACAAGACAAGAGATTGGTATTTGGCTGATTCTGGGGTCATTACACTAAACAAGAGATTGGTATTCACTGATTTAGGTGTCATTACACTAGACAAGAGATTGGTATTTGTCTGATTCTGGGGTCATTACACTAAACAAGAGATTGGTATTCACTGATTTAGGTGTCATTACACAAGACAAGAGATTAGTATTTGGCTGATTCTGGGGTCATTACACAAGACAAGAGATTTGTATTTGGCTGATTCTGGGGCCATTACACAATATCATAGATTTGTATTTGGCTGATTTTGGAGTCATAACATAAGATCAGAGATTGATATTTGGCTTATTATGAGGTCATTACGCAAGACCAGAAATTGGTATTCGGCTGATTCTGGGGGCATTACACAAGATCTGAGATTGGTATTTGGCTGATTCTGGGGGCTTTACACAAGATCAGAGATTTGTATTTGGTTGATTCTGGGGTCATTACACAAGATCAGAGATGGGTATTTGGCTGATTCGTGGGGCATTACACAAGATCAGAGATGGGTATTTGGCTGATTCTAGGTCTTTACACAAGATCAGAGATGGGTATTTGGCTGATTCTGGGGTCATTGCACAAGATCAGAGATTGGTATTTGGCTAATTATGGGTTTTTTACATAATACAAGAGATTGGTATTTGGCTGATTCTTGGGTCATAACACAAGATCAGGGATTGGTATTTGACTGATTCTGGGGCCATTACACAAGATCAGAAATTGGTATTTGGCTGATTCTGGGTGCTTTACACGAGATCAGAGATTGGAATTTGGCTGATTCTGGGGTCATTACACAAGATCAGAAATTGGTATTTGGCTGATTCTGGGGGGTTTACACAAGATCAGAGATTGGTATGGTATTTGGCTGATTCTTGGGTCATTACACAAGATGTGAGATTGGTATTTGGCTGATTCTGGGGTCTTTACACAAGATCAGAGATGGGTATTTGGCTGATTCTGGGGTGATAACACAAAATCAGAGATTGGTATTTGGCTGATTCTGGGGGCTTTACTCAAGATCAGAGAATGGTATTTGGCTGATTCTGGGGGCATTACACAAGATCAGAGATTGGTATTTGGTTGATTCTGGGGTTATAACACAAGAAAAGAGATTGGCATGTGGTTGATTCTGGGGGCTTTACACAAGATCAGAGATTGGTATTTGGCTGATTCTGGGGTCATTACACAAGATCAGATATTGGTATTTGGCTAATTCTTGGGGCATTACACAAGATCAGAGATTGGTATTTGGCTGGTTCTGGGGGCATTACACAAGATCAGAAATTGGTATTTGGCAGATTCTAGGAGCATAACACAAGATCAGAGATTGGTATTTGGCTGATTCTGGGGTCATAACACAATATCAGAGATTGGTATTAGGCTGATTCTGGGGGCTTTACACAAGATCAGATATTGGTACTTGGCTGATTCTGGGGGCATTACACAATATCAGAGATTGGTATTTGGCTGATTCTGGGGGCATTACACAAGATCAGATATTGGTATTTGGCTAATTCTAGGAGCATAACACAAGATCAGGGATTGGTATTTGGTTGATTCTGGGGTCATTACACAAGATCAGAGATTGGTATTTGGCTGATTCTGAGGTCATTACACAAGATCAGAGATTGGTATTTGGCTGATTCTTGGGTCATAACACAAGATCAGAGATTGGTATTTGGCTGATTCTAGGGACATTACACAAGACCAACGATTGGTTTTTGGCTGATTCTGGGGGCATTACACAAGATCAGAGATTGGTATTTGGCTGATTCTTGGGGCATTACACAAGATCAGAGATTGATATTTGGCTGATTCTTTGGTTGATTCTGGGGGCATTACACCAGACCATGGTTGGGTATTGACTAGTAGGCTTGTTTGTTTTTCCATATTATTTCTTTTACATTATGTATTTTATTCATATTATAAACATACTCTATCAGATGCCCCTTTAGTATTTTCTTTATCAAAGCTTAAACACTTTTTTATTGTCTATATAATATGTTACATACTTATCTGGCAATTTGTTCCGCTGAAGCCTGGCAAGCAGATGCAGTCATAACGTCCCTCGCCGACGAAACACTCTCCCCCATTCAGGCATGGATTCGAAAGGCATTCGTTCATTACTTAAAGTAAGAAAGGAGGGTGTGAGCTGATTTAATCACTTTGAAAACAGCACTGTGTTAGTTAACATTTGCTTACAAACGCAAACTTGCGCGATTTGGTTCCTCACTAGCAGTTTATGCGCTACGATATAATCGGGATTAATAACCAACATTTTACTAACATGAGAGGGACCATGCTTTAATTTATCGCAGCACAGTAGTGAGTAATTAATTACTTAAGAACCATGAATACCAGTTACAGAAACAAAGGCAAAACAAGAATACAATGCCAACTAAGTAATGCTATTAGCAACAAATGATAATTTTAAATCTACAAATAACTTTGATATACATAGTTCACAGTTTTTCCCAGTCAGATCTATTGGACAAATGCACATGTAGCTTCCAGGTGTATTTTGACATGTCCCGGCATGGTGGCACGGTAATAAAAGACACTCGTCGATATCTGAGAAAAGAGATAAGTTATTCAAGTAAAAAAATATTGACTGTGCTAAACATGGTATGCATTATTGGCTTGGTATAATAATACATACCTTTGACGTATACATATCATCGAATTAAAATGTACAATAACGGAATCAGTATAAAGTCATAGAAATGTCAGGCGAGGAAGAAATTGATTTGATATGAACAATAGTAACGATTAACAAGGTAAATCTTACTATTGACAAAACAAAGATGACTGTTAATGTATAATAATATATGATATATACATCCATATATATACTTTAAAAAATACAAATAAGGTTATCATTATCAATGCCTTAAAGAATATATTTATATTCAGATGTCAACGGGTATATCATTGATTGCTGATGTCAACTAAATCAGCTAGATAAGATTCGTATTGGTATCATAAGTCAAATATCCCAAAGAAAAATAGAAGTTTTTTTTTCATATCTTACCATCAACATTGTATTTTTGAGCAAAATCTGAATTGTTTCAAATGTCTCTTAAAATTAACGGAATTGTGCTTGCTTTAGGTTATGCAAAACATTTCAAAAAGAGTTCATGTATTATAAAGCTCATTATTAAAACCGCTCGCAAAAAGTCCTAGCCACCGACAATGTTCGTGATTAATTCAAGCAGAATTGTCTAATATATACAATTCTTGTCAACGAGTCCAGCAAAGAATTTACCAGTTTGGCATCTTTCTCCGGTATAACCAGGAAGACAGACACACCGAAAGCTGTTTACGCCATCCTCGCACGTGCCCCCGTTCTGACAAATAATCCCAATACACTCGTCAATGTCTGCAGCAGAAGAAATAATAAGAAGTTAGAAAGATTATAAAACATTACTTGTACGATTACAACCAAACATCATTTGATTGTCATGCTAACTTGTGAGTACGACGTAACTGTTTGAACGGATAAACTAAGCCAAGAAAACATTTTTCCCGCTTAAAAACCTACAATTAAAAAGGTAATATAAAACGAACTCTAACAAATCATTCAGATGGTTGAAAAATCATGCTTATTTTGCTATGCGACTCAAGATTTTATTTTTGTGCAACCATGCACTCGGTGAGGTTGAACAAAAATCTACAGTCGCCTGACTGACTAGTCATTGGCTTTCCATCTATCTGATTTGATCGTTATTTTAATGTCTAATTGGGTGGTAAACTTTTAGCGAGAAATTTTGTTCTCGTTTAAATGTAACCGGCCCGTGGTCAAAAATGAAACTATCGAAGTTTAAGGTAACTTCTACCTTGGCAATGATACCACATTATTATAATATTCACTTACTTTCTTCGCAATTTGTGCCAGTGAAGCCTGCTCGACATATGCACGTGTAGCGGTTGACTTCATCTACACACGTTCCACCGTTAAGGCATGGCATTGGCAGACACTCGTTGATATCTTTAAAACATTTCAATATGGTCATGTATTAGGATGGATTGATTTAAATGCAATTTCCTTTTATTACCTCTGGATACAGAAAGGTTAAGAAATTGGTACCTTAAAGACGACTTGTTCACAGATTTATGTTGGAAATTTCTCGTTTTCAAATTGTTGAAATTGTGCTTTTTAACTCAGATCTAGGAAAAAATACCAAACAGCAACTAACAAATTTCTATTTTAACTGTTTTTTGTTGTATATCCAAACCTATAGCCACCAAACTTCCAATAAGGTTATTAACGTTTATTTCGCATAGACAATTTCGTTCATATTTTTAGAAAAAAGCTAACAAAAGAGCTCTTATCTAAATCTTTAATTTGTGTTAATCGTGATAAGCATTTTGTTATTATTATAACAAAATTATCTTTAGCGTAATAGCTGATTGACAAATAGGCTTTGTTTAGTGTATTTGCAAAACGTACCAGCAACAAAACAATTAATACATTTATTTGGTCATGGCGCCATACCTAGTATATTACGCCTTCAACATAAAAGACGCAAAGCCATCGGTCGAGGACAGATAACCCAATATATATTCATATTGGATCATAAATCAATTATATCGAAATGGCGTCTTTTCCCAATTAATAAATGAAACATTTCTCAGGTGGTGTTTGCGTCTTGATCAATGCTAATATGTTGTCGACGCAGGAAACCATATTCGGCTTCAAGCTTCGGGTTCCTCTACTCCGTACATCCAATATCGGGTAAGCTACTAGCCCCGTAACTTATAATTCTGATTATCTCTAGAACTGTGTTCATGCGGTCATTGCGCCATATAGCAGTATATCTCAATGTGTTAATGTTGTCATGGCACCATATTATTGTATAGCTCAATGCGTTCATGTGGTCATGGCACCATATTATTGTATAGCTCAAAGCATTCATGTGGTCATGGCACCATATTATTGTATAGCTCAATGCGTTCATATATCATTTTGTCGTACAACAATGCGTTCATATGATAATGGCGCCATGCCAAAGTATCTCTTAGTGCGTTCATGTTACAGTATATCTTTATTATTATTATTATTATTATTATTATTATTATTATTATTATATACCGTATTTATATAGCACTCTTTTCATTCGTCATGAACGTTCAAAAGTGCTTTACAAAGAAATAAATATATCACATACATGTATATGACAAACAATTTAAAATAAGTTACAGATAAATACAGAGACAGTTAATACGTTATAAATAAAAAAAAACGAATTAAATGAGATAAAATGTCCATCCACAGGTGACTGTAAAACAACAGGAAATTGACATATAGAAATAAATTATAAAATGAACAGACCCGCTAAAACCTGTATTAATTGTCCTGTACTTAAAAACAAATAAAAATATAAAGATAAATCATTCAATATTTCCTAGTACATGTACACACAATATAAAAGGAAACAGGATAAAATGAAATAAAATATTGAAATTACTGATAATACACATTACTCGATGAGAGTACGTCGGATCAATGTCACAGTCAAGTCAAGTACCGATACAATGCGGTTAACACGTTAAGTTTCATAGAACTGAATGAATAAGTGTGTTTTTAATGCCCGTTTAAAAGAGTACAAAGTGTCACAATCCCTTATTCCAGATGGTAGGGCATTCCACAGTTTCGCGGCCGCAACTTGGAAGCTCCTCTCGCCATATTTCACTGTTCGACTTGATGGGACGACCAATGTTAGTGATTGATTTTTAGATCGTAGATTCCTGGATGGTATGTACGTTTGTAACATGTCCGTTAAGTAGCCAGGACCTTGGCCGTTTAGAGCCTTGAATGTTATTGTCAACAGTTTGTACTGAATCCTTGATTCAGCCGGTAGCCAATGCAATTCGCGCAGTACTGGGGTTATATGATCGTACTTCGATGTTCTCGTTATGATCGTCGCTGCTGTATTTTGCACAATTGTGAGTTTATTGATCAAATGCTTAGGAGCCCCGTATAGAAGAGAATTACAATAATCTAATCGCGACGTTACCAACGAGTTGACCAGAGTTTTAGTTGCACTTGTAGTAATATATTTCCTGATGTGTCCGATTTTACGTAATTGTGAGAAGGCATTTCTACACAAATTATTCACATAATCTTCCATTTTAAGTGTTGAATCAAAGTACGCTCCAAGATTTCGGACGCAATCCGATTGTTTGATCTCAGAGCAATCAACTGTCAATGTAACATCTGAAACCTGTTTCAAATTTCTATCGGATGAGAAAACGACTAATTCAATCTTATCAGAGTTAAGCTTTAACATGTTTAAGTTCATCCAATTAAGAATATCTCGCAGACATAGCTCAACTCGTTGCACTGCTACGACAACGGAATTTTCTTCAGTCGGTTTAAAAGAAATATATAACTGGGAGTCGTCTGCATAAAAGTGACTCTTCAGTTCATGATTCCTACAGATAGCACCGATAGGTTTCGTATACATGGTGTATGCTTTCGGTCCGAGTACTGACCCTTGGGGCACACTGTACTGTACGTTCACTGGCGCAGAAAGCTCTCCGTTGACACACACCGTCTGATGACGGTCAGTGAAATACGACTTTATCCAGGCCAAAGACTTGTCTGTAATACCGAAATGTTTTTCTAGCCGCTGAAATAATGTTTCATGGTCGATTGTATCAAAGGCGGCAGACAGGTCTAGCATAACAAAAATAGTGACCTCATTATTATCCAAGGAATTAAGAATGTCATTTTGTACCTTTATAAGAGCAGTTTCAGTCGAGTGGTATTTTCTGTAGGCAGATTGGTTCATTTCATGTAGAGCGTTCTTTTCTAGGTGGGTTTCGATCCGCGCATCTACAACCTTCTCTAAAATTTTGGAGAAGAAAGACAGATTGGACACCGGCCTGTAGTTCTTGAGATCATTTGCATCTAAAGTCGGCTTCTTGAGGAGAGGTCTGATTCGCGACTGTTTAAACGCCTTTGGTACATAAGCACTATCTAAAGATGCGTTGATTATCATTGTCATCATCGGTGCGAGTTCCCCGAGACAGTCTTTCAATAACCAGGTTGGTATTGGGTCCAACTCGCAGGACTTGTTGGATGACTTCTGAATAATTGACTTAACTTCTTCCTCCGTGACACTAGAGAACACTTCGCACTTAGTACCAGAGTGAACGTCTTCTGGGTAGTCCGAACTTGATACAGATTGTCGATGTGAGGTGATACTATCCCGTATTTTCTCAATTTTATTAACAAAAAAATCGCTAAAATCCTGTGCCATCTGCTCTGGCGATGAATGTGATGGAAGGGTTACTTCATTGGATTTGCCAAGAAGAGTATTTGTTACCTTGAATATTTTTTTTATAATCATTGCCACATTGCGTGATTTGGCTTGTATAATAGTCAAAACGAGATTGCTTGAGCAGTTTATTAACCTCCGAGCAGTGTTGGCGGTATATCTGATGGTCAACTGCCAGTTTGCTGTCACGCCACTTACGTTCCAACTTCCGCTTCTGATGCTTGGCATCGTGGAGGCTTTCTGTATACCATGGACATGACGGTCTGAGCACGATCGTTTTTGTTTTCAATGGCGCATGTTTATCTATGATAGCGTTAAGTATATTTGAGTACTCTTCAACAGCTGTGTCAATATCTAACGGTATAATTTTATTTCCGAAAAAGTCTGTATTGCGAATGTCTTCTCGCAGATTGTCTATGTTAATAGAACGCAGCTTCCTGTAAGTCACAGTCTTGCGAATTGGGGGTGGTCTAGACGCTGATGCATAAAACATGACTGCGTAGTGGTCGTTCCAAACTCTACCATTCGAATCCGACAAGCAGGGGTCAATTACTTCAATATTAGAGACGTAGCGTTCATTATCTCGAGTTATAAGTACGTCTAACGTGTGCCCAGCAGTGTGTGTAGGTTTTTCTACGTGTTGTTTCATGCCACAAGCATTCAAAGAGCTAACGAATTTGGAAGTGTTTGTGTTGTCTTTTACATCAAGGTGAAAGTTCACATCGCCCACAATAATAGTTGGCTTTTCTGATGTTGCATACCTTGCGAGAAATTTAGGCCATTCTTGCTCAAGAAAGATGTTGCTTTGTAATCCGTTTGTTTTGCTAACGGGCGGCCTGTATATGACAGCAAAACATAATGAGTGTGAGCCAATCATAACATTGCAATCCATGTGTTCGAACTGAGAATAAATATTATCCTTGGTTGATGACTCAATGCGTACTTTTATGGGAGTTTTGTATACCAATGCCACACCACCACCGCGCCGTCCGCTTCGAGGAACATGTTTCATTGCGTACCCCGTTGGCACGAGCTCGCTTGAACATTCTCGGTCAATAGAACTTCCAAGCCACGTTTCAGTAATGGCGCACATATCAAGATTGTTTGTTAATATGAAATCACATATCGATAATGTTTTATTTTTCACCGAACGAGCATTAATAGCGCTAATTTTTACATTTCTCTGACCTTTCGTTTTTGAACAGTTATCAATATTCACACGTGTTAAGTTTCTCTGATTCACAACAGCTTTAATCGGCACAACCGCCCTCGATCGAACAATGGTTGTTATAGCTTGGGGCAGGGATCGAATGTTTCGGGAGTTAATACCATGGTTAGAGTCCCAAACTCTTTTTGGTCTGCTTTTCCCGCCTCTGTTCCCTCTATATTTCCGTAGCCCAACGTATTTTAATCGTTTCCCTATGAAAGGATTAAGTCCCGTTAGTGCACCCATCGATTGTTCTATGAAACGCAACACTTCACTAGTATAGGTAATCCTAGATGAATTTCGCTCACCATGACACATATTTCCTTAGGGCAAGTTTAGGTGATTTAGTAATACCACACAAATAACAAGTAAATAAAATTATGAAATATGTGCAATAGATAAATAAAATTTCAGTTTTCTCGAAAACTACTTTTCCTAATTGATTATTTTTTCCGAATTCTCATCCACACTCACATATAATCCAACGTGTCCACTTTTCACTATATATTCCAATCTAGAACTTATAAAAAATCCAAAAAACAGTGAGAGCGCAAACAATGCAGCCTACACTCTGGCGCATGCGCAGTATCATCATTATGCTGTTATGTGGTTATGGTTTCATCTATTACATGTGTTTTTAATTTGTTTTTCTTAAGAATTATATTGATTTAATTTAGATTACACTATATAAAGATTAAAATTCAAACCGTGTTCACAGTTGGTTCCAGTATAACCGGGAATACAAGTGCACATGTAGTATCCGATATGTTCTCCGCATGTCCCTCCGTTGAGGCACGGAGAAGACGAGCACTCTTGAATTTCTTGAAAGAAGAAATTGTCGGCAAGACTCGGTATAAAGACATGTAAACATATATGGTTTTACTTGGCGAAATACTTTATATACAACCTGTTTGAATTTATGTATTTGGAAATGTATACTTACAGTACATTAATTATTCATTTACTCAATTTGGTCATATTGTTATATAAAATATAAAGTAAAAGGAATAGTTAAAAACATTCAAATTTATTTTTAGATCTGATCTATCTAAGTAAGTAAGTATATAGGTATCCTCACCATTTAAAATACTATTGAATAACACTTCGCTGTTTCGTATTGTTTAATGGGCTGGTGACCATAAAGTACTTAAATGTTTAGTTGATGATACTATATGTATAATGGGAAAGTGGCCGAACGCGTGAAGTACTAACATGAATAGATAAATATCATGGGCCATTGAAAGTAACGTTATCAGTTCAGGTAAAAATTCATTTTTAATGGGCCAGTGACCTTGAAGTACTGAAATGTATAGCTATGAATAAAGACCCGTTGATCGTGAAGTACTAAATATTTTAGTTATGTATAACAGGTTACCACGAAGTACTGAAATGCAAAGTTTGGGATAATGAGCCGGTTACCATAAAGTACTGAAATGCATAGTTTAGGATAATGAGCCGGTTACCATGAAGTACTGAAATGCATAGTTTGGGATAATGAGCCGGTTACCATGAAGTAATGAAATGCATAGTTTGGGATAATGAGCCGGTTACCATGAAGTAATGAAATGCATAGTTTGGGATAATGAGCCGGTTACCATGAAGTAATGAAATGCATAGTTTGGGATAATGAGCCGGTTACCATGAAGTAATGAAATGCATAGTTTGGGATAATGAGCCGGTTACCATGAAGTCCTGAAATGCATAGTTTGGGATAATGAGCCGGTGACCTTGAAGCACCGAAATGTTTAGTTATATATAACGAGCTGGTGACCGTTCAGCGCCGACATGCATAGTTTTGGGTAATGGGCAGGTGCCCTTAAAGTTCTGAAAGGTGTATACATATATAACGGGCCGATGACCATGAGTTCTGAAATGTATAGTTATGAATAATGGAAAGGTGACCTCGAAGAACAGAAATATACAGTTATGTATAATAGACCATGACGTACAGAAAGGTATAGATATGCATAATAAGCTGGTGACCAACACGTTTTGAAATGTTTTAAAATGCAATAATGGGCTGGTGGCCGTGAAGTTCTGAACTTTAAAGTTATGTTTAAAGGGCAAGTGACCGTCAAGGACCGAATTATATGAACAGGTAATCACGAAGTTTTCAAAAAAGCTTTTTCGTTAGTTTTCACCTGTTTGTCCTTAATTCAACAGGTTTATGCCACAAACCATTTTGCCTGCCCTTTCGTAAAGCATATTATTCAAGGAAGATTAGACGGGTACTTGTGTTCTCATGATACCCAAAACAACAAAAAAGGTGAGCTCACCAGTTTCGCAGTCAGTTCCTTGGTACCCTTGAGGACACGTGCAGTTATACCGATTGATTCCGTCTATGCACACTCCACCGTTTAAACAAGGCTGTGAGGAACACTCGTTCACATCTAGATAATTGTTAACACATTTGATCAGAAATACTCAAAATTTCCGCGTAAATACTGACCAACAGGTGGGTAAGAATATTGTATCCGGAAATGCCAATCCTAAGATGGGGTAGAAAACGTATTTCCGGAATAAGCTAAGAGCACATCTAAGCACGCTATATAAACCTGTACAACTTATTTAGATATGATGTCATAGGATTATTTAAGGTACTCCAATGAACATACGAAGAGTAACCTTCAGCAATTTTAAATGTTTCCTTATCTCTAACAATGCTTCTGAACTTAAATTTCTATAATAAATTGTTTGTAGCTTACTAATTTTATTCTATTTTTTTTTTAAAAAGGCAAACAAAACCATCCAAATATATTGTTACAAACCTACGGAGTGACACTGCCCAATAGTAATAGTACAACATTAAATAACACTTCCGTAAAACAAAAATATATGTGATTGTTATAAAGCCCAAGTATTGCAGTGATTAATGTAGGTTTTACCTAAACTGAAATCTTACTCAAACTTACTGAAAGGCTTTTGTGAGACATAAAGCAAAACAATCCTTTACTTTTGTAGCAACAAACGTTAACAATCTGCTACCTATCTGACACAATGTGCCGGTGTATCCTGGAGCACAGTTACATTGAAACGAACCAACCAGATTAACACATGTCCCGTTATGTTGGCAAGGGCCTGATTCACACTCATTGATGTCTGAAACAGGATTAATAAAACCAGCTTTTTCCATTGTCTTCCTCACTAACGATCGGAGCTAATTTGACTTTATTATTAAGTATGCCAGGGAAAACTTAAAACACTAAGGCATAAAGTGAAACAGTGAAATATCTTCCCCGCTAGGTAAAATAGTTTAGACGACATTAGTATCCCTGTATTTATCACGTTATACTTACCGCGTTGTTAAACTTCATATGTAAAAAAACAGCGGTATAAGTATTCCGGATAGTGAACAACCGGACAAGGTCGATATGCACCAACACATCGAAAGTTTTTATTTTAAACTTTACTTAAAATATATTTATACAAAAGCCATGCACCTGTTCCACAGTGGGCATCCTGATACCCAGGTTGACACGTGCAGTTGTACACGTCTATACCTTCCAAACACAGACCACCGTTTAGACAAGGTTCCGACGCACATTCGTTTATATCTGAAATAAAAAATAACAAAATGTTCAATATTAGTCATTCAATAAAAGCATTGTTAACATCAATCATGAGAACAAATTTGGACAAGAACTTTGGGTAAGCCCTTAATCATTGGAACTAAAATATATTCTGTTAAAGTTTGATTTCAAAGTATGCTTAATTATCTCCCGTTTATATATAAAATCATAACAGGAGCGTCATTATGGTGTTATTCATAAAGGTTATCCATGCTTAAAAGATAATCGGTTATCCATACCAATTTAACATAGGAAACAATATCGATGTAAATATATAAAAATCACTAACACAGCTTTGCATCTTAATGATAAATGGTTTACTTTAAATGAACGAACATATCTTTTCGTCTTCATGGTGAATGGCTTACTTTCATTGTTTGCGATTTTAATCAATGATATGAGAACAACCAAGCCTTACCTAATATGAATTTTAAGTGTAATTCCACCAGCTGCAATTACCCAAATCTCTCTGTTCACATACTATTTGAAATGTAATTGGTATCTTCATCGACAAATGTCACCGAAATCAGACCTATACATTGTCTGTCAAAAAGTAATCAGAACATCTGTGACCTATGCTTCAAAATTGAATTTTATAAAAATTAATATACCAATTTCGCAGCAACTCCCAGTGTAGCCTGCACGACATATGCATGTGTATGTGTTGTTTCCATCCACACACGTGTTCTCGGCACCACAGGGCGAGGATGCACACTCATCGATACCTATAGGGTTAGGTTCATACACTATGAATTGTAAGAACAATGCAATGGCATTGTTTTAAAAATGTATCGCGGTTACATATTGACATATATACAGAATATTATGGAAGAGGTTAAAACGACCAGATAATGTTAACTTCAAGAATCTGAAGGAAACGACAAATTAATAGTTTTGTCTATAACAATTGATTCAAAGTGTATTTGATAGCAATGTTTATGTATAAGGCCAATTTCTAGCACACCGGATAGGCATTTTTGGTGAATTCAGCCGTGCTGGAAAATTCCATCTGGCACCCCCTATGCCAGATGAGTCACGCGCTGTGACGTAAAACTTTTTATTTATTTTATAATACACTTTATGTAACCATTATTATGCGATTTCAATAGATAAGTTCCATAAACATTACCTTGACTAAAATATATCATCAAAACAAAATAAAACAATCCTTAAAAGACGTGATATCGTAGGAACTTATTGACGTAAGCAGTAAATACAAATTACTGCGCGTCATGACTTCAGTAAACATCATCGCACGTGCTTTTTGGTGAATTGAACAATAATGCGCTATTTATGTATTTTCTTCACCAAACAATCTGATTTAAGGTAAGCTTGAAAAAATATATATCACGTGTGTCCGTTCCGGATAGAAAAATCCGACCCTCGGGCACGCTGCGTTGCCAGTAACTCTGCAAGCCTCGTTACCTGGCAACGCAGGGGCCCTCAGGTCGGATTTTTTTATCCGAAACGGAAACACATGACAGATATTATTAGTCTAAATGTAAATCACCTGTTTCACATATTACACCCGTGACTCCAGCTGGACATATGCATGTAAAACTGTTGATACCGTCCACACATAGACCACCATTTCTGCATGGATTCGGCCGACATTCATCAATGTCTGCAGTCAATGATAAATTATCCACATATATTACACATACAAACAATGTGATTGGTCAACAGTTACTTTATAATACATTTTGACCAATCAATACACTTTTTGGCTAGCAGGGACCAAACCAAAGAAATAACCGTCTATACAATTAGCTACTGATGTATATTGTTTACATAGTCTGGGAATAGTTTGTTTGATCAACAGTTACTATTAGACACATATTGATATTTACTAACCAGTATAATTATAATCAGGATAATAGACTCTTTGAAAACACAACATGCACGCAAAGTATGAACAATACATATATCTCATTTAAATCAGATCGTGCCGTTCACCTTACGCGGTGTATGGCGTAAGCTTACGTCGCGAAGCGAGTATTGGGTATCTTTATGGAAGAGATTGGAAAACATTATTCCTAGGACCATATTCATTATCATTCATATCTATGCTCTAACACTTGCCTCCGTGTTCAGTCCACATTGCTTTTTTTTTTAAACAATCCAATCAAAACAACTCCATTCTGATCTTCACTTGATTTAATGTTGTTATTGAGGACACAGGTCTGGTGTGGTTGATAGTATTGACACGTACAACACTGTCATCGTCAATAAACTTTTAAACAAGCATTATATTACATATATCTAATATCTAATTAAACTAATGTTCACAAGATCACAATATCAAAAGTGATATGATTGTGTGTGTGGCTGACCTGTTTCGCACGTTCTGCCTGTATATCCTAGCACACATGTGCACGTGAACATTCCAACTCCGTCCAGGCAGGTAGCCCCGTGCAAACAAGGATTCGGGAGGCAGTCATTAACGTCTGTTGTAATGTATGTTCTATGTTGTAAATTATTTACCACACACAAAAAATAGTCCACATTAACATGCATGTGTTCAATGGTGTGTCCGTGCTTATATTAAAATGTAATGATGCATGTTTAACAAAAATGTGTATCAAATATAAGCAGAATAACTTTTTTTAATTCATTACAGGCGGTAGTTTATATAGAGTAATATAGTTTATTGAGGTGCAAGATCGCGCTATATTTCACTAAGTGATTTCTTAAAAATATATTTCACAGTTTATGATGAAATGCAACGGAAATAGAAAACCATTAGACCAGAAACCAAATAATAAAGAAGTTAAATGAGTTTACTACAACGTTATGAATATGCATTTTCTATACTTGAATACACTTTGTTTTATCTGAATTCAATAAATCGGTATGTTATCTCACTTTAAAACGTCTGATATTAATATATTTAATTGATTTTATAGTAAACTTAAAATGGTGTTTAGCCCTCACTTATCTCGCAGTTCGTCCCCGTGTACCCGGAGTGACAAACGCATATATAGCCGTTAACCATGTCCACACATACACCTCCATTTAGGCAGGGATTTGGAACACACTCATTGATATCTGCGAATAAAGAAATATACAATACTGTTGAGGAAACAACAGGAAAAAGCGTAGGAGCCAATAATTTAACGATGACCTTGATTAGAAGCACAATATAGACACTTAACAAATTTCATTTGACAAAAACATCGAGAAAACAGAAAACAATTGAACATGTTTTAAGCGTGAAACCAAACTATGCAGTTACATGATAGACCGGACAATACAGTTAGTAACGTCATTGTTACTATGAATACGACTCATGTGTCATCGTTTCATGTATCCGATGTAGTAGTATGTCAAATTTTCCAAATAGAAAATATAAAGGTTAATATAGGTTAAAGGTAACACTGATTTATTTTTCACTAACAAGGCTTTTTATCTTTTCATATCTAACAGCAATGTTCTCACTGTGTTCACAAAGAGTGCCGGTGAATCCTTCAGGACAGACACAGGAAAACTGGGCAACCTGGTCCAAACATGTGGCATTGTTCATACAAGGGTTAGACGCACACTCATTGATATCTGTAACCAAATATTACAATACCGAATAGTTTGAAGAAGCTGATTGTTATACGTATGCATAAATCACTGTTGAAAAACGAAAAAAAGTACTTCACCTTTTAACTAGGCAATAGTCATGTTTAAGGCACAACACTCAAGGTCAAACATACACTAAAGAGGGACATAAAACGCCACGTGTAAAACACAAACACAGATAATGTAACTATCATTATATCCTTGCCGATTAATGTTGGCATGGTAAGAAATCACTCAATGAAAAGTCTACATTTAACATGACGAAATGGAAGCCTTACTCCGTCCAGTCACTCGTCGGATGTTGTTTACCAGAAATACATCAGATAATAAACACTTTTTTTATTCATTAAATGGTTGACTGTCAACCGTCGTCATGTAAATTACCTGTCTGACAAAAGGGGCCGACGTAACCAGGTGTACAGCTGCAGTTGAATCCATTGATCTGGTCATTACAATGTCCTCCATTTAAACAAGGCAGACTTGCGCAGTCGTTTATATCTGAAGTTGATCAAATTATCAATTGAAGAGAATATATTCGATAAGAAAATAGACTGTTATTAAATAAAACATCGATGGCTACGCTCACAGTTGTACATGAACTACTGATGTAGTTAGTCTGTGATACTGAATATGTTAATTAGAGATGTCACATTCACATGATAAATTGAATCTGCCTGTGCGTAGTAGGTATAGTTAAAGACATATAAATGTTGTTGTTGGAGTTGATGAATTCTAGGTAACAGCTAAACATGTATGTGTCCTCCTGACGGTATTTTATTATTTAAACAGATAGTATAAAGTTAAGAATATCGGTAACGCAAGTCAAACTATGGTGGCATATTACTGCCGTAAGATAACCTGATATCGTACACTAATTGTTTCGTGTAAACTACTTGATTTTTCGCGATAATTATCTAACTATCGAATTAATATTCGGGATACTTTTATGGTACGAAAATTATTATACAAAATGTAGAACAAAAAAGACATGAAATTGCCCAGAACTAACACCTAGTACCCTTTTAAGCTATACAACACTAACAGGTTACCAGTTATGGTTTGCGAATTTCACTTTATAACTTCTTAACTAGGTAAGATTCGTGTTACCACTGATTTATAAATGCACTTTTGGCTGTAACTGGTTATCTTGTTATGGTTTGCGAGTTTCACTTTATTAAAACAACTGGTTAACTAGATAAGATTCGTGTGCATCAAAGGGGCATAATAAATACTTTAAGGAATGGTATGTATCAAAAGAAGTGCAGAACGCAAACAAAGAAACAGATTCAAATCTGTAATACAATATCCTTAGAGTTAAGGGTTCGTTTTTTTTTTGTTTGCATTATATTGATAGAATTATTCAACGATGATGAGCACGGAAAATGTATAAACTTGATTTTTGAATTGAAGCTATATGGACGAGGCTAGCAGTATATAGCTATAGCGGTTAATCCATGTAGACTCTTAGCTAATAATGCACTAGAATTACTTATTTCGCAGTTAATTCCAGTGAAGCCTGGAGGGCATGCACAGCTGTACTGGCCGATAGCTTGTGAACATGTTCCTCCGTTTCTGCAGGGATTGGATGCACACTCGTCCACGTCTTTGTTTGAAACATGAACATAAATTGTGTTATTATCTGTTTAACCAATAGCTCTTACATAAAATAAATGCATTTCAGTGCTCTCAAAAACAAGAAAAGACTTTAGTTCATTATCGTTAACATTCAAGTTGCGAAGTGTCAAGCCATTGCAAGGCATTGCACAAATAAGATACAATTAAGAGGTATTGTTGAGTTATTCTCCTTTATTTACATATTGAAGAATCCAGTCGTTGTTTAAAAGAATACATTGAAGCAGGTGCGTTCAAATTTGAGAAGAATTATGGGTTATTTAAAAGAGATTCTTTAACAATTTGAAATATGCCGTGTAGGGAATGTACTTTTAAACCTTTAAATCTGTATAGTTTGCTGTGAATCGTGTCATTAGGTCTTTAAAGTCGAAAAAGTTTCTTGACTGTTGGTTCGTGGATTTTACTGCGTCAATATGGAGGCACCTTTTTCGACTTTAAGGACATAACGACGCCATTCTAAGAAACAAAAGGTACCAGTTGATAGGTTTAAATAGCGCACATTCCGTGCACATGATAGTTTAAAAGAAACGTATATATTTCTTAAATGTTTTTGTGTATACTACGGTTCTGCTCTTCTACATATATATGCAATTAACCAAAAACATGTTTCTGGTTGCAACTTATCATCAGTTTAGTATGTATTGCTGACAAGCCAAAAATGAAAAAAAAATCATTGACACTCGATAAAACATAGTGTAAATGATATTTTCATTAATATGATTTCGCTTTTTCTTATAGTATACATCAGGTCAAAACCAAAAGGATGAAAACTATTGAATTTTGAGTATCGTTGAGTCCGGGTTTGAAATATAATAAGGTCATTCCTTAAAGGTTCATATCACATGTGAAAAGCACCGATTTGTCCCTCTTAAGGTGCCCACATCACATAACATACCTGCGCACACGCAATCACGCATACCTGTTCCACAATGAACGCCAGCCCAACCAGGAGCACAGAAACACCGATCCGCGATGCATGTAGCGCCATTTAGGCAAGGGTCAACGGTACATATCAAATATTCTAAATATAAAACAAAACACATTATGATCTTTAAAAAAAGCATATAAGTTTATTCTGAGTCTGCATTTGAAACAACATAATCATAGTTCAAACTTTAGTTTTCAAAGGGCCCCTTGCACAAACACGAATGCATGCACATACTACAAAGCAAGATGGGGAGTTACACTCAAATTGAAACTTCTAAAAAGCATTTTCTCTCCACCAAGGTTGCTAAATGTAGTGCTAAATTGGATATGATCAAATGAATAATATATAACAAAGCATACAAATCTTACTGTATCGTGTTCATGAATACATACCATCTGTAGAAACGAAATTGTCTAAAATTATTGCCTCCATTCGTTAATCAGAATACTTGGCCTTGTATATGCTTTTGTAAATTCATGTTACTTACATGAACATACAGAGGTCACAAACGTTTCAATTCCTCATATGAACATACACTTGACATATACGTTAGCTTTCCTTACGTGATCATTCAGAGGACATGTACTATTCCTTATATTATGTACATATAATAAACATATACGTATACGTTACTATCAAATGAATCATTATTACAATGGAATAAACTCGTTTAGCAATCGCCATAAGCTCTAATACTACTTTCTAATAAGGCTATATAAAACAGTACACCAAATGTATACAAATCTTACTGTATCGTGTTAATGAATACATACCATCTGTAGAAACGAAATTGACTCAAAAGATTCCTTGCATTTGTTAACCAGAGATTTGAGCCTTGTTTCACATTGTGTAAGTTCACAGTCAAAATTTTGAACGGTTTTAGTTTTTACATGCAAACGGCAAAACATGGCCACTCATGATCTCTACTGGTTCCTGTTGTTTCGCCAAAAAAAAGCTAATAAAAAAGCCTTACGTGAACAAATCTGACCATCCAATCCTGCGATGCACGTGCAGTTGTAGCTGTTGACGAGATCCGTACAATACGCCCCGTTCTGGCAGGGATTCGGGTCGCAGTCATTTATATCTGTTGCCAAGATGTTATGATAATTTAATATTTCAGTAGCTTCAGACATAATGTCTTCCTTCATCAGAAACATGATTTTAGTTTAAAAGTTGATTTGGAATTCGAAGTTATTGTCCAAGTAACATATACAATTGTTTGTTCTGGTATGAGCTTCGGCTGTTTTAGTTTTTGGTTTGTAAAGGTTAGTGTCCGTTATCCATTATCAAACACGGTTACTAATTTGCAATAGGAGTTATGCCCCAAATACTTGTGCTAGGATTTTATGTGTAAGTATTTCATTTCTTTATTCTTAATACAAAGTACCCAAACACAGAACAAATAAAGCAATGCGTACCTGTTTCACAAAATGTTCCGGTATATCCTGGTGCACATCGACAACGAAATGCCGCCACCAAATCCACACAAGTACCTCCATTTTGACATGGATCTGGCGTACATTCATCCGTTTCTAAATAAATACACACTCGTTACTTAAAGATAACCTGTATTCCTTAATTTCCCATTACCTTCTAAATCGATAGCAAACTTTCAACCAACATTTTCAATCATGCCGGATGTCAGTTTGAATCAAAACGAAAGCAAGTTTTAATGATATTGGATTTCAGTTTTAATCATGCCGGATGGACTTTGTGATTAAAAATGATCTCTTTTTCAAGAAAATACCAATTCTATTTTTTTTTTACTGACAATTTGTAGTTTCAAATTCAAACCTACTCACCATTTAAGCAAGTTCCACCAGTAAACCCATCCCGACACACACAAGTATAGTTGCTGACACCATCATGACATATTCCACCATTACTACACGGTTGTGATTCACATTCATTCACATCTGCAATGCAAATTATTCGTTTGTTAACAAGTACGATGTTAATTGAAATGTATTGCGAATTTTCCGCCGGCTTGTTTTGAAAACGATAGTTACAAAAAGGAAGCCCGGTTCGAATTATCGTTTAGTAGACCCCAAAACAACTTTCTTAGTGCTCAGTGAGAAATGGCTCGCACATGGGAAGGCTTCTAAAAAGTCCCCTTATCAAAACCAATTAATGACTAAAATGAAACTTGGCGGTTGATTACGTTATTAAATGGTAATTTGGCGGTTGTAATTTGCTGAATGCATATTTGGCAATCATTATTCATCAAAATGAATACTGCCGAAAGTATCTTGCAATCTCATTGGTGGACTGAACACTTAAACTATTTCTTAAAACTTAAAAAAACGAAGACGTCATCGGTGTCCGTCAAGGCTTCGGATAATTAAGATATTTAGATTTCAAAATTTTAATTTGGCGGTTTTATTTTGTTGTTTGCATATTTGGCATTCATAGCTCATTTAAGTGAATATAAATCTTGCGATCTCATTGATGGACTTAAACAAAAAAATATTTATAAAATAGAGAAAACGCCTCCGGTTGTCCGTCATGCTACGGATATTTAAGATATTTATATATCTAGTTGTATAAAGTACTTACTTATCCCGCAATGAAATCCAATGAACCCTATCGGACAAGTACAGTTGTAGAAGGCGGTGTATTGGTTACAGGTACCGCCGTTTAAACATGGCGATACTGCGCACTCATCCTTATCTGAATATAAACAGAAAATTAAGGCACCAACGTTCAAACAACAATTAACATATAAATTTTCAACTAGTACATTTAGGACGTTTATGTTGATATAAAAAACAATTTTCAGTTTTGGTTTCAATGGTTTCAGCAGATTCGAAACCTGTTTTGCTTGAAGTAACAAATGCATGGTTTTGTGTACAGTTTCAACAACATGGCGGGGTTACTGCATTTAGCCATTATTTCTGAACTTTTTCAAAACAATGATACCGCAGATGGTCGTTTGCATGTTTTATATAAAAGGAGTTTCAACACACGTGCTGGAGCACTGTCCGCTAAGTTGATTTTCAAAGTGAACTAGTTTTCGGATGGAACGAACCGATGAAACCGCCTCCGATAGGGTTTAAAAACCGGTTTTGGTTTTTGTAAAAAAATACGATAAAACTGGTTTTGGTTTTATTTGAAACTGTTACAACAAGTACACAGTTTGTGAAACCTATATAAAACCGAAACCAGTTTATTACCAACAAAAACGCTCTTAAGCTTAATCTCTGATAGCTCCGTTAACCTTAATGTTAAAGTATGGTGCGTATTGACCTCATGCCGTATAAATTGAAAGGCATTTTCTTGCTGATTACGAATATGTTGAACAAATGGCCTGAGTGCACATTATAAGTTTATTTATTACGATTTGTATATTTGCTCTCTATTTCAACGGAAATATTGTAGATATTTTGCTATTTCTACAGTACAAAATCATTGTTGGTTATTTATTTCGGTAAGAACAATGCCTTTTTTTGGCACAAACTACAAAAATAATACGGCATAATCAGGCATTCAATATTCATAGATACATATTTACGAAGACACTAGGTTAAACCCGCTAGAAATAATCTTATACAACATTAATGCCAATTCTAAAGTCAAGCCCGTTAGCAATTATCTTAAACTTATATCATAACAACATTAGGCTTGAACGTGTCAGCAATATCATCACATTTACACGAAAACGCAAGGGTAATAATACAGCTACATTCATGAAAATATTTCGGTTTAACCCGTCAGCAGTAATATGGCAGTAAATTTGAAGTAAGTTCATATAAAGGGATCATCCCATTTAAATGCAAAAAAACCCAATTACTGTGTTATAATTTAAACAAAATATTGTACACGCTTGTCAGACAGCTGTCACATATCACCGAGGAATAAGCATTCGATAAAGAGGCTTGGTGAAATTGCAGCTATTTTTAAAGCCTGTCACCAAGAAAGTATAGAGGAAAATTGTGAAAATATTTTTTTTTATTAGTTTCAAAATATATCATTAATTATAACTATAAAGTACCAAACGTTTTATAAATAAACTTATAATTACCAATTTGACAAAACTCTCCTTCATGTCCAGCATCACAAACGCACTGAACACCGTTAACAATATCTCGACATATTGCACCGTTCAAACAGGGCTGGGAAATACACTCATTAATGTCTGAAAAATAAAACAACAGCAACAATACAAACGCTTAAGTTGTAGTATCAACTCTTTACAATTCGTTTAAAATACCTCGCAAAGCAATGGAGAAAAAAAAAACAAAAAAAAAACGTACCTATTTCACACATTGGTCCTGTGTATCCCGGATTGCATGAACAATTGTATCCGCCGGGAACGTCTATACAAAAGCCACCGTTCCTGCATGGTGCTGATAAACAGGCACTTAACCCTATAAAGACATATCATTAATAATTATGACAGTGTCTTAAAGGAAACTTCTTTTTTATTAAAAAAAAACACAACACAACGTTGGTGAATCTCTTTTATTGAAACAAATGTAGGTGTTGCAAATCGTCAGTTTAAGTAAAACAATGCTGAAACCATGCAGGAAATACCCCTTAATGTTATAACCTTGTATTTGAAGTCAACGACCTTTAACTAACGCGATTGAGATACAAATAGCAGATCGCGCTTGCGAGGCGGACAATACTTCTCTACTATAAATACTACGAGGAGACGTTAATACGATGAAAACGAAGGATGGCAACCGTTGTTCAAGTCCCTTTATGACATTTTTGATATACTTTTATATTTGAAGAGAGGGCATATTGGATATGCCAATTCGAATAAAATAAAAATCGACATTTGATAATTCATCAATAATTCGCAAAATCATTACGCTCATGTGACTCGTGAAGGCAGTAAACAACTATATATTCTATTTATTCAAAATACTTTCAATTAACTTTCAGATTTTTCAACCAAATCCAGACCTTTTAACAAATTATAAAACCCATATCTTTCGACACCCATCAGCTACTGACACTCACAGACAAAACCCTAGAGCGACACACAAGAGGTCTAGACCAGTAGCATTTGAGTATTCAACGTCAACAGTTACAACGACTGCTTTCTTGCATCTATAATCTTTGGAACTTCCGTCACCTAAACACCTATTGTATCCCACAGGACTCGGCAAAATAAATACTAAATACAGAATACAGAAACTTTCTGAAAACAAAACGTGTAGACTTAAAGCCTTGACTTTGTAAGAGCTATCAATTACAATACAGTATTCAGGGAATGTTGCCTTCGAAAACCAGTTCACATAAGATACCAGAAAGCTAATAAGTATCATGAGTGGGTGTCACTTTATGTCCGGGTATTGTGATGTCCGTTTTCACTCCAACTTCTAACCATAATGACGGTGCAATCAAAAAATTAATTTATCCTTACGTTAATCATTGATATAGAATTCATGCAATGTTCTCAATTAAATGTGTGTGCATTTTCTTCCGTTCAGTATAGCTAACTACTTATATAATGGATAATAACTAAGGGAGACAATCTCGAAGCGGTTATGCTAAACTAAGTATACCAGTAGCTATAATGGAACGCAACAAATATACGTGAAAATAATAGGTGGGTAACTTTATTTTGATATAGATAAACGTTATCGTTTTTTTTGTGCATTTCGCTCAGTTATTCGCATATTCGCTAATTTAAACAAACGGCTAAATAAGCGAATATACGAATAACTGAGCCAAATTGCTTCTTCAAAGGGTTCGGTAGCTTAACAATTGATATAACTATTTCGTTAGTGTTAAATAATACTGACAATAAAAGACAGCAATAACAAATCACGAAGAAATTTGACGAAAAATTTAACAATTTTCGTCATTTACGAAGGTACAGCCAACAGGACCATTGTCGCTAACGATAACGACATAAATGCCGTGGCATTTATTTGATTTTTGGGCTCGAAAGAACTATCCCTAAAACAATATACGGGCCAAGTCGGTAAATGATATTAGTGTATTTGAATATTCCTTAATATATTATAACATTTATCGAACCAGTTTCGCAGATAAGTCCGGTAAACAGGACAGGACAGGTACAGTTGAATTCTAACGGAAGGTCTGTACATAATCCGTTGTTTCGGCAAGGGTTGGAGGCACACTCATTTGTCTCTGAAAGAAAGTCAGGAAAGACATAATACAGTTATGTTTACTCGTGATTTCAGCCGTTAATCTGCTTGATTAATTTTCATTATTTGCGCTATTTTACCTCATCAATTCGGTATCAAAAATGGTTACTCTCTGATTAGGAAGTCACAAGGCGCAAAGTGTTTGCACTTATGTCGGGACACACTTGTTCGTATCTGAAGCAAAAGTACTACGGCTTCTTTCGTATATAATTGAATCTAATGTATGACGAAGTTTTTGCTTTCAAAAGAACGATTCATTGACAGTAGTTCACAAGTGCAGTTGTTGCAGAGAAAGCTGGTTTCATTTCCCGCTTAAAAGAATAAACATTATACTTGAGTAGGGATGGCTCCATGAAAACATAAAACGGAACATGTCCCCGACCCCCATGGACTGCTGTTCCGGAGACGTGCTAGTTTTATGAAGGTTTAACACGAGAATATGATTTCCCTCTTCCGACACATTATTCCGTAGAACTGCTGATTAAATGAAAGTTTAATTCGAGAACATGTTTCCCAGTTCAAATCCTGCACATTATTGCGGAGTAGGGCTGGTTTCATGAAAGTTTAAGACGAGAACATGTTTTTCCCATTGAACTCTTTCACATTATTCGGGAGTAGGACTGGATTCATGAAAGTTTAAGACGAGAACATGTTTTTCTCATTGAACTTGTTCACATTATTCGGGAGAAGAGCTGGTTTCATGAAACTTAAATTCGAGAACATTTTACCCCGTTGAAATTCTGCATATTATCCCGAAGTAGGGCTGGTTTCATGAAGGTTTAAGACGAGGACATGGTGCCCCCTCTCCCTTGAAATCCTACATATTACTCTGGGGAATGGTCGGCTTCATGAAGGTTTTACACGAGATAATGTTTTTCCTCTTTGAAATCCTACCTATCATTTCGGAGTAGGGCTGTTCCTTGTTTTTTTAGATTTATGACTTAAGTTCGTTTTGCCCCTATAAGCTACACATTATTCCAGAGTAGGGCTCGTTTATGTAAATTTGGATTTTTCCCCTTTGAAATCCTACACATAATTCCGTGAAAGGACTGGTTTCTTGAAAGTTTAAGAAGAAAATACGTTTTCCCTTTTGAAATCATGCAAATTATTAGACAGCTACATTAACAAAACCAGAAAAATAAATACGAAAGTATTAACGTGCCCAGGTGTTTTTGCACACCAGTCAGGTAATCCTATATCAGCAGGGAAGAGGTTATGCACACATCAATGCAATGTACTTACCAATTTCGCAGCGAGTTCCCATGTATCCCGCAGAACAAACGCATACAAAGAATCCGACATTGTCTATGCAAATGCCACCATGTTGGCAAGGTGATGATTCGCATTCATTTGTATCTGAAATAGAAATCACATGATCGCTAAACATTCGCTATGTCTTTATCACAATCTTTAAAATCACTAGAAATATTTAGTGTGGAGCATATTCAGAAGTGTGATGGTTGTGTCAGAAACAAATCGTACATATTTATGAAAATTCAAAAATTGATGCAAGTAATCTTAAGTAGAATAGATAAATCCATTGACTCAAGTTCACTTGAAAACGGAGCTAAAAATGTTTGAACTTATTCCATTTTTAAAAATGCAATAAGATTCAATTGTTGACATTTATCATATATTTATTAAGATGAAAAACAATATTTGTATTACCATTATGCTGCCGACTTTCAGTTGAAGTAATGAACAAATGTACTCGATATTTACTATTATGTTGCCAACATTTTATTTAAAATTTAAACATTTTTACCATTTGCGCAGTTGTCGCCCGTGTACCCCCTGCGGCATGTACACGTGTAGGAATTGACCCCGTCTATACACAATCCACCGTTTAAACAAGGTCCGGACTGGCAGTCATCACTGTCTACGTGGAAATATACGACATTGAACTCCACATACAGAATAATAATTCATACATATTGTCATTACTGTTGTGTTGTTTGAACCTAAATTTTGCAAGTTCTAATTACTTATTACTGAAAGTTTAAACTTCTTATTTCTGCAAGTCCTTACTTCTGATTCTGCACGTCATAACTTTTGAATTATGCAAGTACAGTATTTCAAATTCGTCTTTTAAATAAAAAGCCAAAGTTTGGTACTAGTGGGGGTTAATTGTTTTCATTTTTAGGACGAAACAGATTCCTTGCTCTGGTTAAAGTCCGTTATGTTAAGTTAAAAAATACTCTGAAAATTGCTATATGCGAATTGAAAAGTTTACTATTTGCATCACTTGAAGTCGAATATCATACAAACAACAAAATGTCATACTTATTTCGCAGCAGGTTCCGGAATACCCAGGGAAGCATGAACAATTAAAATAACCCACGTGATCGGAACACACGCCATTGACACATGGGAATGATGCGCATTCGTTCACATCTGAACAAAAGAAGATACGTATTATAAATGTTATGTTTGTTTTAATTTCTTCATCACCACAATGCAATGTTTAATGCAAACAAAAACAAGCAATATCAATATGTAAAGTTTAAATTGGAGGTTCACAAGTTAGAGAACATAGGGCTAACATGTTACATACTAATTTTGTTAGTTAAACAGTATGTATGAAATATGAATTAAAATAAAGCTCTGTAATTCTTACCTATTTCACAGAGTTGCCCGGTGTACTCCCTTGGACAGGAGCAGTTGTAGGAGTTGACTCCATCTAAACACAACCCTCCATTCTGGCACGGCTGATTGGCACAGTCGTCAATGTCTGCGAAAGAATAACATTCAGATGATATACTCGTTTAAATAATTATAACTATTTTAGCTTTTACATTTATGATTCGAGATCTTAATTTAACTTTTGATGTTCATAGTTCCCTTAAAAACACATCCGCTATTAATTTACTGTCTGGGTTGCTACCTGAATCAAGTATTTAAAACAACTTACTTGTATGGCAACGGATTCCGGTAAAGCCATTTTGACAAACACATCGATATCCATTAACCTGGTCTTGACACGTTCCCCCATTCAAACAAGGATTCGAAGCACACTCATTTATATCTGTAAAGAGATGGTACATTATTCATTAGAAACTGTAAGGATTAACGTTCAGAGATTCTTCTTAAATTAACATCCCACCAAACCTTTTCTGTTCAGTGTTAATTATAACATATTATGATCCCTCTAGTTGACCTGATAATCAAGCATTTCCGGACAAGAAACGAACATTCTCTATACACATAAGTTGACCTCAATATAAAAGTCCATTGCATTTAAGATTTTAGCACGCTCGTCTCATTTTAACTTATTTTAAAGTTCCTGATGCTGAATACCTTCTATATATTAACTAAATAGAAGATGCAATTTTAATATCTTATTAAAAATTAAAACACCAGCAGCCATTTCTATCAAACTGGGATAAATTGTCGACAGGTTATCTTAAGGCTAGGTTGCAAAATTATATTATTTCATTGATTTATATCATTTTTTGATAATATGGACCAATCGTTACACATTTTGGATTACCTAAATCTAACAAAAGAATGAATAATGTTTATACAATTGTTTGCAGATCCAAAATATGAACGTTTATTTTGAACATGGATATAGTAATATATTCAAAATATTGGTTCTATTTTTAACCAAGACTTGGGGACAAGTACATGTCCGTGTTACCATTGAATCGTGTTGTATTTGGGTTCCCCAGTGCAAAAGTGGGTGGGGAAGGTAAAAAATTAAAACTTTTCATAAAAAGTTCATGTTTCATTCAGTTTTGAGGAACGGTCTTTTTTGGGAGTAAAATATACATTCATGGTGACATGTTTTAGGGTAGTTAGGAGTTTGGATCAAAAAGCATTCACATTCTTTCGAAAAAGTCTGTCGACATTTTTACTTTGTATTTGTGTCAAAATGCCCCGAACTATCTAATCAACAATGCCTTGAGAGTTCGTGATGATATCGGTTAAGATCATAACATATTAAAAGAATAATGGAAAATAGTGGATAAAATTTATTTTCTAGTTTAAAAAATGCAGATATATTTTTTTTAAATAGCTGCTTTCACCACAAGGTCTCAAGACATTGTTGATTGGCAAGTTGATAATTTTGTCTTATAAACCTAACCTCATTGTGTATTAAGACATTTCCGTGATAACGTAAATGCTGAAATCTGATAAATCGTAGTTCGTAAAAATTGAACATCAAAACTAAAAAATGGACTTTTACATATTAAATGTTTGCCCTTCGAACGACGTTTGCATTGTGGCCGGCCATCAATACGTTTCCAAATTTTTTAAAAAACTTATTGATTAATTGCAATATTTGTATTTTTACCATTTGAAAATGTAATCCTAAAGAAGTACCATTAGCAAATGTCCATACAATGTTTTTGGTATAACAATATTGTATATTTTAGTTTTTAAAGATCCCACTCTCATATTTTTTTATGAATTCGTGTTCAGGTTTAAGCCTGAGCATTAGGAGAACATTTCTAATGTTTGCACGAGTGTTTCAAAGGATTTTCTGCCACCATTATTGAAAAATGCTGAATCATAGGCCAAAATGTTTGTTTTATTATTTCATTATTCTTATCCCTTTAACGTCACTGTTCAGTGTAATAAAGTTATGCAGTGTTTAAAATAAAAAATAAAAGCAACGGCCGGTATTTGGCAACCCTGTCGAACGCCTCTGTCTAGTTAAATGACTGTGATATGTGTCTTTACCGGTCCAAACTTCCATGATTTTATGCATTCAAAAATACATCGGTGGTTTAAATTGCCAAACACTTTGTAAATGTCGGCAAACAAAAAGAATCCTGGTTTAATGTTTTCTTGTATATATTCTATGATTTCAAAAAATACTCCAATGTTTCCTCCTATATATTTACCCTTTACAAACCAATATTGTTTATGAATTATAATAAATGATATTTTTTCTTTATTCGACTATTTATGGCTTTAGTTACTGTTTTATAATCTACGTTTAGTAAAGTTATTGGTCACCAGTTTGTTAACTCATCAAGGTCCGTATTTAGTCTGGTATATGTAGTATCAACCTCTGCTTCTGAAGTTGTTAATGTTTAGAGCTCGGTCACATTCCAGGCTGGTCAAAAGGCCTTCACGCACATTTTTCATGTTCGTTTATTGTTCTGTAAGGGTTTTCTTAAAAAGGTTTCATTTCAACCTTTTTAATGTGTTTATCTCTAAAGTATACTCGTTTAAAACGTTTTCTAAACCTGTTGTTCTTTCCTTTTTAGTCTGAAGTGTATTTATTGATTTTTCCTTTAGTGCGATTTTTTCTGAGTGTGGCAAAATATGTCATGTTCTCACGTTTTGTTAAACATGACAAAGTTTATTATCTATAAGGCGACCGGTCCATTACAATATACAGACATACAGTATTAATTTAAAATCATAAATGGATAAAGCTCTAAATAGTTTGAAATTATTAAGAATTTTATAAACAACTTTGATGTTGCAACATATTTGTTTTATGCTCAACATCAATTAACTTCTTTTAATATAAGGGGAAGTAACTCTTTTCTTAAATTTTTCAGTAGTCTGTTAGAGTGATCTCCCTTGGTTTACATTTGAGTACACGACCTTGAAAGTTGAGTGTTGAAATGAGTGCATCTGAGAAAAGAAAGATTATTTATGAGCTCTATATTGATGGGATTACAAATGTAAGCACCATTTCATAAACTGCAGACATTCCTCTATCTACTGTATACAGGGTTTTGATAAAAAAAAATGAGAATGGACAGGGAAAAGAGCATAAGTAGGGAGCAGGAAAGCTTCGAAGTTTGACAGTTGGTGATCGGAGGAGGTTAGGTTTAGTCACATCCCAAAACAGGAGATGGAGTTTTTCCAAAATCAGAAGTGAAATGATTTACAGGGGGACTGTGCTGGTATCCAAAGAGACCATGCTTCCAACATGATCCAAAACATACTGTCAAACATGTAAAATCTTGGTTTTTAGCGGAAAATGTACCAGTTTTGGAGTAGCCAAGCTACAGTCCTAATCTGAATCCTATTGAGAACATTTGGGGGCTAATGAAGAACAGTATCAACCAGAAAAACCTAACCAGGTGCTATGGAGCAGGAGGTAGTCAGTTTTTGGGACACTATGGACCCTGATTGGATAGGGTGTATGCCCAGGAGGATTGAAGCATGTATTACTCAGGAAGGCGGACTTACAAAATATTGAAAGCTGGTGATTTTATATTGTGAATATATGTTCAATATCTTGATATAAACAAATAGTTAATGCTATGTTTTGCTATGTTTTGTTCTAGTTTTATGTATAAAAAACTAAAATCTCAATAATTTCTGGTCAAACTAACATTCAGTTGATTTACTCGTTTAGATAATAATTATTAGTTTAGCTTTCTCATTTATGATTCGATAACGATGTTTTAAAACAGGGAAATCTTGATTTAACTTTTTATGTTCATATTTCCCTTAAAATCACATCCGCTATCAATATGCTGACTGGGTTGCTACCTGAATCAAGTATTTAAAACAACTCACTTGTATGGCAACGGATTCCGGTATAGTCATTTTGACAAACACATCGATATCCATGATATATATGATACCGCTTAGTGAAATTTGAGTTATTTCATCAAGTTTTTGGTTTGTTTTTTAGTAACACACATTTCAGATATTGATCAATTTCATATTTGTAATTCGTATTGAGTTTTGTTTCTCATGTATGCTGTTCTAAACTTAACTGTTTCATTTCTTATTAAACCCTTTATCAGTTCCCATAAGGTTTTTGCATTGCATTCGGTGTCATAACTAACCGTTTCCTCTATGCAAGATTATATGAGGTCTTGAAAATTGGATCAAATAACACAGACTAATATATTTTGAAATACTGAGGCCTCTCTTTATCTTAGACGAGGTTAAAATAAATTTATACCAGCGAGTGGTCTGTTTTATAGCCGGGCTTTATGGTAGTTCCTTCTAAAAGGTATATTTAGATATGTAGTCAAGTCTACAGTGAATGTGAGATTAAGTGTTCGACTACCATATATATTGATATTTGCCGGAATGTTTTAAATCGCCATGCATCGCATTAGTTTTAGGAGATTAACATTTAAAATAATGTTTCTCTGCATTCTGAGTTCTAGTCATACCATTTGTCTTGTCTAGGTTTCATATAAAACTATTAAAGTCTACGAAAAATTATAAATGTTTTGTCATTGTTGTTAAGTATACAATTTGTTAGAATAGAAGTGGTTTATTACTGTTTAATGTTTATCAATGAAAATTCTGAGTCATGAATTTGGTAGGCCAACAATTAAATTTCTACTTTCAGTCCGTTCGGTTTTTTTGTTTGTTTTTTAAGCTTGTGTTTCGGGTTGAATAGAAATGCAACAACCACAATATTTGATTTGCTTCCGCTGAATATGCAATTAGTCCCCCATTCTCTTTACCATTTTCAAATCAATTCTTTTAATAGTGTACCTATTGAAGCATACATATACTATAATGATTTAATTAAAGCCAATCAAACATGTGTCTCTCTTTGTTGTTTTCTATAGTTGCCTAAACCACTAATATTAAGTGTTGCCAATTAGTTCAAAATTATTGTACTAGGAAACCATAACGCATTATAAAACATTTAATTTGAATGTATCATTGTTTTTTCTTAATACCATTAGATGTTTTAATTTGTTTTGATAATTGCTGTACAAATAATGTGTTAGCAATATTAGATGTACTGTGTATAATAATCTTATCGCATAAGTCGTTTCATAAACAAAAAAGGGACCAATATCAATACACGCATTTCATTATAAATAAGTAAAAATGCGAGGTAGGTTTTGATTTTGGGTCTAATCATTGCAAAAGGTAGCAACAATTGGGACGCAACTAACTTGTCTTATAATATGGCATTGCAATAAAACTGTCGTATATCAGACAGTACAAATTATTAAAAGGTTTTGACAATATGATGAAAAAAATATCACCACGGTTTTCAAACAAATGTGTCTTTCATGTTTTCAGTAGTGTACATATAACTGAAACACGTAGCTACGCTGGTACACATGTATTAGTTCCATTGCACATTCATTTGTAATGTGATATGTATTTAAACTGAAGTCAGTAAATAAGCATAATTATACTTATATTGATTAAAAATATGAAGAAAAGTGTGATATGCATTTAAATAAGGTAAGGTAAATCTGTAATTATTACATTGTACAATTTCATGTTGTTTAAATAATGTGTAAACATAAGTGTCAAAATTTTATATTAAAAACGATAAATGTGATATTTTAATTTCTGTTCTTGTATACATTTAAAGGCATTTCTGAATACGTAATGTAAGTCGTATACATGTAAAATAATATGGCCCATTCATTTGTAATGTGTTTTATATAATTAAAATGATAAATAAACAATACGCGGCTTAAAGCACATGCATCTTATTCCGATTTTATTTGCAATTGCCTTCCGCATGCCGAATGTAAATCAAACAAATGTGCTGACAAGTTGTTTTAGTTTATATCACTTTTAAACACCGTCAACAGTGAGTTTACTCATTGTTCGACTGTACAAGTGGGGTTTGGAGGAACAATATATAAACTGTCAAGTGTTATCTGTGATTTTATGTTCAATTTTTAGCACGTTAATACACGCTTCGTTTCAAACGAATTTATGTATAGTTAAGATCGCTAGTGGCCATTTTCAAGTTTAAAAGGCTCTTTAGATTTATTTATGAAGTAGTTTGAAGACCTTACTTGATATAAATTTATATGCAATCTAAACAAATAAAAATGATAACATGATATGATACTATCAATAAAAACACTTATTGTAATAGTTAAAGTGACACTCTTATTCAAAATCAATGCATACACATGTATCACAAACATCAATTTTGACTGATAAACCATTAACTACTAACTAAATAATGCATTTATTGATAATATTAATTACTGATATCAAGATTGTAGCCGTGTATTTAATAGCAGAAAGCACAAAAATATTAAATGATTGGTAAATGCTAAAAGATTTACTGTGATCTACTATAGTCTTATAAGGTAGAAATACCGTGTTTAATGCTCATCTCTATTATTTTTATTGTAGAAAATCTTATCTGGGAGTAAGAGTGTATCTTTAAGTTTATACTGAGTACTAATTATGTATACAAACAATAATAATGGACTATAATGGACTATAATAGACGAACAAGATATAAGATAATTATATATGTTTTGCCACGCTGTGAAATAAAACGTGATGATTGTGGTGTTGGTGCTGGTGGTTGTGAAATGTCTGGGACCGTTTAAATAAATATCTTAATCAATTTGGGTGGTAAATTGAAATAATCTTATTGTCATATATTCTTTAATTTGCCACATATTGTTTACATTGTCTGAGATGAACACAAAGTTGACGAAATTAAAACAAATCCATGTCTTGCCTTTTGGAACGTTTATACAACTTTAGAAGTATTGAATTTATGACTTAACTCCTTTATTGGTTTGTTTATTGAAACGATTACCTTACCAATGAGTGTTTGCATTCTAATGCAAACCTTCTTCAGTATTGGGGGTTGTTTATGGTCCTCACATGTCAGCATGCTGTATGCATTTGTAAAGATAACTTCTGCTTAAAGAAATAGATTTGCAATTTTGTAACCAGAAAGTAAACTTGAAGTAGCTATTGTTTTTTCTATTTTTCATATATGAAATTACCCAAAACAAATTCACATCGTCGAAGTGGCAACCCGACAAAATGTTATCAGTATAGTTTTTTAATGTGTCTGTACTTCTTTCTATATGGGAAACGACACACGCCACATTTGGTATAACTTAAAATTAACAATCTTGAAGTTGTTATTGAATACATTTTATGCAAACTTTGCATTTAGATGCAAAAGGATTTCAACAATACTCTAATAAGCCCTTCTTGATATCTGTTTACAAACAAATCTAAACATGAAGAAAATGATATGTGTTTTAAACTTGCGAACCGTAAAAGATAAACGCACTTTAATATCAATGAACGAGAATGGTTTTTTTTGCAATATTCGTAAGTATTGTTTGTCCATTATAATTGTGTACTAGAAGAGCATAATCCTTTTCTTTTAAAAGAGACAGATTAATAATGTCAACAAGTATAGAGTAATTATTCTCGATGCATTGTAAGCTATTGTTCAATGTTCAAAGCAAACAACTGTGATAACCATAACATAATTTCGGACGCACAAGTCAAATTATGTTACATAAAGTCTAAAATTGATGCAGTAGTGGGCGCAGGATTGACCAAAGCGTACGCACTTAAAACAAAATATACCATTTCTGTTATGTTCCAGCCGTTTTGCAGTGGCAATTAATGACAATAAAAATATTCATAACGAAAATTGTTTCATTTAGTGCATTTTGAAAGCCATGGTTATGTGCATAGAAAGAAACCGGAATGGTTGAATGGAAAATAGGTTTTTGTAACGTGGAAGCATAAACCATGTCATTGATTTCAAAACGTCCAAAACAGTCTACGGCATGCAACGCAAGACGAATTAAACAAGTGCTGATGCACGACATTAAAGGCACAAGATTGGCACCATAAAAAGTTTTTTTTCTGTAACGAATCCCAGGACAATTATCTAATAGAATGTGTAACGCCTTGATATCATAATTGTAAAAAATGCCAAAATGTAAAAAAATGGTGGCGGAGACAGGGTTCGAACCCGTGTCGCCAAAATTGCAGTCCAGCATCGTATCCACTGAGCTACAACGGCCTACTCTAATCGGCTGACATAATTAAGCTATACACCTACCTCTGTAATATCACGTGATAACACCGACTAGCCAATTACACATAAGGAATAAATTATACATGGTAGACATACCCAGTAATTACGAAACAACTGCTAAACTTAAATAAATTGTAAACTATGTGCTACTTATGTAGTCAGTTTCAATGCATTGTACACATCGATGCCAAGTTTATGTCAGTTTTTGACAATTTTCTTTTTTTTTTTCGCTATTTTATCATACGGAAATTATTATTATTTGAAAATAATCGAAACTGCTTTAAATCGAACTTACCGCTTTCACAGTTCGTGCCGTTGTATCCAGGTCGACAGTAGCACGTGTAACCCGCCATGTGACCCACGCACGTGCCTCCATTTTGACATGGCGTAGAATAACAGAGATCTTGAAAAAGATATGAACGAAATGTTCAGCAATAGTAAACAACTTAAATTGCTCAGACGCACGAGTCAATAGCAGAAAATGATATAAAAACATGCCAAACATTATATAACAAAATTCTTACATTGGGCTTTCACAAAATATTGTGCAAACAATAAGTTCCATGCAAGAATCCAACCTTTCATGCTGGATGGTTTGTGCAGGTAAACATGTTATGCCATAGTGAGCAATATATTGTGCTCAATTACTCATTCGACTACCTTTCTTTTTTATGCATCTTGATAAGGCCACGCCAAAATACAGTCCGTTGTGAAACACTGTCTTTTGTTGTTAGTTTGTACATTCATTTTTTTTATTGTAAAATAAATATGGTTTGGTGGATATTCACTAAAAGTTTATTCGCATATAAATGTATATGGCCGTTACAAACATGGTCACGCGGAAATGGCATAATTTAAAACCTATACAAAAACACAAAGAGTAAAGTGTCGAAAAATAACATTGAAAATAAATATATATAAAAATATAAAGTATTAAAGAAACAGTAACGTTTTCAGGGAATAGTTTCTAAATTGCATTCTAGTTTTTGGATATCTAGCTACATCTGACATTGTTCAGGATTGATAACAAGAAATATTGATCATATAATTATCATGTTTATCGAAAGCCAGGATGTATTACCCAAATAGCTAAATCTAAGCTGATTGTTAATGGTTTTTGCTATCTTTGATAAATCTCAAGGAGAAACTTGCTTTATAAATTTTGTTGCTGATATCTTACAGTGTGTGTATACCACGTGATAAATTGCGTCATAAATGCTACGTCGGAAGGCAATATTTTGATTTGAAAAAAAGACTTTAAACAAAGATAACTTTATTTCGTCACCATTTTAAATAAAAAAAACATAGCGCAGTCTACGCCGCTTATGGAGCCCCACCTTCTGTCTTTAACCAGAGTTTGATTGTGAGATTAGTTTCTTAAAACACTTAGACAAACCTTTTCACAATACGGCCGTCGGCCTGAGTACTGTCAAAACATTTTTTGCAAATAGGTTTGTCGAAGTGTTTGGTGTAACAAAAGACCTCATTAAATTTCGGAAATAAATAAAATGCGGGGCTCTTTAAGCGGCATAGAATGCCCTTTGTTTCAGTTAAAATGGTGTTGTAAAAGAAAAGTTATCTTTGATTTAAGTCTTAATTTTAAGCAAAGTTTTGCATTCTGACGTAGTATATATGACGTAATTTATCACGTGGTATACACACACTGTCTTTGATCAGAAAACACTATTAAGTGTTTAAGATCATGCCTCTGCCATTGGGATTGCAGGACAGATTCACATTAAATCATTAAGAAGAGCTCTGACAACCAAAACTTCTTTAAGCAGATTTCGACAGCCAAATGTTATAAAGTAATATATTTAGAAACTCAGGCATGCGCACTGGCTAGTATAGAGCTATTTGTCAGGAATATATCACTGAACACTAACTTGAAAGGATTTATTTTTGTCTTCGAAACGATATATATATTTATCGGCGATTGGCTTCGCCCTGCCTACCGAGTAAAGCACAGAAATAAGCACTACGATTACTTAGTTTTAATTTTGGAACTCCTTTGTAGCTGCCGATAAATCCTTACAATTCAAAAATGTTTTAAATTTACATTGAATAGAGCTATTTATACACCTTTGTTTGATATGCTTTATTTCTGTATGTCAATTTGCATCTTTCCGTGAGGGCATTTAGATGTGATTTGTTGAAGGGTTAAATAGATCAATTTAGATTGCATTACACTAAAACCGAATTTGCTTTTCGCAGTTTTTATCAAAAATAAGGAAGATTTACTCGCTTCAGCATTTTCCTAGATTTTCCTCATGAAACGGTGCGGGTTGATAGCTTTTTAAGGACAGTCTTTTATTTGAAAATGGGAAAATTGTTGCGGTAGGTCCGATGAACATGACATAAAAGTAGCGTGGCCTTAACAAACAGTTCGTTTTGATATTGCCTACTTGTGAACATGCACATAAACCTTTCATGGGCAATGCAAACAGAGTCGTTCTATAATAAAGTGTGTAACCTATCGTCGATAAATGAACTAAACCTGTTTTTAAAAATGTTATTAAGATCTAAGCCATTTAAATGATCTATCAGCTATCACGAAAAACACACGTTTAAACTCTTATACTTATATTTTGATAATTAAGCAGACATGACGTCATAATTCAGTTTCCTGCCGGCTGAAGAAATTTAAAGCGTGTTATTTAAAATCCTAATGGCTAAGATGGACTTGATTGCTTCCCTCGCTCAGCCTTTCTTAATTATTACGATTTTACACAATCTATTCTATCACATTATAAATGGCACACGGGAATGATTTTAAAATTTATGGTTTTAAAATTTATAACATATTATAAATCATTCCATACACTGAGCTAGTCAATCTATTTTCCTAGAATATTGCAGTTTTATTTTAAAGCATGGAAAGGAGAATAAAGTATGTCTAACATCTGCTCTTAAATCAAACAGGATTAAAACATATAACAGCAGCAGCAGCAGCAGCAACAACAACAACGACACCAGACAAAAACAACAACAAAAACAACAGCAACAAAATCAATAACAACAACAACAACAGCAACATGAACAAAACAACCATTAAAACAACAACATAAAAAACACCAGACAGTACCAACAACAAAAATAACAACAACAGCAACAATAGCAACAAACAGACAGTAACAGGAGCGACACCGACAAACCGCCGAGAAGACGTTGCTTTGTTTGTTTCTTTGTTCCGGGTCTATGCTGTACACGACAAAACCAAACATTCATAGTAGACACTACTTTATTCAAATAAAATTAGCAAAGCAAACTCATCAATAAGCCAATTGAATCACGATCATAATGCCATTTAGCAACGAAGTCAGACAATATTTACAGCCCCAAAACCGATTTCGAAGAGTGTTTTTTCTGCACTTCAAAAAGTGTCAATAAATCCTTCGATTTGATGTTCGTTAGATGGACATGTATGCATCCTCTACAGAAATGCAAGCTTGTCATTTGAATGCAATATTCATTCTCAATGACGCATTTATAGTGTCATTGCTCTCATAAGAAGCTATTTAATATTTTGGTTTGTCATAAGAATGAGTAAATTAACACAAACTTTACGCTGTCAATAAATGCAATCTACAATGCATGCCAATTTCGATGGGAATGGGAGGGTTTGGGGCGTATGTAAAAATACCACGCACTTGCTTGACTATTTGGTCTTCGATCTGGATAATTACGCAAATTTCAATCAAATGAATATCTTGTACATTTCATGCCTTCATTCTTTTATACAGTGTTCCTCTTTCGTTTGTTTAACTTTACACTGTATCACCACTTTTTTCTAAATGTTTAAGTTTTAAATCATTGTCAGATAAAAGAAAAGAGTACTTGTACCTTGACTCAGATTTACTATTGACTCATGTCTTTATCAGGATAAGCAAAAAGTGTGTACCGTCTTGAGATAACACTCTCATTTAGTGTCATAGTTTTTTTGTTGTATTTTGATAAATCATGGAATTCAGAGGTGTCTTCTTATAAACGCACGTATCCAACGATCGTATTTCGAATCAATATTTCTGAGTAGTTATAATTTCTATTTAAAAGCATTTATCTTTATTTACTTCTTCAGGACAACTTTTTTAGGTTTAGCGACAGTTTGTCTTACGTTCGGTGATAAGAAAGACCTATTATGTTTTTCAACTCTCTTTGCCGACACACGAAATCTTTTTAAAGTAGCCTGTATCACTTTTAATTATATATAAAAACTATGAAAACTGTTTATCATTGTCCGTATGCATCGAACATACTTTAAAGATTTATTCTTTGATATCAATATGTTTCGCTTACTGCGTGCATTTCAGTTGAGCTCACTTGTAAAGCGGAAGTTAATCGAGAAGTTCCTTCGGCATGTAGCTCCCTTCTCACAATCAGTTAAAAGCTTGTTGTTCTTAAACATGTGGTGCAAATTTTTGCGTCGAGCTAAAACCCTTTAATTTCTACAAGTTTTTGACTTAAAGGGTTTTCATATTTAGAAAAATCCAGACAACTTTTATACGGATTAAGAACATATTTGTGTACATCTCATTAAAGTGTTGATAAAGTATAAACATTAAAAACACTTATTTGACTTCATTAAATCTATATACACTGTAGGGCTGTAATAAACAAGTCTGTTTTGTGTTACCTAACCGACCCACATAAAAAAATGCGACCCGCAAATACTTCAAGGGCCTGCCACAGTGCACAAGTGGTGGAGGAAGGCCAAAAATAAATAAATCAGGTTTCCTTTTTATTTAGTCACGAATATTTTTTTCGAACTGTTTTATGGTATAAAGAGTTGACATTTTGTTACGAAAGGAGATTTGATCAAATTTTGGGTACACAAGTATTTACTTTTTTTAGATTATGTCGACAACAATCAACAATGTATTTTTGTTTCTTGATGATACATTTCATAAAACGATAGATATTCAATAAAATAGTGAAAGTAGTGGAAATAATTAATTTCCTGGTAAGAAAAAATCATACATATTTCTTAAAATAGCTGCAATCATCACAAAGCCACATTTCATTGTTCAAACGGAAGTACTGACTATTTTGACATATTTTTAATAAGATATTTCCGAAAAAAATGCAAATGCTATTTGATTGACAATCGGATAAAATCTTCTTTCGTAAAATTGCTTCATGTCCTACTTACACATACACATGTTGCAACAAATGCAGTACAATGCTTGCTTAACATTGAATCTTTAAACTAAATGTGTAATGATTTTTCTTTAAACAGTTTTTGTTTTGTTCCATTCAACGAGTTTTGTAGTGTAGAAGGCCGTTAAGCTTCATTTTATTTTTCGGTTTTAGACTGTCGGCTTCAAGCGGTATTTACCTAACGCGACTAGCATGCCTACCGCGGCAAAATAAACTTTCAAATATGTTTACATAGCCTTATGCGTATTAACAGGTTACTTTCGCGAATATGGAGGCCAAGTGCTTGCCAATGCGTATTTCAAGCACTAATTCAAGTATTTTTTATAAAATTCACAGCGTGATATAAGAATTTAACGTAAAGATAGTAATATGTAAAATCGAATTAAGCTTTTTTTCTATCATACAGCAGGAAGCTACGCCATAGCTTTGCAGGAATAGTCATTTTACTATCGTTGACTGGCCCATTTTCTTTTCCAGTATTATTATCATGCAGAGTGGTGGAACTTTCTCGGCGAGTGATTGGTGAGATCGGTTGTTGGCGTTTTTGTACGTTTCCTATGACATATCGGAATAGAAAAGAAGTCTGTTTTCGCGGTAACATGGCCAGCTGACTGTAGATAAATATCACGTGGTCAACTGTCCCAATAATCTAAAGTTTACACATGATTATTGGACCGATTCGTAAGTGACAGGAACAATTATGTTACGTAGAACATATAATCTAGTTTAGTGGCAGCAGGGAAAGGCATCAGCATTAATCCCACATATAATCCGATTACTAGTAGACAATAACAATAACAACCCCCACAAACGGCCGTTAAGACGTTGCTTTTATGTTCCTTAGTGAAACCGGGTCCATGCGGTAGTCGTTACTTAACCAACCATTCACAGTGGATACAAAAAAAATCATAAAAACTTAGCAAACCATACTCGTCGGTCAGCTAAGTTAATCACGGTCATAATTCTTTTTGCAACGAAGAGTGAGACCATTTGTACTGCTCCAAAAGCGATTGTAATCAGTTATTTTTATTCAATTTAAAGAGCGTAATTAAAGGTTCTGATTTATTGGAACCTCGGGTGTAAAAAATAACCATTTTTTTCAAATAAATATCGGCAATACCGACTTAGTAGTTTCATTGAAATCTATAAGAAACAGTTGGATGTTTTAGTTAGCCATAAGTATTCGTTGATTAACACCGACTGAACATTGTAGTCCAGCAGAACCCGGAGTGGACCTTGCATTGGCGTATATACAAAATGTTTTTGCATTTTCTTAATGGCATGACTGTACTATAACAGAATCTAAACGATGCCACTCTGGCATCAGTGGGCAACTCTTGGAATTCAAGATGGCGTCCAAGATGACCGCCATCGGACAATTTGTACCCGGAGTGAACAGTGCGTTGTCTTCTATACACAATGTTTTTGCATTTTCTTAATGGCATAACTATAACAGAATCTAAAAGATACCCCTCTTGCATCGGTGGGCAACTCTTGGAATTCAAGATGGCGCCCAAGATGGCCGCCAACGAACAATTTGTACCCGGTGTGAAAAAGCCGTTGGCGTCTATACACATTTTTTTGCATTTTCTTAATGGCATGACTGTACTATAACAGAATCTAAATGATGCCACTCTGGCATCGGTGGACAACTCTAGAAATTCAAGATCGCGCCCAAAATGGCCGCCAACGGACAATTTGTACCCGGTGTGAAAAGCCGTTGGCGTCTATACACATTTTTTTCGCATTTTCTTAATGGCATGACTGTACTATAACAGAATATAAATGATGCCACTCTGGCATCGGTGGGCAACTCTTGGAATTCAAGATGGCGTCCAAAATGGCCGCCATCGGACAATTTGTACACGGAGTGAACAATTGCTGTACATACTGTTTTTTTCATTTTCTTAATGGCATGACTGTACTAAATGATGCCACTTTGGCATCGCTGGGCAACTCTTGGAATTCAAGATTCAAGAATTCAACGGACAATTTGTACCCAGAGTGAACCGTGCATTGGCGTCTATACAAAAAGTTTTAGCTTTTTCTTAATGGCATGAGTGTACTATAACAGAATCTGAATAATGTCACTTATCAGTGGGCAACCCGTGGAATTCGAGATAGCATCCAAGATGGCCGCCAACCGATAGATTGTACACGGAATGAACCGTGCATTTCGCGTCCATATTTTTTTTGTATTTTCTTAGTGGCATGACTGTACCATAACATCGAATTACTCTGTGATGGAGAACGGCCACAAAACACAGGCAATCATAAAGAAGAGATGAAAAGCAGAATATAAACCGATAGAAAAGACCGCATTTCTATCCAGACCAAGATCAGTGAATGCACTCATCCACTGCGGCCCATCGCTCATCCAAAATCATTCCACGAAGCTATTGCGCGATCAGTTACAACGCATGCCACATCAAAGAAGTCACTTAAGATAGGCGAGTTGAAATCATTTGATATGGAGTTGATATATATCAGAGTGATTGGTCTGCTAGCGTGACACGGGAAATTGACTTGAGAAATGTGTTATCGTTTTAATTGTCGCCAGTTCCCACCTCTTTGTTTACTGCTTCAGGTGATTTCAGAATTTCCAAATCAAAGTGACAATTGAAGAAGATTTTACAGGTAGAAACATCTGCAAGACGATCATTAAAGCAGATAGAGAGAGGTATAATTGACAGCTCTGCAATTTTGTATATAATTTGTTGGCCCACAAATGGAACGGTCATGGGTTACATTTTCCAATTTAGAAGATATATTGAGAGGAAACTGCTTTCTTTCATATTAGACGATTTGTCTGGAGAAGATGATGTACCCCTTTAAGTTACAGAGAGTGTAACGATAAGACGGAAAGACATGCGAACAACACATAAAGAGGCGGATAATATCCTTGTTCAACAAATGGTTCTGGTTGCCAATGACACCAAAAGTGGTATATGCATAATATCTGACGACACTTATGTGTTTGTGCTGTCCCTTTATCATTTTAAGTACACCAAGTGTCTTTGAAAGTAATAATGGAATCCCCAATACAAGGCCGTGCAATTATTGTTGAGATTAACAAAGATGTAATACTGGATTTATCAGCAGCTCATGCATTATCCGGTTTTGACACGGTGTTGTTATGGAATCGGAAAGGGTACAGTTATTAAGGTTCTAAAATCTCATTAATACACACTCGAGTGTATTGGAAATAAAGCATCGACTCTAGACGTCATCCTCAGGGAATCGACGTCCTTTGTTGCTGCTTGTTACGGGCTCGACGGAATAAATTAAATGTCAGACGTGAGAATTGTTGCATGGACTAAAAAGGATGAAAAGTCTCCAGCATCAGCACCAAAGCTTCAGTCACTCCCCCCCAACAACTGAATCATGCATTGATAATGTTAAATGAGCGTATAAGTGATAAATGATAAGGTGTTCATGTGAAAGCCAAATGCGGTGCTTTAGTATGCGATGCAGTTGTAATAGCTCTCGACTGTCATGTAATGTTTTCTGTGATTGTCGTGGAAAAGATATGTGTTGTAACATACAGATCAATTAGGAAATCAATATATAAGCTTGCTTATATGTTATTAAACTAGACCGATGAAACACTGAAATCAAAATGTGTCAAATGAAACAAGTGTTTCCTATTGAGTTCTTTCATATATCTTTTTAGTATCTTTTTGTGGTGTTATTAGTATTGAGTATATTCAGTACATCATAATTTCCGTTTTTTATCTCTTTGATATCGGTCAATATGTTTACCACAGTGTTTATTTATCGTAAATAGAATTGGAATAAAGTAGACGTGGTAACGTAAGTTTCATTACATAATCATGTATTACATGGACCTCTGCTAAAAATAAAATTTGCAAATGTATAATTATAATATTATTCTTTTCAGTTATTTTGTCAAGTTATGGTTTTATATTTTCATAATGATGCATATCAGTCGTCAAAAAGAACTAAAATTAAGTAGACGTGGTAACGTATGTTACATTTCATTGTAACCATGCATTTCATGGTTTGCTTATTTATAATTATGAAATTATGCAGTAAAGTTTTGTAGTTCGGATACAGTTTTATATTTTAAACACGATGATTATGAATCTCAAAATAAGAAAATGTGAATGAGTTGAGTAGACATTGTAACGTACATTACCTACATGACATAGTTATCTGGTCAAACTTGAAAATTTATTATAATTGTAGTTTTGGTAGCACGTAGTTTTCTTACCAATCACAAATCTATATAACACGAAACACATACACTTCATATGAATCTCCTTTCTTAAAATAACTTCGTTGTACTACTTTGGTAACTGATTTTTATCAGAAAGTGACAGTTTGATGGGTTTTTTCATGAGCAAATGCCGTCTTAAACCAGTAAATGTACACAGGAGATTGTTATTGCTGCAATGTAATCATTTTTTTATAAACATGAATCTTAATAAAGAAATATAGGAATTGTATGTGTTTTGTTCCTTTGTCGACAGCCATGTTGGCGGCCATCTTGTTTTAGCGAGTTGCCCAACGATGCCAACGTGGCATCACTCGGATTCGTTAACAATAAGTTTTAACCTACACAAAAATGCAAAAACATTTTGTATATACGCAATTGTACGGTTAAGTTGAATTTTGGCGTTTATCTGCCGGACTATTGGCATTACTTTTTACTACAATTGATACATATGTAAATAAATGCACTCTATAATGCATGCCAATCTCGATAAGTTGGGATCGGGTGAGTGTGCAAATTGACGAATTTTCTTGATTACTTTTTGTTCTTTGATCTACATAATTACGAACCTGGAGCAGCAAGACAACAGTTTCATGGTTGTATCGATGTTTAGAATGAAAATGGATTGATATAATATTACAAAATACCCTAAACAAAGTAGTTCACAAAAGCAATACATCAGCCAGTCACGATTGACATTGGTCGAATTCCTTTGTTTTTCGATATTTTCGGGATTTTCACGAGCGGATGACAGAGGCTTTGCTCTTCCTAATGAATTTTAAGTCCTCTAGACATCCTTAAGCGGTTTACTGCTCCCGTTTTCATTATAATATCCAATCGACTTCTGCCAGTAACGTTCATGAAGCTCTATGAAAATCATTTTTGACATTTTGGAACACAGAAGTAGTTAGATAAAAATTATGGCCTTAACATAAATGTACTTATGAAATTGGCATGGTGGTATTGTACCGTAATAAAGTTAACTAAAAGTCCGAAGACATGACAATTTTTGATAACATCATTATATAGCTAATACTCTGGACAACCTTTTAATAGTTCAACATCTCCTATATCCTTTGAAAACAAAGCATTGTTCAGACTTCTCTAAAACCTCGGGCATATTATCCTCTTCATATTGTCTTTTATTAAAAGCTTATGGCATAACCTTAGGTAGTTTGGCAATGAAACCGGGGCCTGCGTATCGACATTAACGATTGTCACGGGGGATGCAGGGCTTTGGAATTCCTGATCGGCATCTAATTCGCTATAGCTATCGAGACAATTCGGTAAATACCAAACCTTTTTGTAATAAAATGCACACGTTTCGAACTCGTGAAATATGGAAATTAATGAGTTAAAAAACATCAGTACAATATCAGTTTGATATTTTTACTGCTAATAAATGAGTGAAAATAGAACGTTAATATTTTAAAATCAATTGTAGTTATTCCCTTCATCAAAACTAACTTTTGAACCAGTTAATCATGTCAAAAAGATAACTTGTTCTCTGATCACAATTTAAACTGTTTAAAAAAATACTTTGGAAATACACACAATAGCGATTGTTAGGGAAATGGCGATTCGATTTTTCAATCGTTTTTCGGAAGCAAAATGCTCGAACATAAGCTTTCGTACAAAGTACAAACGAACGACAATCCATGCTATCGTCAATCGATTCTGCACGGGTAGCAAAGTGATATTGCATATAGTCGTATTAAGATAATAAATCCAATAAATCTTTGCGAATAATCTTGAAAGAAAACGTAAATGTCGATTTAAGTGTAATATTGTATTTTACTTCACTTGTTTCATTGAAAAGCTACAGTTTCAAACGTGACTTCCCCACTCGTGGAATATAATACAGTCTTACACGGAAATCAACAAATTACTTCTTTTTATGTTTTGTTTTAATTTTACTGCAACCGCTCATTTTTTCTCCGAAAACCTTATAAAGGAACACAATTAATTTAATGTTAAGCCCTTAACACCTTAAAATATGTTATGAAATCTCTCAGACAACACCCGCAAAAAAAATATAAAACGAAGACTGCATGGAGAATATACTACCAATTACAGGTTAAAGGAGGATTTCCAATCACAACAAAAAAATATGTATAGATATATTGTTTTCCTTCTTTCATAAAATAGAAGGAAAATTCGTATTTTGATTTCGCTCGTTCAAACTGCAACACCGGGCAAGATTTCAGTATTTGCCGCCGGTGTTTTGAAGACTTTACTGTTTGTTACCGGACTTTTGACTTCAATGTTTTTTTATCGGACTTTCGAATCGAAAGCTTTACTGTTTGGTAACGGGGATTTGACGCCTTCATTGTTTGCTACTAGACTTTTAAAGGCTTTACTGTTTGCGTCGATTCTGTTAAAGACTTTAGAGTCTGCTAATACACTTTTTAAACACTGTTTGCAACCGGGATTTTAAAACATACCTATTGGTTACCGGATTTTTGAAGACTTTACTGTTTGCCAACGGGCTTTTAAAGGCTTAATTTGTTGTCACCGGGGCTTTGAAGTCTTTATTGCTTGCCATCGGTGTTTTGAAGACGTCGCTGCATGTCACCGGGCATTAAAAGACGTCACTGATTGTCACCGGGCTTTTGAAGACTTCACTGCTTGTCACCGGACTTAAGATGACTTCACTGCTTGTTTCCGGGCTTTTTAGAATTCATTGTTAGTCATAGGGCTTTTAAAGTCTTTAATGCTTTTTACCGGGGTTTTGAAGTCTTCATTTCTTGTCACCAGGCTTTTGGAGACTTCACTGTTTGTAAACGGGGTTTTGAAGTATGCCTTGCTTGTCACTGGGCTTTTGAAGACGTCACTGCTTGACACCGGGCTTTTGAAGACGTCCCTGCTTGTCACCAAGAATTTGAAGACGTCAATGCTTGTCACTGGGCTTTTGAAGACTTCCCTGCTTGTCACCGGGCTTTTGCGAAGTCTTCACTGCTTGTCACCGGCCTTTTAAGACGTCGCCACTTGTCACTGGGCTTTTGAAGACGTCACTTCTTGTCAACCGGCTTTTGAATAAGACGTCACTACTTGTCACTTGGCTTTTGAAGTCGTCACTACTTGTCAACCGGCTTTTGAATAAGACGTCACTCCTTGTCAACGGGCTTTTGAAGACATCATTGCTTGCCATTTGGCTTTTGAAGACCTCTCTGTTTGTCACTGGGCTTTTGAAGACGTCACTGCTTGTCACCGGGCTTTTGAAGTCTTCGCTGCTTGTCACCGGACTTTTAAAGACGTCACTACTTGTCACTTGGCTTTTGAAGACGTCACTACTTGTCAACGGGCTTTTTAATAAGACGGGCTTTTGAAGACGTCACTGCTTGTCACTGAGCTTTTGAAGTCTTCACTGCTTGTCACCGGACTTTTAAAGACGTCACTACTTGTCACTTGGCTTTTGAAGACGTCACTACTTGTCAACGGGCTTTTGAATAAGACGTCACTCCTTGTCAACGGGCTTTTGAAGACATCATTGCTTGCCATTTGGCTTTTGAAGACCTCTCTGTTTGTCACTGGGCTTTTGAAGACGTCACTGCTTGTCACCGGGCTTTTGAAGACGTTCCTGTTTGTCAGCGGGCGTTTGAAGACGTCAAGGCTTGTTACTGGGCTTTTGAAGACTTCACTGCTTGTCACCGGGCTTTTGAATTCTTCACTGCATGTCGCCGGACTTTTAAAGACGTCAGTGCTTGTCACTGGGCTTTTGAAGATTTCACTGCTTGTCAACGGGCTTTTAGAGACGTCACTGATTGTCACCGGACTTTTGAAGACTTCACTCTTTGTCACCGGGCTTCTGACGTCTTCACTTCTTGTCACCGGGCTTTTGACGTCTTCACTTCTTGTCACCGGGCTTTTGAAGACGTCAAGGCTTGTCACTTGGCTTTTGAAGACTTCACTGCTTGTCACTGGCCTTTGAAGACGTCACTGCTTGTCAATGGGCTGTTGAAGACGTCACTGCTTGTCACCGGGCTTTTGAAGTCTTCACTGCTTGTCACCGGTCTTTTGAAGACATCATTGCTTGTCACTGGGTTTTGAAGACGTCACTGCATGTCAGCGGGCATTTGAAGACCTGACTGCTTGTTACCGGGGTTTTGAAGACTTCACTTCTTGTCATCGGGCTTTTGGAGACTTCACTGTTTGTCACCGGGCTTTTTAAGACGTCACTGTTTGTCACCGGGCTTTTGAAGACGTCACTGCTTGACACCGGGCTTTTGAAGTTTTCACTTCTTGTCACCAGGCTTTTCAAGACGTCACTTCTTCTCACCGGGCTTTTGAAGACTTAACCTTTTGTCACCGGGCTTTTCAAGTCTTCATGGCTTATCACAGGACTTTTGAAGACGCCACTGCTTGTCACCGGACTTTTTGATACGTCACTGCTTGTTACCGGCATTTTGAAGACTTTACTGTTTGACACCGGCCTTTTGAAGACGTCACTGTTTGTCACCGGCCTTTTGAAGACTTAACTGCCTGAAAGTGAATTGCTTGCCACCGGTTTGATACTTTCCTTATATTCATTACGTATCCGTTCATTTGTTTACCTAACTATGTGGCAATCGTTGTATTACATCTACCCAACAATGTGTTGGGCTCCCAGCTTTGAAAGGTCATGGTATATATGTTTAAAAAAGATATCTGTATCAAATTCAAAAAGGGTGGATTGATCGGTTTGCCGTCATACGTTTTATTGTTTTCGCTATCCATGCGACATCCATCGATACTTATTTACTAAAACCCTTTAAAATTATGAATATATTGTTTTCTGAATAAATTAAAACCGTAAGCAGTTCGATACTTTCTACACATATATTTCTTTTCGCTTCTTGTACTCTATATCATATATTTGACAGTCACGTCAATTATGAAAGCACACACTATACATATAATATGTAATATAACAGACTTGGAAGGCAAACAAGTTTCTCAACCCCGCCACGTTCATTTTCTTCATCCCGCTCTTTTTTCATTCCATTTTTTTTCATAGCCAAACGAATATATGGTTGTTGTTGTTGTTTTTTAAAAAAGTGTTTTAAGAAATTAATTTGAAATCAACAACATGAAGTCTATTGAATAAAAATGTATTACTTTAAAATAGCTATAGATACATGTTACCAAGATAACGCCAAAGAGAGCAGCAACTGTAACAAAAGGATTCCCGATGTCTAATAGAAGTATATTCGTCATTTGCCAATGATAAGGTCGAAACAATTGTAGTCCAAACTGAACTAAAATGGAGCATGATTTTTTCACAAATCACGAATAACTATTTAACCATAATGACACAAGCACATGCTGCCAATGAACAGTAAGTTGGGTTTACGACTTTGGTGCTGGCCACTCGAGATGTTTTTGTAGAGCTATTGTTTCCCATTGTCGATTATTTAGCTCACGCTTACTGTTTTTGCAATGTTTATTGGCAGCATGTGCTTGTGTGACCAAATAAATCATTTAACTTCTTTTACTAACAAATTATATAGGTTTTTGTTAAATTTTTCTCACTGAAAATCGTCGCCATTTCGTCTGGATATATTTTCTAATTTTAGTGCATATATATGTTTAACTCAAGTGACTGTAATGAGTAAATCAAAAAGCATTTTATTTGTACAGAAAAAAAATACATTATTGCGATTTTAGGAGCATTTGAACTGATTAATTTGCCACAACTTAGCTATTAATTAAAAAAAAACAGTTATAAAGCTTAATATTTTTCAATTGTACATTAATCATACGTGTTTTTAATGATCATTTAAGTCAATTTAGATCAACATAGCAATGCATTAGACAAAAAAAAAACGTTTGTGAGCATCAACCTTTATTGTGCCCCTTGAATACAATCTTGGGCAACACGAGATTTTGAGCTTGCCGAAACAGATTCAACATTTCCCTTGCTTTATTGGGTATTTCAATATGATGCCATTTCAGAAAGCAATATAGACGGGAGGACAGACGGATGGACACAAGTAAAGCATGAACGGAACACGACAAATTGGATAAGACCACTGAAAAACCCTCACGTGTCGTGCAAAATGGACCTGTTATATCCTTGGTGGCAAAAACACACCTGTATGAATTAACCAGATCCTCACAAGGGACCGAGGCTGGACAGGGGTCAGACGCACACTCATTTATATCTGTGAGTAGCATAAACAAGATATATGATATTGCTGATTATATATTTACTTTTACAAGTTTGTTTAAGATAACTAAATATTATAACAAGTGATGTTCGCCACAAATCGCAGGATGGTTCTCGTAGATAACTAGACTAATATTTATCACATTTGTTAGTTAAGATAATGCGCTCGAATGTAGGGAACTACAGTTTGATGACCGTTATCTCACATTCGCCATGTGTACTGTATGTTTCTTTTGCTTAATACATTTTACAAATATAAGGATTGTTCAAACAAATGTGTATCGCCCATTGAAGTCATATATATCGAGAACAGTTTTAACTGTTGCGCGATATCTCGTGCTTTTAGCGCAATATGGTATTTGTTCGCACTTAAATTATACAAAGAGAAAACATATAATTGTATCTTCAGGGCAATATTAAAGGATCAATACAGGTATCTTGATGAGAATCCACAGACTATGAATTTATTTTTTTTAAGTAGAGGTGTTCTTCAATCAGCGGGTTATGCGGATGTGTGGTTATTCCCTGGGTCTGTTAATGTGAATTCAATTGTCGCCATATCTAGAAATAGATTATGAGAGGTAAACATAACTAGTTGGTGAGCTACCATTGAGACACAGTCATCATTGTACTTTTATAACGAAGTTAAGCAAACTTTCCAAATATCTAACTGCATGGTATTACTTGATAATATAAAAAATAGAAATGTTTAAGCTAAACTCCCTTCTAGACTAATATTGTCCTAGCATAATTTGTATATTGAACAAGGCAAATATAGATATATCCCTATACAAGATGGATAATGTACACTGTGCCATTTAGACGATAAAGAAAGCGACTTTCAGTTTGTTTTCGTTTGCCTAATGTATAATGATATCCGGCAGACTTTTATTCCTGGATATCGTTATGTTAGAAATCCCTGTATGATTAAATTAATATCATTACTAAATTCTGATAATAAAACGCTGTTAAAAAAGAAGTCATTTTCTGTATTAAGGCTTTTAAGATAAGAGACATAAATATATGACATTTTAAAAGACAATTTCACATTATATCGCTGTTAAATATGTGAATTTGTGTATACCATAACAATTATATCCATATGAATTGCTTAATTACATTATTTATTACATGCAGAGAATCTGGGCTACCCTTGCATAGGAGACCGAGAGATCATCGTGGTTATTTACTTTACCCTATTGGAGAATGGGATGCCGGAGTTTCAGTTAGCTAATGACACAAGGCTGACTGTTCCCATGGAACAGATAAAATAATTTGAATAACAACTTCATGTACTCACAACTGATTGTTTTGTAAACTTACAGAAAACATAATATTCCAAGATTCTAAAATAAAGAACAACATTTTGGTTGTTTAGTTTACAGTTCGAAACTTAAAAGAAAAATAGGATATTCCCACAAACAAATAGCACTATTTTAAATGATACTTCTTCAGTAAAATTCTTTCTACGAACTGAAAATGGTTGTGTGATATGAAATTTGTTAGTACAAATCGCTGTAAATATAATTGTTTGTTCAGCAAGTTTCACTGCTGAAAGACATTGATTTTTGTGTGAAATACATGGATTATTCACATTTTGTAACATTTTCACTCTGTTACATATGCTTCCTCCTACAATGTTATTGTGCTTATGTGACCATGTATATTTAATTGTTTGCACATAATAAATCTACTCAAGATTTAGTGCTGATCCCGTGTCATGTTATTTTTTTCATCCAATACAAATGTTACCGGTGCTCAAAATATTGCGATGATGGGTGTACTTTCCAGTCCTCCATGTTATGTGATAATTGTCAGCTGCATCTTTTCATTTAAGAATTGCTTTACCTTCATTTTTTAGCAAGCCACCGACTCATACTTTGCCTCATATGTAATAATATGTATCATAGCTTTATGTGGCTACTGTCAGAACAGGCACTAATATTAATCAACCCAATGGTCAGTACATCAGGATTTTGTAATAACATTTTGTTTTAAATAATTATTGTATTGGTGACTGCTTTATTGCACTGGTATTTTTTTTTTTCAATTTGGCCTATCTTCCCCAAAAAATAAATCCTGTGATAAATCCTTATTATTGCATCCATCATTCACCAAAGCTTTATATTGTCTTAAAAGCACGTCCTGCTTTTCATATGTACAAACTACTGATAAAAAGTGTTATTTTCAGTTTTGCTCTTTTTAAATAGAAAAAATGAAACAGACACGTGCTGTTATCAAGAGAAAAATATGTTACATAATAACTTGAGAACATATTTTCTCTCCACAGTCATTTAGGCATTTATTCCTTCAAAAATACTTTATGTTGAAATACATTGCAAGTAAGGGTTTTGTTTGGCTGCAATTAATCTTATAAACCCTAGCATAATTGAAAATATAAAGAAATATTGGCTCTTCATAAGCAGGGCTTAAATTAAGACCCATACAGATCAAGAAACAAATACTGGACTTAAACTTAATCGAAAACAGTTTAAATGAAGTTAGTGAACCTTGCATGTATGTATGCATTTTGTTTAATTTGACATAATGTTGTTATAAAAAAATGAACTGCATTGTGGTTGTTGAGGCATTGGTCTATTACAGTTGTCTATGTGTTTGCTTGTTATGTAGGTTAATTTTACATTCAGCAGTTGAAATTTACAGGAAATCATTTACAAATTATTTTCAAATAAATTAATATAGGTGCGCACTACTATCTGTCGTGTTTGCATTTGTTTCATTCTTATCAGAGACAAACATTTCAGTTGTTCTTATAGACTTCGAAGGAGAGGTGTATATTGCTTTGCTCATGGCATTTGGTCAGTCCGTGTTTTTTTAGTCCGCAAGATTTTAGATATAGTGAATTTATGATATGTTAAATGTATTGTTGCCATTAGTGTTTCAATTTTAGGTTTAAAGGTGATTTCAAGTGGTTTGTCTTTTCCCGCGATATTGTGACGTCATTTGATAATGAATTGTTGTTTTTTTCTATGAAAGAAATATTGCCCATTTTTTATATTTTATTGGAAAATTTGTGTTGGTATATACGAAAGTTGACCCAATCAGTATTTGCAGTACAAAGGAAATAAAAGTGTTGTTTTTTATCTAAAAATAAGGAAAATATGCTAGTTTAAAATAGCTTGGCGTTTAATTTTGAGAAAGCCTGAAAAAAACCTGGTGCTGGCTGGAAATTTCTGTGCGCCGAAAGGGTTCACAGTACGGTGAAGTTTTTTTTTGTAAATTCCCTACCGGCTCTTAAATGGCTACCAACGTCAATTTTGTAGTTATTACAAGATTGATAACTGGAATTTATATTTTCTTGCAAATGAATATACTTTAGGCATTTGCAATAAAATTATTTTTCAAGTCACCTTGTCTAGTCATTTCCGTGTCATAAGATATGATACGTTCTTTAACAGATAATCATTTTTAACCAGGTTTTCAAAACAAAAAGTGGAAACCTAGGTAATTAGTTTTGTGCATGTCGCTGGGCAGGCAGGTGGCTGTGACCATTGGCGCTCTTGAGTCCAGGCTTTAGCTAAGCCATACATGGGGTATTTTTAAACAACTTTGAAAACATGTTTAACGACTAGAAAACTGTGGTTTTAAATTCTTTCATTTATTTAATAGTTTAAAAAATACATTTGCTTAATTTCAAAAAGCATTTGTTTGATCTCAAAAATAATATTTGCATAAAACTTTCTTGTATCATCATGTGTCATTCTTTCACTTGACTGTTATCCTTGTACATTATTTAGTTAATAAACTAATAAAATGAGAGTAAAAGTGACTTTTTTATATTTGTTCGCTCTTCGCTCGCCCCATTATTTTTTGGAAAAAAATCCGATGAACAAGTTATCAATTTGGTGAGGCCTTAAGTAATCTAGGGCATTAACCGCAAAAAAGTGTTTGTCGCGTCTCCATTACACTTGTGGAACAGCTATAAGTTCTTGGTTTTTACTGCATACATAAAATAAGCGCAAAACGTACATGGTCAATGAAACTCATCTAAAATTAACCAATCTTTTCAAGGTGTCTCGAACCTTGTTCGAATTAAGTTTAACAAATCAAGAACCTCTATATATGAATTATAATCAAGGACCATATTTAAGTCCTTTTGAAAGCGAACCTCGAAATAAGTGCGAAGTGCTACGGCCATGGTTGTTCATCTGTAGATTTATTTTCTAGCGAAACAGTTTCGTTTTAACAGGGGCAGAATCGTTGAATTTATGATTCTGAAACATTTCTGACCACTGACTTGATTAATTATTTGCGTGATTTGTGTTTGTTTAGCTTAAGAAATGTCAATTGTTGTATATCATTGTTAAGGTTATGGATTGAGCTTATCAACGAGTATTTCAAGTTTTCTTGGTTTGTGTTATAGAAAACTGTCAAATTTGACTAACCGCATTTTTGGTATGTCCGTATTGACGCTCTATTCTTTCAATGTATTACTGGGGACCGGGTTTTAGTCTGAAATCGTTATTTTTGAAAGTTTTAGGTTATACTAAGGTTTATATATCATTTCACACCAATGTTTGAGTCGATTTCCTGTGCTTGCTAAAATCTGTTTGCTTAAGGATATCACCATACACTGATCCTGCGCATTTACTATTTGTTACCATTCCGATGTAATGCATCATTGTGCAAAGAACCTGGTGTAACAATGTATTGTTGTTGTTGTTTTTTTCAAGAGAACATATTTAACTATTTAAACATTATATATTACCTTATGGGACGTGTTCGCTAAAGAGAACGCCGTATCCAAACCCTACCAGAATTCGTGACATTTGTATGTCATGCTGTTATTTCACTTGTATGCATTGTTAAGACAAAAATACAATTTCATCAGGTAAATGAAGTAAAATGCAGTTTACAAACATATTTTCAAAATCAAAAACGCTTTAAAGATAGGTGATTAACCGTTATAATAAATCCGATATAAACATTGCTTAATTTAGTCAAAGATTTGTTCAAATTGAATCACGTAATAACAAGATATTCAAAATATACCCACGTTAACGGTCACCTACATTTGACCTAACAAATCTGAAGTTTATTTTGCTGTTTTTTCTATTTTGAATGACTATAAATCTACAAAATTTGGAACATTTTAATTGTTTTCATTCATTATAATTTATTTTCAACATAACTGCAATAGGTTTTAACTAAATAAACGATGTGAAGCCGAAGCAAAAAATTGAATCAATTGCCGTCATCACGGTCATGTGAATGTCAAGTCATTCATTTGGATCATCTTAGTCAGTTGATTCTGGTTGACTTTGGTATTGGTGTTACGCCATAACTTTAATGTGTAGTAAACATAAAAATATCTTAATTGGAGTTATGGAAGCCAAATCTAAACTGATACAAAAAAAATATGTTTTGATGTATTTATTACATTTTCCAAGACAAATCAGTTAATTTTGAATATCAAATGCGTAATCCATTCATTTATCAATACCAACTGTTTATGTCCGTGTATACAACTTACCAGATTACATTTAATAAAGTAACAATGTCAATGAATCATGTTAAAATTCTAAATAAGGTAAACAATTGGGTGTTACTTGCCAAAAATTAACTTTAGGCTACACATCACTATATTTTTACAATAGCTTTTAAATTTTATTTTCTGTTTCGTTATTTTCAGTACAATAACCTACCGAGTGCTATGACAGAATGTGTTTAATGAAAAATAAGATAAATACAGTCATCATGTAAAAATTAAACTGATACAAGTTAACCTGGCCCCAATTTCTCGAATCTTCTTAAGTCCAGTATAAGAGGATTAAGCTAAGCTCACTATTTTTGTTGTACTTTAATATGAGTTATATTTACTTTTTAAAGAGTTTTTAGAAATTATGTAGGAATAAACTATATGATAAGCAGAATAAACCATATTTCATTTATATCAAAATCCATTTTCAGTATGTTTTTTGGCTAATTGAAATAAGCGACTTACGCCTGTTAAGCTTAAGAAGTTTCGAGAAATTAGGGCCTGGTAAATAAGGCCTATCTGTCCGTTTTCTAAAATTAAGCTAATTTTATAAAATTTAAAGCCTCAGTGCCACTAAGGATTAAATAATTAGCGAAAACATAATAAAAGCGAGTATATAACTAAGATAGTGTCTCGTATAATGTCTGATTAATTCCCATGGTCCACAAGATGCTTTAGTAAAAAGAACTGTTTGGGAAGTACCAACGATATTCAAAACTGAATCACTGACTCGAACAGAACCTGAGCAGCTGGCGGGATAAACTGGAGGTATAGCTTAAAAAATACTTTTTCAAATGATTTTCACATACAAAAATGCAGCTCCTGTTACTGTAAAAATGTGATGCTAGTATTTTCAAATAAAAATGTATCAATGTTGTTTAGTGAAAACTCGCAGATTGGTACTCGCTTATGTTTTTATAACTACACTTTGAGGGGGCGTAGCATTAGGGCCTAATTGTTTCGACATGCGTTTTCAACGTCTGGATCTGACATTACTTAGTGGTAACAATTGTGACAGTAGAAGTGTTTGCAATTGTAGCATCGGTAGTAATGTCAGATCCAGACCTTGAAAATTATACTTCTAAGTGTTTGGACAAAATGTTATTAACTTTTGAACATATTATCTGCAGGAAATTTGAATTATGACTTACTGAAAAGAGAAAAATGTAAACCCTTTCATAACATTCGTGATAACTTTAACCTGGAAAAAATGCAGGCCCACACTCATTGATGTCATCCTCACCAATGCAAATTCTTTTATGAGTAAAACTGAAAACTTTAATTGCGACCTAAGCGACTGTCACAACCTCATAGCTACCAGTTATAGAAAACAATGTGAGCCATTTATGAAAAAGAAGGTTACTTTCAGGTCATACAAGAACTTTGACAACAAATCAATTAATGAACATCTTTCTCATGTACCGTCCCATCTCGCCAATATCTTTGAGTACATGGACGATATTTATTGGGCTCACGAACACCTATTGAAACAAGTTATTGACGAGCATGCCCAAGTAAAACAGAAAACCCCCAAAAAACGAATCCACCACCTTATGTGTATTCTAGGTACCGTAAACTAATTTATAAAGCTCGTCAAGCAAGAAACACCTATAACATAACATGGCCAACTGGTTAAACTGCACTAAGTTCAGAAATCTCAAAACCAAGGTGTAAAGAGAATCTATAGCTGTTTATTTCCAAGAACGGTGTAGTGGAGGACCCAAATCTAAGGACTTCGGGCAGACAAATTAACATTTTCTCTCACAGAAACCTACAAATAAATCAGATAACCCAATAATACTCAAACAAAACATATGGAATTTGGTTTCTGATCAAAGCTGGTGGCCAATAAAATGAACTCATTTTACATTTAATAATATAACCGAAAAGTATTGGAATATCTGGAACCATGGTTAAAGATAAACACCCTAGTCTTGACAAAATAAAGGAAAACTGCCAAATGCCTCCTGACTTTCACTTTACCCCGGTCACCGATAAAGATATTGGAAAATACATTGACAGGTTAAATTCCAAAAAAGCAACTGGTATAGATCTGATTCCTCCTTACATTATCATTGCTGGCAAAGATACTTTACAGGTTCCCATCCGAAACATGGCCAATGAAATTATCAACCAAGGATCATTTCCAAATAGGCTTAAGCAAGCACGAGTTACCCCTTTTCAATAATACAAAAAGATGACCCCTTTATTGAAATTGATATAGACCAGTCAGTATTTTACAATCAATGTCCAAATTATATGAACGGGTCATAACTGAACAACTGATTAGTCATTTTGATAACATTTTTCATCCTTTCCTGGCAGCATTCAGAACAACATTTGGATGTCAAACTACCCTGAAAGGCGAGCCACAACGATTAATATTAGGGCCTTTAGTTTTCACCATCTGCCTAAACGACATATTCTACTTACCAATAATGCAGCTTTGTATAATTATGCAAATGGCAATAATCTTTATGTCTGTGAAAAAAATCCTGATGTTGTTAAGATCACTCTTAAAGAAAAAAGTTACATTTTGGTTACAACTGGTTTACTTCCAATCAAATGCAGGCTAACCCTGAAAAATTTCAGGCAATGTCAGTTGGCTGAAGGTCAGTTAAAGAAATAAAACAATTCAATATACTTAATCACACCATTGTTTGTGAAGAGCAAATGAAACTTTTAGGTGTTGAGGTAGTTTATTAAATATTGATGCCCTGATTTCTAAAATGGGCAATAAAGCTGCTAAGCAATTGAATATTCTTCAAAGACTAAGCAAATTTTTGACAACCTATGCTAAGCTTATTATCTTTAAATCTTTTATCAGATCCAATTTCAACTACTGTCCTGTCGTTTGGCATTTTTGTAGCAAGACCAACGCAGAAAAAATGAAAAAGATTCAATACAGAGCTTTAAAAATTGTTTTTAATGATTACACCTCAACTTACGAAAATCTTCTTCATAGAGTTTAATTGCAAACATTACATTTGAGCAGGTTAAGATACATTGCTATTGAAACTTACAAATGTCTGTATGGTATCTCACCAGAATATGTTTAAAATCTTGTAACATTAGGACATGTAATTTCAATCTGAGATCCGAAAACTGTGTAGACGTTCCATCAGTAAGAACAACTTATTATGGAAAAAATATTTCCGCTTTGAGGCCACTCAGGTATGGAACACCCCTCCAAAGCAAATAAGGGGCTCCCAAAACTACCTGGAATTTTAAAAGGCTGATCCGCACCTGGACCTCTTTAATGTGTAAATAATACCTTTTTGCTTTAAAAATAGAAGAAATTGAGAACTATAAGATGTTTCACTGAATATCTTTTATCCTTAAAAGTTTGTCTTATGTACAAACTATGAAAAGGAGTTTTATTTTCAGCGGCATGGCTTACACCCACTGAACAAGATATGGCATTCAAATACCAGAAAATATTTCAGCGGACTTCTTTGGCAAATAACAACTTATTTAATTAAAATGCATGGGCTAATATCTTATTATGATTGTTCGAATAATATAACTTCTCTCGAACACATACAACTACTTGTGTTTTTCTTTCGGCAAATATTTTGTTTATGATTTACGACTTTACTTTTTCAATTAACATTCTTTAGCGGTGATAGCTGTAATATCAAAATATTATGTTACATATCATACCTCCTGTAAGCAATACTTCCAAAAAAAATTTCCTATCATGCAAGATTAATTATACTTAGTAAGTTGTTGTTTTTTACAAACTACTATCTACTATACCAAGCTGTTATTCCCTGGCATATTTTGCTTCTTACAATTTTGCTACTTCAATGTATGTAATTACCCTTTTAGTTATACCTTTGACACAACTATCCAATTTACAGTGGTATATCAACTAGTGAAACCGTGCGCGTATAGACTGGCCGTACAGCCGGGAAAACTTGTTAGTGTTATCACTGTTCTCGATGCTCTTATCCTATATTTGTATTTGTATGCATGCTACAATATGTGTTCACTTTTACATATATACTCTTATTTCCAGGTCACAAGCTCATTGTTTGTTTTTATTTGATATGTTATGTGTGTCTGTTATTTATGTCGGAAAATAGCTCATTAAGCACATACCCGACTTTAAATAAAGATTCTTGTATCTTGATACAAGTATAGTAGTGGCAGAAGTAGTGGTTGCAATTGTGGAAGCAGTAGTAGTAGCAGTAGTATTAGTGGCAGTAGTAGTGGTTGCAATTACGGAGCAGTAGTAGTAGTAAAAGTATTAGTGGTAGTAGTAGTGGTTGCAATTGTGGCAGCAGTAGTAGTAATAGTAGTAGTAGTAGTAGTAGTAGTAGTAGTAGTAGTAGTAGTAGTAGTAGTAATAGTAGTAGTAGTAGTAGTAGTAGTAGTAGTAGTAGTAGTAGTAGTAGTAGTAGTAGTAGTAGTAGTAGTAGTAGTAGTAGAAGTAGTAGTAGTAGTAGTAGTAGTAGTAGTAGTAGTAGTAGTAGTAGTAGTAGTAGTAGTAGTAGTAGTAGTAGTAGTAGTAGTAGTAGAAATGGTTGTAGTAGTGGTAGCATGGACAAATATGATACATATGCTATATGAAACACACAGAGACGAGATATACGATATAACATGACAATAGAAAGTGTTTTTTACTTAAATTATATCATTTTTATCAAAAACCTTTATTCAAAACTTAATTCAAACATAACACACTTATATCATTCCTTCATTTTCTTAAGAATAGGTACTGTCAAAGATTTTTTAGAGTTGAAATTTTGGCCGTCATGTTTTACACTATATAAATATCATATGGCAGCATGTGTGACATTGATATTGTCAACCCGAGAGCAGAATGTCACCCGAGGCGTAAGTTCATAAAAAAACAAAATTAAGTTCATAAAAAGTTTAAAAATGTTTTAAAGGTAAACAAAATATAACATATTAAAATAATTGTATGTAGATAAAAACATTCACCGTTAATTATGCTAAAATTCCTTCAAAAACTGACAGTTCCTGTCGTGTGATGTTTTTTGTGTACACATTGAATAGTGACGTCACGGCTGTATGTGTATACGGGAGGCAATCACGTCATGATTAAGCTAAAATATTGAGGCAGTTATTTGGCCTTATATGACATTCAAAATGTCACTGCGGTCACATGACCTGACAGTGAATTTTCGCTTGGTCACGTGTCAAAAAGGTTGAAAATGTTTTGGACAGTCAAAATATCTCTTTTTCGGGTAATGGGATTTTACCATTGTAGACAAAAGTGAGGTAAAATAAATGTCAATATCCATGTTTATTTTCGGCAAACTCATATAGATAGCTTCCTAGTTTAATATAATATCATTTAACATGAAATGATCATGCTTTAAAAAGAAAAGTATACGTGTAACAGATGTCACTTATCAGTTACAAATTTTTAACATATCTTACTGAGAGATAGCTAATATCCTTTTGCATTAAATTTAATGGTTATCCATCTGTCATTATTGACATTAATACAAAAAATGCTACTGGTAAAGTTTCATTTTTAATTTACAAAATTTTAAGTTCGGATATTTTGAAAGTTTTAATCGATAGTTTTTTCATAGATACAGTTATGACAATATGTTTTTAATGAAAACAGGATTAGCACTGCTATATAGTCATAGTAACATTTTGTCTTATACCTCCCTTTAACAAACCATACCATAATAGTAGCGGCATTATGATTTTATTCAAAAACTTAATCCTGTAAAAACTATGTTATGGTTTATCAATTTAAACAAAATGCAATAACACATGTTTGCATCCTAATGGTGGGTGTACTTGTTTTACCTTGAAAAGCATACATCGATCAAAATATGGGTAGATAATATGATATGATCATATTCTTTTACGTGTCCAAACAAGTAGTCTATGTGATTAAACTTGACGTACAATAAAAAAAAGGAATATGTGACAAGTACCGAGACAGAGCTGACGTCATTACTGGTTACCTCAAGTTATCAGAGAATGCCTCGATGCCATATTTGGATACCGCTTACGACGCGTTCTCGAAAACGAACCTCCCGCAGATGCTGGACGTGTTCACCACCCTTCCCTTCTCCTTCATAATGATCGGCATATAGGCGTTGGAGGCCAGTACCACACCGTACAGATTGACGGCGAAGACGCTGTAATACGTGCTATTACAATAAGTTAAAAAATGCTTTTTTTGAAACGTGCTTTCATTTTTTGTGTGTCAAATTTAGAGGAGTTGTAGAGAGTTTATTTATCTATTTGTTGTTCCTTTAAGACTTATATGCAACTAACATGGATTGCTAAAATTTCAATTTCATTAAATGATACAAGCTATTAAACTCTTATTTCATCAGATACTTTGGAAGTTAACATATTCATGATTCTTATTATTTTAAGAATGAAAACATCGTGAAGACGTGCAGTTTAAATTATTTCTGACAGGATAACTAATGACATTTTATTAAAAATTCAATGTAATCAATTACCATATAAACAGGATCAAAACTGCATACGTAGCATAAAAACGCAACATATCGTAATGAAAATATAATATAAGTGTTTCATAATGTACTTCATATGGACATACTATACTACGCTTTGCAAAAATCAACATCTAGGTCAAAATAAATATAATGTGAAAATGCAAATATGATCCATAACGACAGCGCTGTTTTGATAAAATATTCGTTTGATTTGAAAAAAGGGACATTATATAGTTAACTTGAATTTAATATATGAAAAAGTTTAAATATCATTCTTATTTGTGATTGTAAAACGATGATTTCAATAATAGCGCTGTCTATATTGGTCATATTTGCATTTTGACATACAAATGATTTGGACCTTGATTTTGAAATGCGTAACATGTAAGAAAGTGTTTTATGGTAGTCGCTAACAATGATGAAGCTAATATTATTCACGTAAGATATCAATTTCTGTATTTGATACAATATTTATGCGAAAAGCTACAGAAAAAACTCAGAAGCAAAAGGTTTAAATATTAACCACTCTATCTAACTAAGCGATATTATGTTGCAGTAAAAGGTCATCCTGTCAGAAAACATTTTAACTGCACGTATTCACGTTTGTTTTCATGCTTTAAAAAAAATAAGAATCAAGAATGTGTTTAAAGTTGATAACTTTAAACGTATTAGCTGTAATAGGAGTGTGCCAGCTTTTATAATTTAATGTATTTGAAATTTAATCATTCCATTTTGGTAGCATAGAAGTGTCAAAGAAAGTGCAAATAGATCGATAAACATTATAGAGGAAAAGGACATTGAAAAAATGGGTTATTCATCCCTACCTGAATAAAGAAAATTGTCATACTTAAACATAACAATTTCACTGGATTGAAATGTTATCATGGCCTTTGTGGACGCCATCTCACACCAAGCGTTGGAAATTTAGGCTATCACTTCCGTTTACAGACTTTGCCGATTATTTTGGCATGTAACAAAACAAAAATATACAAAAAATAATGAACTTCAAGAAGTAAACAGGGTTTGGGTTCATTACATTAGCATACATATTTTTAGCAGGAATAGGTAAGCAATAAAAAAAAGCCTTTTTCTATAAATAAAACATTTATCATTTTATAGTATTTCTTTTAACAAGTAAATTCATCCTAAAATGAGTTTACTAAGGTTATATTATTATTAAAATTATAGAGAAAAAAGGCTTGTTCCAGTGTTAGATCGTAGTAAATTGCTTTTTAATGCAACGTGTGCAAAATTTGCACAATGTTATTTTTTTACCCGTTTATATGGTAATTGGTATTGTGTTGAAAAGAATAATTAGGCTTATATTATTCCAGCGAGATATCAATATCTGTATCTAATACATCTCTGTTACACTAAGTGATATTATGTTACAGTTATTAAAGAGAAATAGAATACATGACTTCCTGTCAGAAAACATTTGAACTGCACGTATTCACGTTTGTTAGTTTTTTCTTTAAAAGGTAAGAATCAAGAATGTGTTTAAAGTTGATAACTGCCAGCCTATTAGCTGTTATAGGAGTGTGATAGCGTTTATAATTTATTGTATTTGAAATTTTAGCATTCAAATTTGGTAGCATATGAGTCTCGAAGAAAGTCCAATTAGATCAATTAACTTAAAAAGAATTAAAAAGAAGAAAAGGATATTGAAAAAAATGTTGTTGTTTTTCATACTCTGAAGGTTAAATGACCGGTAAATACCTTAAATTGTCAATGTTGTAGGCAAACTTAAAGTAGAATTTTAGATTAGTAAATTTTAGAGAAGTAATATCCATGTGAATATTCATCCTTACTCGAGTAAAGAAAATAGCGATATTTAGACATAAAAATTTCACTGTATTAAAATTTCATCGAGGCCTTCTTTGGACCTCTTCTCACACCAAGCGTTGGAAGTTAGGTCATCACTTCCGTTTACAGATTTTGCCGATCATTTTGATATGTAGCAAAAATAAATATACAAAAAATAATGAACTTCAAGAAGTAAACAGGTTTTAAGTCCATAACATAAGCATACATTTTTTTCTGAAATGGAAAATGTCAGCAAAAAAGATTATTATAAAAATAAAATATTTAAATTTTATAGTGTTTCTTTTAACAAGTAAATTTAACCTGATCTTTTTTTACTAACGTAATATGTACAGGAAAATTGTAAGGTCGTAATATATTTTACTGAGTAAGCACCAAAATCTATATGCCACGAATAGCATAGCCACAGGTGTAATATTTACTTACGGTGTTTACGAAGTGATATATTGCGATCTTAAACTGAAAGCAACAATTTTTTCTCTGACTTTATAATAAGCCTAAAACGTATATAGTTCTATATTTAATTGTAGGTATTCAGAAAAGCGCGCAAAATTGTATGCGAATTTAACGTCATTTCAGAAATTACGCCTTTGAAATTGTGTCCCAGCCCTGAGCGCTGACATTTGATTTGGAAGTGACAGTAGGCTTCAATTTCAAAACGTCAAACAGTGAAATACCATTTTTTATTTCACTGTTATATCTCTATAAATCACCAGATAATATATATTAAAACATTTATTTATTTATGACAGCTCCTTTTTATAATATTAAGTCCGATGGCGGCCTTCTTTGATTTTGGTGGCCAATATGGACGAAATTTAGGTGGGTCCTGATTTGTTTTTACCAAAACATATATATGTGTCAACAGTCAAAGTTTCCTAACTTTAACCAAAAGTGCACAATTTGGTAAAATGTTGTCACATATGATTGGACTTATATCTAAAGTTGCGAAAATAGTGTTCATTGGAGCTGTAAGTCGTAGTAAAAGTCCTGTACCGATTTATGCCCGTAGCATGTTTGGCATGATTCCAAATTCATTCAAATATACTGTTTTCCTTATATAGCTAATTATCCTTCACCTTAAAAGCATACAATCGTCTTTGAAGGCTAGTCAGGATTTCTTCAATTCACTGTATTACAGTGTAATATACAGGTCGTTTGGTATCTAATAAAGAAAGAAAAAATGTTCACTTTGTATTAATGCCGTTTTGGGCTCTAGCAGTAACTGGTTATCTAGTTATGATTGGCGATTTCCACTTAATAAGAAACAAAATAACTGGTGAACTATATAAGTTTCGTGTTACCACTGCAATTCTGTTTTGGGCTGGTGTTATTTCTTTCAGGATTCGAGAGTCAGGTCTTGTAGCTTTGTGAGGTTGAGACTTGATGCAATTTCCATATTTAGTAACTTTAATAGAATGGGCATCAGAGTTCTAGTAGCGTTGTATCACTCTCATAGGTAAATACTGACAAGAACTGCTTGGTCAGTAGTTCTGATCGCATCAATGTGGTTCATTCCATCACTCATGGATAACGCAACATCCATGCTGTCACACGTTTTACTTTTCACAAAGGTGTAAAACATCTTGGATTTGTCGTCTGACGCAAGATCGCTGATATACTGGTTGTGGGCTTTCTTGCATTCCCTTTTCGTGGTGAGTTGGATCCCTTTAAGTCCCAATCTTTTCTTTTACTGGATCGTCGGGCTTTATTGTAGGCACGTTTCTTCCTGGTTGTAGTGAGCTGATGTCATCTTGGACGGGACAAACTTACATATAGCAGCAGTGAACGCCTTCTTGAATGCTTTCCACAATGTGTGAAAATTATGTCAGTAGGGTACCCATGCAATTCAAGGCAGCTGATTTATAAGGTGAATAAGATCGGGTATATGTTCTTTTTCTTGATGGTATGACGTTGGTATCGGTCAGACCATTGGCATAGTCACTTGAGCCGAGGGTCTAGTGCATTTATGTAAAAATGAAGGTCTGTTTGTGGCGAATATGTCTAGGATGTTGTAAAGACGCGATGGAAAGTCGACATTTTTTCGCATAAAATGTCTACCAATGTTTTAATAAGTTAGCTGTTTATTGGAATATGGTATCTGTTGGTTGAAACAGAATTTGAAGACCAGTGTGTGTCGGGCAGATTGGCATCCCTACTGACAAAAAGTGTATGTTTAGTATGTTTGCTCGAGAAAGATCTGAGGCATCTACGCAGTTCTTCCATGGTGTCCAAGTAGATATAAGGTAAAAATAGACCGCTCATACTATAATTTGAGTTTTAAGGCTTGAGCATGGTATGGTAGCGGCAACAAACTCAGCACTAGACTCTATATCAATCTCAGATGCATCCAAGATGGCTTTGGTTATAATCGCTTCTCCACCACGGGGGCTCGACTTCCGGTCCTTCCTTGCAGCGAAAAGGTTATTCATGTTCATGCAGACTGTTAAGTACTTTTGCGCAATTACTACAAGCAACAGAGTGGATGGTATTATATCACTAGCACGCTTTTCCACGTACCTGGCAGGGATATTTAGAGGTTGCATGGACCTGGGTTTATTTGACAATCAAAGTCAGTTTGGATTAGACTTGGTACAGATGGTGGTCCTAAATAATGAGCTTTTGGTGGTATAAATGGTTTAAAAAAAGTCATAAGGATGTAGTCATTACATGAGCTTGTAGAGTAGATCCTTGTCACAGGGTTAGAACATCCCCTCCTGTAAAGACATGTTGCTATGAGGCTAAGAATGAGCTACATTGGGCTGTAAAGGGTCATTTCTTGCGACTGTCCACCCTGTACATCAAACAGGATTTACTTCAGATTGTAGAAAAATTGGTGATAAGCTTCCGAAATGTGAACAAAACACTTCCGGTTTGACGAGTGCTGGTTTCCAAAAATAAAATTATCATTTAATCCGACAGATTAAACTCAAATGTAATAACAAAGCGTACAAAGTGGTCAAAGAATTTAATAGGCTAGCATGGGCATACAAAATATATATAATAGTAATTCCAAAAATAATTTTCAAACACAGTAAATGTAAAACGAAAATAAAATGGAAACCACCTTTAGTTTAATAAATGCTTGGCATTCTCGTATTAGGGCGAGTTTCGACAACCATTGAAAATGGTTATGCACCAGTCAATTGTAACCTTCACACAACATCCCCCCTCGCCCAAAGGTCCGGGGAAAAGCGGGGAATTTGACTTTCGGTTCAGCCAATCCAAGGTGAAATGCACGCCCTTCGGGGACAAATAACTGGTAAAATCCCCACGAAATATCCGTCCCCGCATCCCCGGGACATCCTTGGTAAAGCCTATTACTCGCCATTTTCGGTGCAAAAACAAAACCACCGCATTCACTCGCGGGCCACTCAAAACGGCATAAATATGTTTTAGCCGGTATGCGATTTTTGATATGTATTGTCGTCAATTGCAATGGATTAGAACCATATTCTTGTTCAAGTATCGCGTCGAATACGTAAGTTAATTGATAACCACTTATTTATAGCGTTATATATTGATGTTGTTTAAAGCCAGGGCAAAAGGAAGTCGCTGAGCCATTCTGGCACCATCCAAAGAGGGCGAAAGATGTAGTTGGCGTCCCAGCCTACCACATATCTGTAACAAAATATATCACATGTTAACGACGAATTAAAAGTTATTTGGGGTATAGGGTATATACTTATATGACCGCTATAAGTTGTTGTAAACAATGAAAACTTTGACTAAATGATTGGAATCAGTACATATGCACCCGTATTTATTATGATTCAATGTTTTAGTCTTAATTACTGGGCAATGAAAGCTTGGATTTAATAATCTAAATAACTTCATACGCGTTTGTATTTTATAATGATATAGGGTACTTGCTTTGATTACTTAGCAATCAAAGCTAGGAATAAATCATTGAATTAACTACATATGCACCTGTATTTAGGGTACTTTGCAGTGATGGCGTGTTCGTAGGCGTCAACAACGAGGTCAAGGTTACTGCTGCCCAACTTGTCCACTAAGTCTGAGAATTTCTTGACCACTGGAAAATAAATTGACGGCAAAATTAAGTAACGGGAATAAACTGTAGAGTTTGATATTAAATATAATTCTATCTTACTCCTTTTATTTCCTGCACAATATATAGAAGACTTTAGCGGGCTACAATGTTCACTGTAACCCTCGATGTTATCCACCATCGCACTTGACCCGCAAAAGTGATAGTACGATGCGATACGGGGTTCACCTTCTATCATTTCATCTGTGCCGTTTACCCGATTTTTTTAAAATGTTTTTGCTATTGGCTCGTGTTGTTTCTAGCTCTTACAATTTAATCTGCTTAAATTATATTTCAATAATGGACATAAACACTTTATATTCATTAATATAGAGCTTCAACATGGTAAAGTTAAAAAAAAAAAAACTTAAACTTATTCAAAGAAATCCAGGATATTATTATTTATCGTATACACTCCGTTTATACATCAGACAGGTACACACTGGCTATTTGAGACTAAACGGTCTGTGAGTGTTCGCCTCTTTCAAAAAAAAAGGTCTGTCAAAATCCATACTCAAGGATTTTTACTTATCGAAGGCATAACAACGTCCAATGTGTACTTATGTCCTCGATGTCTGATGGCAAGTCTTTCTTCCAGACCATTGGCAGTGTTTTCAGTTTCTGCTCGGTTCTTTTCTTCTGAGCCTCAATGTTTACGAGGGGCGTCTTGATGATGCCGGGCTCCAACATGTGGACTGTCACTCCCATCTTGTAAACGTCCCTCCTGAATATGTACATATAGATATATTCTGCTTCTTCTTAGCGTCGACGCTTATCATCATTCGGAACACCTCGGCCATTTTCCATCGAAAACGAAGTCGGATGTTTGTCGGTACATCAGTAGAAGTAAATCGTATTTTTTTTGTATCATAGTATTAATTAATGGTAGTGTTTAACGTGTATTTTGTGTTACTGAGTTCAAATTGATTGCCAGTGAAGTTAATTACTGCATAAATATAAAGATATCCCAGGGTAAAGTTTTAAGGTGTAACTGCTATTTTGAAATAACTCATCGATCTACTTGCAACATAGTAAAATGTTTAGATTTCTAACATTGTGAATTGTCCATATACATCCGAGGTTGTTTTCGATGGGATGGCCACGGTGTCCCGAATGCGCTTATCATTGGAATGTAATATATATAAAGCTTATAAAGCATGTATTGATTGTTTACTGTACTTACGAACCTTACTAAATATGATTTTTTTAACATTTTTACAGTTATTTTGGTTATGCAGCTGAACAGAACAGAACACATAGTTAATCAGACGTGTGTATCGTAACCATTATATATGTATAAAAACAACCATGGTGAGGGTGAACAAAACAACTTTTTAAGTAAACAAAGATACTTTTATTATTTCTTGTTTTGTTTTATAACTCCATGAAATTGTACACAGACTGATTAGTAAAATAGTGTCGTTTCATATATTGTCTTCGAATAAAATTTGGTTTAGTTAACGTCTTTTTATTATAAACCTTTATACTAAACTTGATTAAAACAAAAAAACACTCAAATAATCAAGGGCGAACTATTCATTTACGAATAAGTACTGTTGAAGATTTTTTATGTTTGAATTTTTTAACATCATGTTTAACTCATGTAAATATATTCATGTTTATGATATGCTTACTGATAAAGATAGTGTCCTAGTTTATTACTTTATCATTTAACATAAAGAGAGAATGCTTTAGAAGACTAGTATACGTGTAACAGGTGTAACTTATCTGTAACGATATATTTAAAATATCTAAGTGAGTGATAGCAAACATCCATTTCCATTTAAGGTTTAAGGTTTCCATCTAAGGCAAACAATGCTACTGATAAAGTTTCATTTTAAATTTATTAAAATGTTAAGTTCGTTTTTTTTTTAAAGATTTGACCGAGAGTTTTTTTTCTTCAGACAGTTATGACAGTCTGTTTTTAAAGGGACTGTGTCACAGATTGGCACCAGAAAAAGTTTTTTTCTGTAACGAATCTCAGGACAATTATCTACTAGAATGTGTAACGCTTTGATATCATAATTGTAAAAAAGTACCAAAATGTAAAAAAATATGTGCCGGAGACCGGGTTCGAACCCGTGTCGCCAAAATTGAAGTTCAGCGTCTTACTCACTGAGCTACAAATGCTTATTCTAATCGGGTGACATAATTAAGCTATACACCTACCTCGGTAATATCACGTGATAACAATGACTAGCCAATCACGCATAAGGAATGAATTCTACCTGGTAGACATACCCAATAATCTTTTTTAAATGGAAAAATACGAAATAACTGCTTAACTAAAATAAATTGTAAACTATGTGGTACTTCAGTTAGTAAGTTTCAATGCATTGTACACATCGATGCCAAGTTTATGTCAGTTTTCGTCTACTTTTTTTCACTATTTTATCATACGTGAGACAGCCCTTTTAAGGCTATTCTATTTAGTCGTAGTAAAGTTTTGTTTGTTTTCCTTCATACCATATCATAATAGAAGCGTCATTATGGTGTTATTCAAAACTTTGGTGCTATAAAGAGTATTAAATGGTTTATTAATTTAGACATAGAAACATAGAAAATACTCTTGATGTTGATATATTAAATGCAATGACACATGTTTGCATTCTAATGATCGATGGCTTACCTAGAAAAGCATACGTCGATCATAATATGAGTATTGAGAAAACGATTGGATACTATTCTGTTACATGGACAAACGAGTAGACTACGGGATTAAGTACATTAAGAAGAAATATATGTAAAATATGTGTCAAGAGTGTTATGACGGAGCTGACTTCACTACTGCTTACCTCAAGTTATCAGAGAACGCCTCGACGCCATGTTTGGAAACCGCGTACGGCGCGTTCGAGAAAGCAAACCTTCCGAGGACGCTGGATATGTTCACCACCCTTCCCTTCTCCTTCATAATGAGCGGCATGAAGGCGTTGGTGACCAGTACCACCCCGTACAGATTGACGGCTAGGACGTTGTCGTAGTCAGCCCGTGTCGCCCAGAACGTTGGACCCGACGTGGTTCCCAAGACTCCCGCGTTGTTTACCACCTCCCATAGGCCTTAGGGAAGAAATGTATAATAAATGAAAAACTTTTCATCCCACCTCTCCTCCCCCGCCTCCCCCTCCTCCTCCTAATCATCATCATCATCATCATCATCATCATCATCATCATCATCATCATCATCATCATCATCATCATCATCTACACCACTACCACCACCACCACCACCACCACCATCATCATCATCATCATCTTTAACAGCATCATCATCATCATCATCATCATCATCATCATCATCATCATCACCACCACAACCACCGGAAACGTACATTATTGTTTTGTTGTTTGCCTACGGTAAATTATGTATTATTTACTAAGACAGTTATATTAAATTAGCCATCGTAGGTGCGTTCAGTTGCTAGTAATAACCAAAGCCAAGCTAGAAGGCATCCGTTCATTCACCAGTTTACGCACACCAACTACTACACATTTGCCCTCAAATAGTTACTGAAATCTATTACCCTTCTTTTCAGGTAGGAGATTTGTGACTTCTTCCACCGTCCTGTTTATACTGTCATCGTTTGTAACGTCCATTCGGAGAGGAAATACGTTCTTAGAGCAGGTTGATGATAAATCCTCCACTCCATTCTGTGTGAAACACGCTGCAAAAACTTTGAAACCCAGCACGTCCAAGCGTTTCGCTAGTTTGTTTCCGAATCCTGTGTCGCATCCGGTTATTAGTACATATCTGTCTTTAAAACTCGCTAATTTCTGCTTAAATCTGTAGGATTTAATAAAAAGATAGAGGCACAGCAATACAAAGCCAAAGAAAGAATAATTTGACAATAAGCAACTCCAGCTCATTGTTGTAATAGTATAAAGTATATTTCTATGATCCGTATTACTTGTTACGTGTTTTATCACTCATTATCAGTGTATGCTTTTAAAACAAGGTCGTTTGTTAAGTATTGATTGCGCGGGTGCATCAGTGCATATATGAATTGTGTCAAAACTATCCCTGGTGCAATAGGCTTGCGCATGCGCCGTGTTAATCGTCTTGATCACGCATGCGCCGTTTCTTACCGTCAGCTTTCGGACATTCCTTAGCAGTTCGTCACTAGACTGGTTCCTGTTTGAGTTTGCAAAAGGAAATTAAGATTTGTAATCTTCTAATATGTGAAGCTTTAAGAACAAATTAGAAACCACAGTTTTTTTGTTGAAATAACATTTAAAAAGGAAAGTTGTCAATAATGCACAGTCGTTGAGCATACTTTTCTGTTTTTAAAATAATTTTACATATAAAACAAATCACGAAGGCGCAGAATGAATCTTAACAATAATCTTAGAAGATCTGTGGACCAGTCTATTTAAATGCAAGTAGTTTATTTTTTATAATTAAAATGTTAATTAAGACTTTTAACAACAGGATAGTCGGAATATTTTCATAAATGTGAAGTTATTGTGCTTAGCTTTGCGATTTTAAGAATATATTAAGGAAAAAAGACGAACATGTGAAAATTCATTGGAGTGAGGGAGCGATAAAAACATCATTTTCAAGCAAGCATATTTTAATTTATATAGAGAGGAACGATTTTTCAACACATTTTTCGCATTTAAACAATGTACAATCTTGTACTCTTAATCACTATTGGACAATGAAACAATCTTCCAATACTTAATTTTTACTCAATAGGTTTCGGTCAGCATAGAAATGGATTAACCAAATGTCTAATATACTTATAAAACAGAAAAAGAAAAAAAAATGTTCATTTTTATTCGTAATAAAAGCATATCGTCATGAAAGTTACAAGCGCTCAATTACATTATAGCGAGTAACCGAAAATGTGCATGTAATGGCGTTTGTAGGCGACTGTGGGTATGGGTTTGAACATCGTCGGATACCCCAAATACACTTCTACGCTAGTGTACCGTGGGCCATTTGGCTAGGAAAATCTCGTAATCATGAATATTGAATGAGGCAGTTTCATTGGTTCTGCAAGTCCCTGCAAGGAAATTTCTCCGTAGTACAGCCCAACTTCGCCGAAAATCTAGCCAATGAAATTTCGTTTTACATCTATGGTTTGGATTACCTTTCAAAATGGCGTCCTCCATGTGTGATATTTCTAAAGAGTGTGATTTATTTGGTATTGGCAAGTTTGAAGCGCTTCAAGTTGATGTTTTAAGTAAATTGTTAGAAAGGACTGACGTGGTTTTGTTTATGGAGACTAGTGGGGGAAACGATGGGGATTGTCAGGTGCTAGTTATCACACCCTTATTATCCATTATTAAGGAACATTATGAGTGTTTGATGTCCCTAAGTTTTAGTGCTACCTATATAGGAGAGGACATAGAAGAACACATGGCCATACTGGAAAGGAAATTTGAATTCCTGTTTTCATTACCGGAGATTATTCTAGGTGTATCAAAGTGGAGGGATATCTTGTAAGCTTAATATGTTAAATAAGATATGTATACCAATTTCGAAAAGCAAAATGGCAACTGAATTTAAATATAGGCCTTTATTAGATGCATACATGATAAAGAGTACCTTTAAAAATCATAATCAACAAATATTCACAAGTCAGGAATAAAGAAACTTTGAAAACATCGAGGTTTGAAAAAAAGATGGGGAGATATTTCGATCAATTTCATTTGTCTAATGTCTTAGTAGAGAAAAATGTCTCCCACTCATAATGACTATTGGGGAGATTAATAGGCCAGGAATAACTCTCCCCCTCTAGCTTGATACCTGACAATTGAGTTAAGAACAAAGATAAAAAAGCAAAGAACTAACTTTCAACAACATTTAACTTTTAAATCAACCTCAACATGAACCAAACTGGATGACAAGTAAGAAGTCAAATTCTCTGTGAAGGCCCTCTGGCCGGTGAATTTCCCCCAAGTAGTTGACTGCACTCGGAATGATTGTTTTGCATGACTTCTTGATCTGAAAACGCACGCTCATTTGTTAGAACGTCTCCCCCAAATACAACCTTTTCCAAAACCTTATTGTCAATGTGAGGAATTGCTAAATCATGCACCTTCTTTATGATTTGAATCATACCTTAGGAAGAGTTCTCTGGTGCTTCAACAAGGTCACAGTTCAATACCACAGATTTTGTCTTTGTAAGTCAGTTTCAAATCCTCTAGTATAATCTTGCATATACGTTATGGTTTTATTAAGCACGAAACAAGCAACGTCATGCTTAGGCAATGTATATTTCAGTGCGTGACGTCCAGTTTCTGGTGGAATAGGCGTTCACGGAAAACAACTTCATGAAGCATATATTAATTTAAAATTTAAATATAAGAACGTATCAAACATAAACAAATAAAATAAATAAAGCATCTTGTTAAAAATGCTGCTTAGAAATTAATTGCATTTAGAAAAGGGGGAGGATAGGGGAGGGAGGATAGAAGAGGAAGGATAGAAAAGCGGGAGAGAGGAAAGGGGAGGGAGGACAGGAGAGAAGAGCGGGGGATAGAGGAGGGACGGGAGAATAGAAGAGGGGAGGGGTAGGAGGATAGAAGAGATGAGGGGTAGGAGGAAAAGGGGAGGGGTGGGAGAGGGGAGGGGTAGAGTAGATGGGTAGGAGGGGAGGGGTATGATAGAAGAGGGGAGGGGTAGGAGGGTAGAAGAGGGGAGGGAGGGGTAGAAGAGGGGAGGGATTTGGGGGTAGAAGAGGGGAGGATTGGGGGTAGAAGAGGGGGATAGAAGAGGGGAGTGGTAGGAGGGTAGAAGAGGGGAGGGGTAGGGGGGTAGAAGAGGGGAGGGGATAGAAGAGGTAGAAGAGGAGGAGGGGTAGGAGGATAGAAGAGAGGGAGGGAAATATAAGAGAAGACGGGATATAGAAGTGGGAAAGGGCGAGGAAGATTGAAGAGGGGTAAGGGATGGAGGGCGAATAAAAAAGTATATAGAAGAAGAGCTGAAGAGAGAACATAAGAGAAGAAGAGAGGGTAAAAAGATAGGAAAGATAGGTAAGAGTTAAGGTGAAAGATAAAAGTAAGAGGAGGTGAAGAGGGTGCGAGAAAAAGACACAATTAGAGTTGGCAATAATGAAGAGAGGCGATTGAAAAGTTATCGTAACATGCGCGACCACATACGCATGTACATTGTTGGCTCCAAGAGCCAGTGGGAAAGACAGAAGAGAGGAGACAGATCTCGTACCATGCACGACCACACGTACGGGCGGTGGCTCTGAGAGCCGGGTCGAGAACCAGCACCGCTAGTTCCCGTACAAATATACCCAAGATATGAAACCCTGGGATTTTGTCATAATACAAAACTTAGAGGTTTAAATGGAACATTTATATAACACTTACCGTGGAAATGTTACTTGTATCAATGTTCGCAGTGGTGCACAGAAAACATGTATGTTATAATATTTTATTTTTAGAGCTTCATTCTGGAGCGACAGTTCATCAAAATTGTGGTATTTGTCCTATTTTAGTGATTAAGTAATATTTTGTATGCCTTCCGGTTTGTTTTCTTCAGTCTATTTATATTATTAATACAATTTATGAATACTCTATAAATAAATGCATTATTATAATAACAATGCTTTACTATAGCGCGTTTGGCCATTACAATAAAAGGTGTGGAAAATGGACGTAAATAAAGGACTGAAACTTATACATACTTAAAAGTTTCATTATTATAGAAAATATTTTATATCTAACTGAAATATATGTTCTATAGCCCATATATACTTCCGTTATTTATTATTGTTGTCATATTTGGGGAAAAGGTAATAGCTCCAACGTTAAATAAAATAAACATTGTACTAGGAAGAGTAATATTAAGAAGACGGGAGACTTCAAAACCGACAGAATATATGTATGATTAAAACATTGTATTTATTGTGTTACATATGATTTCATAGTGGCAGTGGCAGAGGTAGTGGCAGTGGCAGAGGAGTGGCAGTGACAGTGGCAGAGGTAGAGGCAGTGGCAGTAGAAGTGGCAGTGGCAGAGGTAGTAGAAGTGGTAGTGGCAGTAGAAGTGACAGTGGCAGTCGCAGAGGTAATGGCAGTGACTATGGCAGAGGTAGTGACAGTGGCAGAGGCAGTGGTAGTGGCAGTGGCAGTAGCAGTAGCAGAGTAGCGGTATCGGTAGCAGTAGCAGTAGTGAACTCGACGACATGATTGTGTTGTGTGTGTTTGCTTGTATTTTTGAAAATGATATAACTTATGTACTGTTTATATCAGTGTGTTTTTAAATTATATTTAAATATAGTATGAGACTAATGATGACAATTTAAAATAGTTTATAAGACAGCCATACCCGATTTTAACTAAAGTGTGTACCATTTTAAATGCTTTTAAAATCGTATGCAGATGTTGGTTCAATAATAATTGACTATTTCGGACGGAAAAAAATGTTAAAGCTCTTAAAAACGTGACTGAGAAACTAAACATTTTTCTTCTCTTACTTTAAGACACTTTTTTCAACGGTACCTTCGAAAATTAATATCATAACTTTGATCTCGTAACTAAAGATTTTATATCCGCAAAATACGCTCTGCATGGCGATCGAGTGTGCACTTGAGTCAGTTTGGTCAAATTTCTGAAGGAGAAATGTGATATGCTGGCAGAAACCAGTTTAACTACAAAAGATCCGTTGTGCCCTAATTAAACGAATTAACGAATTTATGTATTCCACTTCGCGAATCAGTCACGTGTTCACGGTTTCTCGAGTGCATACATTTACGATATCAACTTCTTGAATTCACGAATTCAACTTCATATATTCAAAAATGTAAATGTGAAATCGAAATGCCACCAAGAGTCTTTAGTATCTAGGACCTGGCAAAATATTTTGTAAAGTTACAATGAAAATAACTATTCCTCGTAAAATTTGACGATTATCAGAGCTGGCTGGACTTACTATGGCCACAGTAATATATTGATTGTTAGGGTCAGCTATACATAAATAATACACAAGAACGTAACGGGAGTGGACGTAACTGTGTTGTACCATTTGTCAAGGCCAACGTTCAATAATTATCGTGTGTGTTAATGCGTAGTGTAATTGACTCGCACGATACTTAAAGCACGGATAAGCGCCGCCGACATGTTAACGTTCCGATATGGAAGTCAGCGTGTCGACGACAACAAAGAAAAATTAATTGAGTAAAATTAATTAATAATTAACTTGCAACAAGTTATTTCGTTAATGTAATATAAGAATTTGTGCAAAGTTGTAAGCCTTTTAGAAATCAGAATCACTTAAATTTATTTGAAAAACACAGGCGCACGCACACACACACACACACACACACACACACACACACACACACGCGCGCACACGCGCGCGCACACACGCGCACACCCGCGCACACACACGCACACACACGCACACATACGCAAACACACACACACACGCGCGCGCGCACGCGTACGCACACACGCACGCACGCACGCTAGCAGCGAAAACACACACGCGCGAACACACACACACGCACGCACGCACACACACACGCGAGAACACACTCACGTTACGCAGGCACACACGCACGCACGCTCGCAAGGACGCACACACAAACACACACACACACACAAACACACACACGCACGCTAGCAGCAAAAACACACACACACGAGCGCGCACGCGCACGCGAACACACACACATACACACACACGTGCGGGCGAACACACACACACTTTTTCAAAGACAATGGCTTATATTCCATAAGTAATGGATCCGCTTTCGTGTCCAAGTAGAGATATTCCTTTCATCCCTCAAACAATTTGTATTTAAATTGAGCGTCCAATGTAGATTCGTTTTACAATAAGATTTTGTTTGAAACACATATCGAAAAGAAATAATGAAATGTCAAATCCTTTCCTTTTACGTTTCTCTTCTGCACAATTAGATATTTGTACTTTAGAGAAGAGAATAAAATAAGATTAAATAAACTGGACTGAATGAAAACAAACTGTTCCGCTGAAGTATTATACTACTTCAATTATAGGTATTCAATTTTCTAGTATCTGTTTTTTATTTGACCAGGTAACAGATTTCTTTTATATAAGCATGAACAAATGATTTTTTTTTTAAATTTAAAATGTTGCAAGTATAATGAAATTGTGCACAGTTATAATAGCGAGGATATATAAATGAAGCTTATGTATGTCTTTGGTTATAGCGTAATTTATGAGATGTTTAAAACACTTTTATCTGTGTTGTATTGTAATTTAAATGAAAGTATGTGAGTGTGTATCAGAATTACTGCATCAATGAAATGTCATGTATTCAGTATTGTTGCATTCTTTTTTAATTCGTGAGGAAATCGACAAAAATAATAAATTTATATTATATTAGTCAAAGAACATGTTAAATAATGTAAAACCCCGCTCGTATACGTATAGTGAAAATATAAAACCAGGGGGCAGCCATCTTGAAAAAAATTTAAACACGTGTTGGTTAATATTTTATGTAACAAAACCCCAATATGACGTCTTGGCTATTGAAGAGTGTTTCATTGTTACATGCGATTTCATTGGAAGAAGTGTTTTCTCCCATGCCTCATTCATATTCATATAAACGGAATTTTGTCAGTCACATGGTACCATTATAAAGTGTAACGGAAAATGTACCTTGGTTGCAGAGGACGGTGTTTGTAGGATTTTGCTACCGTTTGGACATGATGTTTATATTGTCGTGCTTGTCAGATGTAGTTTTGAATATTTTTAAAGCAATGTGTAAGCTTCGTTTTTATAGAGTTTATTCATGTCTATACCGGGCATGGAAATGTTTTGAAAAATGAAAATATATCCAGTAATGTTATATACATTACACTGACAACATTACATTTATGTACTTCATTTTGTTTATCAGTAGAGGATATTTTTATTTGCAAGTATGTGCAAATGGTGTGGTGGAATCATTTTAAGGTCTTGTGGTATGTCCAATGACGTAATAAAAATAAAGAACAATGTAGGTTTAACGGATTTGCGATCATAGTATAACATTCCGTTATAGACGGAATTACGTTCATAGTTTGTATGTTTACGTGGTTGTTAATATGCAAATGAGTAAAGCCCGGGCTCCGTGTGGATTTAGAATTTACTGTATATAAAAGCCCGTGGATCCCTTAATGGTCGAGCATGCTTTTCTCGGAAGGGATCTGTTGGCCACGTTACTTAGGTTTTCCCGATCATGATTGATTTTACTAAGCAGCTGCCCCAGGCAACTATTGAAGAGTGTTAGGGGCGGCCTTTAGGCTGTGCAGGTGTCTGTAAATATAGTTAAAAGCATCGCAGTTAAGTTTTCATTTTTGTTTGAAAACAACACTTCCAGACCAAACTATACAAGTTCGGTAAATGCCTACTCATTGTTAAATGTCTTATTTACTTTAATAAACATATGACAATGAATCAAATCATGGTTGAACCATCTAGCATCATTAGTTAACTTTCGTATTTATAGGTTATTAAGATGAATGGTGTGTGTGGTTAAAAACAGGCTGAACTTTCTTGATCTACTTGATCTTCTTTATGTTTACATTTTCACCGCATTGTTTGTTGTCGTTCACTGGATACGTTCGGAGCTCCTCGGCCATTTTATCGAAAACAACCTCGGATGTATTTGGACGGTTTACATACTCAAAAAGTGGTACGTTTAAGTCCGCTGCAAGTAGATCGCGTAGTAATTTTATTTAGCAGTTAAACTTTGTGACATTACTCTTGGGATTCTTAAATATGTTTGCAATAATACAATTCAATGGCAATCAATTTAAACTTAGACCAATAAATACAACTCTAAAACACTACATTTAATTAATGATATAATTCAAAATTTTACGAACTACTTCAACTGATGTACCTGCATACATCCGAGGTTGTTTTTGACAAAAATGGCCGAGGAGTTCCGAATGCACTGGATATAGTCATTTTGCCGAATACACAGTGGTTACGTTCAACCAATTTTATAGTTCTTAGGAGAAACGTTAATGATCTTTTCTAACGTTTGTAGCACCCTCACTATCAAACAGCGTGCTATACACTAAGCCGTTCAATCGTATACTAATAAAGTCAATACAACTACGTCCGATGATGCAAGTTTTATTGTAAGCAATTGTTTATATCGTAATTGTCAATTATTTTGTTCTATTATACGAGAGCAAAGCTGACTGTCAGATCTTGACCAGGTAGGCTGACTAGACTCAGTCCGAAGACCTGAAGATTTGAACCCAATTACATTCACGACTATCAGAATCCTAACCAAAAACAGACTACTTCTCGAACTCCCAAACTAAGGTTTTTTACTCCCTAGTTGGCCCCAATTGTAGCTGTCTATTCAGAAGTGTTTCCTAATTCCCCTTTAACGATATAATGTGATACATTTAATCTCACGTGATAATAACCAAAGTATTTTACTGGCTATCGCCACAAAAAGAGCTTGTCAATCAATAGTTTCAGTGACGTCAAAAAAACTAGACCAAACCACTTTTAGTAAACACGGTAATTAAGCTAATTTCTGGACAGTACTTAAAATAGCTATTAGTGGTTGACCATAGCCTTAGCCGATTGATCTTCGATGGTACCAAGTAACATATGAGTTTAACAAAAGGCAGGTCCTTTGATAAGTATTATTCAAGTCTAAGGGCCATTCTTAGCATATGCTTAAGCGATTAACTGTACTCTCAGAATATCTAATCGACACCTGCCGGTAATGGTAATGAAGCTCCAATGAAAATAAACGCTATGGCATTTTGACCACTTAATAGTGAAAGAAAGAAATGAAGACCTTAACATCGATGAATAATTATTTGCGGGGGCCATTGTGTTACACGTTGTTTAATGTTAGGTTCAAAAGTGCAGCTTTATCCCCATGTATGGTGTTGGGGGTCGTGAAGCACTAGAAATCAGTGCTTTCTTACTTGCGAATTAGTAAATTTACTATAAAATTTGAAATTTATTTAGTTGTGTCTGACCTCAACTTTTCCAATGGGAAGGACATTTTCCAATGGGAATGGCTTTTCAAGGTTTTTCCATTGGAAAATTGGCTTCATTTAAATTGTGGGAGAAAATGGAACATAATTTTTAAAATAGAAATAGACTGTCTTTTTGAAATATTTTACACTAACTACATGTAAAATAATTTATTTATTAAAATAAAGAAGCGATATATTCAGTCTAGAGTTTTTGCCCTCAAAACTTATCATTTTGATAAAGGTTACCCAGGGTCAGTGTTTATTAGCACCTCTGTGATAATGATCTAAAGCAAGCCACAGAGTTATAAATACTGACTGCCCAGCTGGTATTAAATTTCTAACACATGTTTTCTGAGAACCGAGCTGTACATCGTATTTTCACTTTTTGTCGTTCAGAACATTTCCGAACCGATTTATTATACTTTAAATGTAGAAGATTTGTATTGCATTTCTTTATAATAAGGCACTTAGAACACAACATTGAACACTTCAGGGTACATGGAATGATCATTTCAAGGCCAGACCATGAAAAATATCCCTTTTTTTCAATATTCATTTTTTCTTTATTAAATTTATTAAATTAGTTTTACTTTCTTTGTGACTTATATGCTATCAACATGGATTGCTTAAATTTCAAATACATTAAATTATCACGAAAAGCCCGCGCACTCCTATTTCAGCTGATACTTTGGAAGTTAACACATTCTTGGTTTTTATTTTTTTTTGAGAATGAAAAAAACACAATCGTAAATACGTGCAGTTTAAATGTTTTCTGCAACATCATATCGGTGTAACAGATATTGATATTAATATCTGACGTGAATAAAATGAGCTTCATCATTATGTCTCACGTTCTTTTCAACACAAGCTAATGGCATTTTATTAACAAGTCAATGTTATCAATTACCATATAAATGCGTTCAAAACATACCACAGGTGCAAATTTGCATACGTGGCATAAAAACGCAACATATCGTAACGAATAGATGATATAACTGTTTCATGATGTACTTCATACGGACATAAAATACTACGCATTTCAAAATGCAGATGAAAATCATCATTTGAATGTGAAAATGCAAATATGATCAATATCGAGAGCGCTGTTTTGATAAAATCTTCGTTTTATTTGAAGTCATAATATAAATACAATATATGTTGATAAAGATTTGTAGTTTATTTTTATTTTTCAAAACTGGTACACATATTAGTTTAAAATTTAATTATAAGAACGTATCAAACATAAACAAATAAAATAAATAAAGCATCTTGTTAAAAATGCTGCTTTGAAATTAATTTCATGTAGAAAAGGGGGAGGATAGAAAAGCGGGAGAGAGGAAAGGGGAGGACAGGAGAGAAGAGCGGGGGATAGAGGAGGAACGAGAGAATAGAAGAGGGATAGGAGGGGTAGGAGAGATGAGGGGTAGGAGGAAGAGGGAGGAGGGAAGAAGAGGGGAAGGGTAGGAGGGTAGAAGAGATGAGGGGTAGGAGGAAGAGGGGAAGGGTAGGAGGGTAGAAAAGGGGAGGGGTAGGAGGGAAGAAGAGGGGAGGGGTAGAGTAGAAGAGGGGATGGGTAGGAGGGTAGAAAAGGGAAGGGGTAGTAGGGGAGGGGTAGAGTAGAAGAGGGGATGGGTAGGAGGGTAGAAAAAGGGAGGGTATGATAGAAGAGACTGTAGTAGGACTGTAGAAGAAAGGAGGGAGGGAGGGGTAGGAGGGTAGAAGAGGGGAGGGGTAGAAGGGCAGGTAGAAGAGGGGAGGGGTAGGAGGGTAGAAGAGGGGAGGGACTGGGGGGTAGAAGAGGGGGATAGAAGAGGGGGAGGGGGAAGAAGGGAGTGGTAGGAGGTTAGAAGAGGGAAGGGGATAGAAGAGGTAGGAGAGAGGGAGGGAAATATAAGAGAAGACGGGATATAGAAATGGGAAAGATAAGAGGGTAATAAGATAGGAAAGAGTTAAAGTGAGAGATAAAAGTAAGAGGAGGTGAAGAGGGTGCGAGAAAAAGACACAATAGTGTTGGCAGTAATGAAGAGAGGCGATTGAAAAGTTATCGTAACATGCGCGACCACATACGCATGTACATTGTTGGCTCCAAGAGCCAGTGGGAAAGACAGAAGAGAGGAGACAGATCTCGTTCCATGCACGACCACACGTACGAGCTGTGGCTCTGAGAGCCGGGTCGAGAACCAGCTAGTTCCCATACAAATTTACCCAAGATATGAAACCCTGGGATTTTGTCATAATACAAAACTTAGAGGTTTAAATGGCACATTTATATAACACTTACCGTGGAAATGTCATTTGTATCAATGTTCGCAGTGGTGCACAGAAAACATGTATGTTATAATATTATATTTTTAGAGCTTCATTCTGGAGCGAAAATTCATCAAAATTGTGGTATTTGTCCTATTTTAGTGATTTAGAAATATTTTGAATGCCTTCCGGTTTGATTTCTTCAGTCTATTAATATTATTAATACAAGTTGTAAATATTCTATAAATAAATGCATTATTGTAATAACAATGCTTTACTTTAGCGCTTTTGGCCATTACAATAAAAGGTGTGAAAAATGGTCGTAAATAAAGGTCTGAAACTTATACATACTCAAAAGTTAAATGTTACAGAATATAATTTATATCTCACTGAAATAGATGTTCTATAGCTCATATATACTTCCGTTATTTATTATTGTTGTCATATTTTGGGCAAAGGGAATGGCTCCAACTGTAAATAAAATAAACTTTGTACATAGAAGAGTAGTATTACGAAGACAGGAGTCCTCAAAACCGACAGAATATACTTATGATTAAAACATTGTATTTATTGTATAACATATGATTTCATAGTTAACTCTGAAGGTGGTAGTGGCAGTTGAAGTCGCAGTGGCAGAGGAAGTGATAGTGGTTGTGGCAGAGGCAGTGGCAGTGGAAGTGGAATTGGCAGTGGCAGAGACACTGACAGTGGTAGTGGTAGTGGCAGTGGAATTGGTAGTGGCAGTGAAAGTGGCAGTAGCAGTGTCAAAGGCAGAGATAGTGGCAGTGGCAGTGCAGAGGTAGTGGTAAACACAGTAGCAGGGGCAGTGGAAGTGTTAGAAGAAGTGTCAATGGCAGTGGTAGTGGCAGTGGCAATGGCAGAGGCAGTGAAAGTGGCAGTAGCGGTAGCAGTAGTGAACTCGACGACATGATTTTGTTGTGTGTGTTTGCGTGTATTTTTTAAAATGATATAACTTCTGTACTGTTTATATCAGTGCTTTTTTAAAATATATTTAACTATAATATGAGACTAATGAAGACAATTTAAAATAGTTTATTAAACTAAAGTGTCTACAATTTTAAATGCTTTTAAAATCGTATGCAGATGTTGGTTTAATAATAATTGACTATTTCGGACGGAAACATGTTGGTAGAGTATGGTGTTTCCGGACATCCTAACCCCCTCCCCACCCCCATGACAGCTGTTTAGTAGAGTATGGTGTTTCCGGACATCCTAACCCCCTCCCCACCCCCATGACAGCTGTTTAGTAGAGTATGGTGTTTCCGGACATCCTAACCCCCTCCCCACCCCCATGACAGCCGTTTAGTAGAGTATGGTGTTTCCGGACATCCTAACCCCCTCCCCACCCCATGACAGCCGTTTAGTAGAGTATGGTGTTTGCGGACATCCTAACCCCCTCCCCACCCCATGACAGCTGTTTAGTAGAGTATGGTGTTTCCGGACATCCTAACCCCCTCCCCATCCCCATGACAGCCGTTTAGTAGAGTATGGTGTTTCCGGACATCCTAACCCCCTCCCCATCCCCATGACAGCCGTTTAGTAGAGTATGGTGTTTCCGGACATCCTAACCCCCTCCCCACCCCCATGACCGCTGTTTAGTAGAGTATGGTGTTTGCGGACATCCTAACCCCCTCCCCCCCCCCATGACCGCTGTTTAGTAGAGTATGGTGTTTGCGGACATCCTAACCCCCTCCACACCCCCATGACAGCCGTTTAGTAGAGTATGGTGTTTGCGGACATCCTAACCCCCTCCCCACCCCCATGACAGCCGTTTAGTAGAGTATGGTGTTTGCGGACATCCTAACCCCCTCCCCACCCCCATGACCGCTGTTTAGTAGAGTATGGTGTTTGCGGACATCCTAACCCCCTCCTCACCCCCATGACAGCCGTTTAGTAGAGTATGGTGTTTGCGGACATCCTAACCCCCTCCCCACCCCCATGACAGCCGTTTAGTAGAGTATGGTGTTTGCGGACATCCTAACCCCCTCCCCACCCCCATGACAGCCGTTTAGTAGAGTATGGTGTTTGCGGACATCCTAACCCCCTCCCCACCCCCATGACCGCTGTTTAGTAGAGTATGGTGTTTGCGGACATCCTAACCCCCTCCCCACCCCCATGACCGCTGTTTAGTAGAGTATGGTGTTTGCGGACATCCTAACCCCCTCCCCACCCCCATGACCGCCGTTTAGTAGAGTATGGTGTTTGCGGACATCCTAACCCCCTCCCCACCCCCATGACCGCTGTTTAGTAGAGTATGGTGTTTCCGGACGTCCTAACCCCCTCCCCACCCCCATGACCGCTGTTTAGTAGAGTATGGTGTTTCCGGACGTCCTAACCCCCTCCCCACCCCCATGACCGCTGTTTAGTAGAGTATGGTGTTTCCGGACGTCCTAACCCCCTCCCCACCCCCATGACCGCTGTTTAGTAGAGTATGGTGTTAACGGACGTCCTAACCCCCTCCCCACCCCCATGACCGCTGTTTAGTAGAGTATGGTGTTTCCGGACATCCTAACCCCCTCCCCACCCCCATGACAGCTGTTTAGTAGAGTATGGTGTTTCTAACAGTAGAAAATGTGGGACGCAACACCGTGAATAACCAAATGTGAAATTAGCAAAACATATTCCTTTGGGAGATGACCCAGACCCCAAATTATATCACGTGAAGGGCCACCGCCTCCCAAATGACCCCATCACCCAAAAACATTAGTACGGTACCTTCGAAAATTAGCATCATAATTTTGATCTAGTAACCAAAGATTTTATATCCGCAATATAGCTCTGCATGGCGATCGAGTGAGCACTCGAGTCAGTCTGGTCAAATATCTGAACGAGAAATGTGATGTGCTGGCAGAAACCAGTTTATATACAAAAGACCCGTTGAGCCATAACTACATGAATTAACGAATTTATGGAGTTCACTTCACGAATCAGTCACGCTTTAATGGTTTCTCGAGTGCATACATTTTACGATATCAACTCCATGAATTCACGATTTCAAATTCATGTTTTCAAGAATGTTATTGTGAAATCGAAATGCCACCAGGAGTCTTTCGTATCTAGGACCTGGCAAAATATTTTGTAGAGTAACAATGAAAATAACTATTGCTTGTAACATTTGACGATTATAAGAGCTGGCGGGACTTTCTATGGCCACAGTAATATATTGATTGTTAGGGTCCGCTATACATAAATAATACACAAGGACGTAGCGGGAGTGGACGTAACTGTGTTGTACCATGTTGTCAAGGCCAACGTTCAATAATTATCGTGTGTGTTAGTGTGTAGTGTAATTGACTCGCATGATACTTATAGCACGAATAAGCGCCGTCGACATGCTAACGTACCGATATGGAAGTTAGTGTGCCAACGTCAACAAAGAAAAAATAATTGAGTAAAATTTATAAATAATAAACTTGCAACAAGTTATTTCGTTATAATATAAGAATTTGTGCAAAATTGAAAGCCTTTTAGAAATCAGAATTTCTTAAATTTATTTGAAAAACACAGGCGCACACACACGCACACGCACACGCACACGCACACACACGCGCACGCACACACACACACACACACACACAGGCGCACGCGCGTACACACACACGCACGCACGCACGCTAGCAGCGAAAACACACTCACGCGCGCGCGAACACACACGCACGCGCACGCGAACACACACACACACGCGCGCGCGCGCGTACGCGAGAACACACACACACACACACACACACACACGCAACGCAGGTACACACGCACGCACGCACGCACGCCAGCAGCGAAACACACACACGCACGCTAGCAGCGAAAACGCACACACGCGCGCATAAGCGAACAACGGCTTGTATTCCATAACTTATGGATCCGCTGTCCGTGTCCGCGCCCATGTCCGCTTTCGTGTCCAAGTAGAGCTATTCTTTTCATCCCTCAAACAATTTGTATTTAAATTGAGCATCCAGTATAGATTCGTTTTACAATTAGATTTTGTTTGAAACACATATCGAAAAGAAAAAAAGAAATGTCGAATCCTTTCCTTTCACGTTTCTCTACTGCACAATTAGATATTTGTACTTTAGTTTTCTTTCGTCGTATACTTATACCCAAGTGCAAAATCGTATTATGTCAATGTTAATAACTTTTCTAAAACCAGTTTTTATCTGCGCTCTTTTGGGGTTGTTTTGTTATCGCTGATGTGGACAATAACGTTAAAGTCACAGTCTCAAACTACACTATTGTTTACTCACATGCACACACTTTTTTGAGTCCATGCCTATGCATTTTATATAATTATAATTGAATGCATATTTGACTATTTTACTGAAACATATATTTTTTGCTTACGTTTGCTGGGGTCATTGAGGCAGTAGCCTGGCACAGGGTTGGTTGGGTTGAACAGCAACAACAACATTTAAGGACATTACTGCTTTTAACAACCTCTGTAATAATTATCTATTCAGATTGTGAAACAAAAACCATGATAAGTTAAAATTTTAATAAATATAAACATATATATATGTATGTGTATAGATTGTTTGCCATCTATTTCCATTGCATGAACATTTTGTTCAATTGATTTATTTTCAGGCATACTACTGTTAGATTGAATACCATTTAGTACCACGAAGTCACGATTTGTTTTTGGAATACTTTTATACTTGTTTTCTGTGTTTAGAACATAACGTCTCACAACATTTTTTATCTTTTCTTCCTGCTCGGTAACAACGTTCCTTTTCGAGGATGCTAGTGTACGACACAGAAAGTCCTATATCATAAAGAATGTTAATGCCATAAAATGAAATGCCACACATTTTTGTAATAAAAGCAAATGTATTGGTATTTGTTTGAAGGGAATCATTCATTTTTCGTACTGTAGGACTATATATCAGCATTGTTTATTTCATGTAGAAATGTGACCAAATACTTTTATTAATGTAGGATATCGTCAAAAAATCTTCTTAAAGATCGTTTGTTGAAGCGTTTTAACAAGAAACCCGACAATGCGACGAAACCAGGTCTTTAATGATTGACAGAGAAACTTCAGCCTGTGTTATGAGAATCAGTTTCAACTGTTTTATTTCTTTAAAACAGTGACACTGACCCTCAGGGCCCATAATGCAATCCCATGAAAGATCTCCATCAATTCTTCCTATATACCAAGTTTTGTCACAACATGTCAACGTTAACTAAAGATACTAGTATATAGTTTCAACCATTTGTCTATGTATAGTAACAGTGACCTTGACCTATTGGTCCCAAACACAATTCAATGATAGGTCCCTATAAACTCTTTCTATATATATCAAGTTTGGTGACAATATGAAAACCCTAACCGAAGATATATCATTTCATTCATATTTCTAGTTTTAGTAACAGTGACCTTGAACTTGAGCCTACGGACCCTAAACGCAATCCCATGAAACCTGGTTAAAAAAATCCCCAAAAAAGAGATATGAAAGAAACTGTAGTAAATCACCGGAAACAACATTTCTATATTTAGTGACCTTAACCTTTGACGGAACGGATCCAAAAGGAATCCAAAGCGAGCTATCCACATGTTCTTACTAAATACCAAGTTTAGGGTCCATATGATGAACGAAACTAAAGTTATTCTCTGAAAACCCCTAGTTTGACGACCGACAGACCGCCCCCTCTCCCCCCCCCCCTCCGCCCAACAACACACACCATTTTTATAACACGGTTTTTGTTGTTAACCTGGTTAAAACTTACGTCAGAAATATGCTTTCTAATGCAAAAAAGCGTTCATGTTATGAAAAATGAATAATTTAAGGCTTGGACATACATTTTTTTGTTCAAATGAGAATCTACCAGTTGCAGTTTGGTGCTAAAAAGTATTAGTAAAATAAATGAATTTTAAAAAAGTTGCCGATATAAAATTTTGGTTTATACTAATTTATTTTAGCTCGATTGAGACGAAAGCTGATAGCTTATAAGATCACTCTCGAGTCCGTTTCCTGGGCAGAAACCAGTACTGTGTCCTTTTTGAGAGGCCATGAGAAAGTACCCCTAGTGGGGATCGAACCCACAACCTCTTGGATGAGAGGCGGACACCTGTACCACTAGACCACTCTCACCCCTTAAAATTTTAGCAAGCCTCTTTAAAGTAAACGAGCTTTGCTTAATATCATTTAGGCTAAGCGTATATGCTTGTTTTAATGGCACACAACCGAATTTGGCCTCGGGCTATCATTTTTTTTTACTTTTATTAAAGCTGCACTCTCGGGTATTAACTGTTTTAACAACTATTTTTGTCTTTGAATGAGCCAATTTTTGTGTAAATGTCTAGAAACTAGTGATATAAGACTGCTGACAAAAGATCTGATTCTGAGACAAAAAAAAAATCATAACTTTCAATCTGTTAGAGTGCAGCTTTAAGGTATCCTGTAAATTATTGATAAAAAAGAAATAAAGGCAAGATTGTAGTTAAGATCAAATTAATATAGGCTCGGAGGTGACTCAAAATATATATCACATTTAAGTAACTTTCTGTTTGATACCTTTAAATGATTGATATCATTAAACTTCCTCATAGTTTCAAAATACAATATGAAAATATTGTTATCAACAAAACTATCAAGAAAACACCTCTATAGAAAATGAAAATAAAATATAAAGTATTGGAAACAGGTTCTGTGATCTCTAACGGTTCATGATGGTATGCATTTTAATGTAATGATATATTACAAATAAATTATTTTATCATAAAACAATTGACCAAAAGTTCAACGCAAGACAGTCGTAACACCATATGAAAAAAGGAAATATGTATGTTATGTGCTAAGCATCTATGGAAACAGCACGGAGTATTCATAAGGGTATCATTACATGTATTACTTAGTATATATCTACACTTTACAGTCATCTGAATGAGAACAAGTCTGTGTTGCTTTCTCAGACTCCGCCATTTGTTGTCTTTTATTCGGACTGCTAAACAATTTAGCTTGACCCGAAAACATCTTAGCTTGACCCGAAAACATCTTAGCTGGACTTGTATACAACGATATTTTGGTCTTTGGTGTCACTCCGGAAGGGGACTGTAGTGTTCTCTTCTTCTTAGATTTATTTGCTTAAATATAAAATAAGATTAAATAAACTGGACTGAATGAAAACTAACTGTTAGTAAATTCCGCTAAAGTATTATACTACTTCAATTATAGGTATTCAGTTTGCTAGTATCTGTTTTTATTTGACCAGGTAACAGATTTCTTTAATATAAGCATGAACAAATGATTTTTTTTTAAAATATTGTAAGTATAATGAAATTGTACACAGTTATAATAGCGAAAACCATTTTATCAACGACCGTAAAATAATGGGGCCATTTTATTAATGAGCCTATTATAATGGGGGATATGTTATCAACGAGCGTAGAATAATGGGGGATATGTTATCAACATGCGTAGAATAATGGGGGATATGTTATCAACATGCGTAGAATAATGGGGGGATATGTTATCAACGAGCGTAGAATAATGGGGGATATGTTATCAACGAGCGTAGAATAATGAGGGATATGTTATCAACATGCGTAGAATAATGGGCGATATGTTATCAACATGCGTAGAATAATGGGGGGATATGTTATCAACGAGCGTAGAATAATGGGGGATATGTTATCAACATGCGTAGAATAATGGGGGATATGTTATCAACATGCGTAGAATAATGGGGGGATATGTTATCAACGAGCGTAGAATAATGAGGGATATGTTATCAACATGCGTAGAATAATGGGGGATATGTTATCAACATGCGTAGAATAATGGGGGGATATGTTATCAACATGCGTTGAATAATGGGGGATATGTTATCAACGAGCGTAGAATAATGAGGGATATGTTATCAACATGCGTAGAATAATGGGGGATATGTTATCAACGAGCGTAGAATAATGGGGGGATATGTTATCAACGAGCGTTGAATAATGGGGGATATGTTATCAACGAGCGTAGAATAATGGGGGATATGTTATCAACGAGCGTAGAATAATGGGGGATATGTTATCAACATGCGTAGAATAATGGGGATATGTTATCAACGAGCGTAGAATAATGGGGATATGCTATCAACGAGCGTAAAATAATGGGGCCATTTTACTAACGAGCATATTATAATGGGGAATATGTTATCAACGAGCGTAGAATAATGGGGGATATGTTATCAACGAGCGTAGAATAATGGGGGATATGTAATCAACGAGCGTACAATAATGGGGGATATGTTATCAACGAGCGTAAAATAATGGGATCATTTTATTAATGAGCCTATTATAATGGGGGATATGTTATCAACGAGCGTAGAATAATGGGGGATATGTTATCAACGAGCGTAGAATAATGGGGGATATGTTATCAACGAGCGTATAATAATGGGGGATATGTTATCAACGAGCGTAAAATAATTGGGCCATTTTATTAACGAGCCTATTATAATGGGGGATATGTTATCAACGAGCGTAGAATAATGGGGGATATGTTATCAACGAGCGTATAATAATGGGGGGTATGTTATCAACGAGCGTAATGGGGCCATTTTATTAAAGAGCGTATAATAATGGGGGCTTTATTATCAACGAATGTAGAATAATGGGGGATATGTTATCAACGAATGTAGAATAATGGGGGATATGTTGTCAACGAGCGTTGAATGATGGGGCCATCTTATTAACGAGCGTATAATAATGGGGGATATATTATCAACGAGCGTATAATAATGGGGGATATATTATCAACGAGCGTATAATAATGGGGGATATATTATCAACGAGCGTAGAATAATGGGGTATATATTATCAACGAGCGTAGAATAATTGGGTCATTTTATCAACGAGCGTTGAAAGTGCGGGCTTTATTATCAACGAGCGTAGAATATTGGGGCCTTCAAATCAACGGCGTATAATAATTTGGCTATCTTATCAACGAGCATTGAATAAGGGGCTATTTTATCAACGAGTAATGGGACCGTTGTACGATATTTTACAGAAGTTTAGGGTGCAATTTTGAATGCGATTCGACCGGTCTATGAACCGGGAGTCTTTTTTCCTTGCAAAACTCGGAGTGGGTCGGAAAATAAAAAGCTCTTGGAAGATTGAGAAAATAAAAAAAAATGAGTTATCTAATTAATACTATTAAATACGCCTGTTTCAACAATGCCGGGTCGAAGACGCCCTAGAGGAAGAAAATGGAGTGTAGCAGAAGACGATGTGCGAAAAGAGGTGCAGCCACGTGCACGGCGATAAAGGTAGACGCCTTAGTCCCCCTGCCACCGCAGATACCCCTTGAGCCACAAATACCCCTGCCAAACGTGGATCCGGTGAACAATAATAAGGGTAATGTAATTGATGTTCAGGATATCATTGTTCGGTCTGTTGTCCCTACAGTAAATAGGCACAGTTCTACAGATACTAGGTGTGGCTCGGCGGGGTCTGGTCAATGTGGAAACCTTGGTGCTAACGTTGAAGGTGACATAGACATATATAGGTTGGCGAATGATGACCTGTCAACACATGTACCAACACAATTTACCCAGCAAATAATGAGGGGTAGAATAACTAAATTTGGCTCTTCTTTTAAAAGGGGCAATGTAATTGAGTGACATGTGCAAAAGTTTGATATTCTTAATAACATTAGATGGCTCCATTGAGTCCCAGCTAAAAGAATGTAAGGAAACATTACAATCCGTTGAATAATGGACGGATGCGTTTTTGGTTTACATGTCCATTTATCCGGCAATGTAACAAATCAAATGCTACAATACCTGTAAAACATTAGAGAGTGCGCGTCAGGCCAAGGTGGCTTTGTACGGCGCTCATATGACGAGCAATTCAAGTAACGACAGGCCATAGCTCCGTCATCAAGGTCCAAAATAGCACATGATTTGTGGTGGCGTTGTATGTTAGAACGTGACACGTTTAAGGGAAATCGAATGGCCCCGGTAACCATGTAAGTAAAACACGATCGTCTACATGCTATGCTTGCATTGACTTTAATGAAGGGAAGTGCTTTTTGGCGAGCTGCAGATTTAATCAAGTATGTTTTATAAAAACAGTGATTCTGTGATACAATTATGTAATTGATTTATATTATCTGATTTTCAAAGAAATGACTTCATAATTCAGAGGCATACCTGAAGCAATTTAAAATGAGCGGTGAAAAAAGTAAAGGTATTTCTATATTCTGGTCTCAATATGATATATGGGATTGGAGCGGAACCGATAACCCCTGACGTGGGACTTTTGCTGGCCGTTTCGCGGGATCCTTAATTCATTTGTACACCTGGGCGTGCTGGAGTATGCCTAGCTACACCCCTGTAATTGTTGAGATATGTGTGTGTGTGTGCGTGCGTACGTGCGTGCGTGCGTGCGTGTGTATGCTTCCATTAAATTAATGCAGTCTCATCAAACCAATTTTGTAAGGACATACTTACAACCATTAACCATTACTAAATGAATAACAGAAACCTTTGTCTTCTTGTCAAAGTTCAGTAGAATCGCATACAACCATTAACAAAAGGTTCACAAATTAAAAAAACGAATGATCAGTGATATTAAATCAATACTGTACCTGGTAAGGCATTTCCGATATGACCATATAATGAATGCTGGTTTATCTAATAGTTTATATATATAATAAACACACTGATTGTTCTCTTGTGCACAAGTCGCACAAGTCTATCATGATACTGTAGGTTTATCTTTAACATAAACTAGGATATTTAGATGCTTTTCATACACAAACATTTATGGTAAAGCATACAGGTACATAAACATTTTGCTACAATAATGAACGTTCAGGATCCATACTTTTTGTCATTTCTTATGTATCCATATAGTCTTCCATAGTCATGAACTCGTTTACGGCTATTTCGGTGGCCTACATAAACAACCAATCTAGCTAGAGTCACGTAACCCAAACCTACTGATTTAATTTTATAAAATTTACTTTAAATATAAACAAATGTAATCAACAATAGGAATAAGAATAATCACACACACCTGGGATGGGGGGTAACTAAATATATGCCGAATAACTCCTACGCAGTTTTCATGGGTTTTAATTTGTACTCCCAAGTTTCTGTCTACGATAATGGAAGACAAGTGTATCAGATGGATACTATTATATTCTATGTTCGTGCATCATGAAATTAAACTTCAATGATCTTGATAATACATACCATAATAGCGGCTCGGGGATCAATGTTGAGACGTTTACATACTTGTTTTCATAATGCGGACAAACACATACCAAATTAGTAAAGGAAAGTACTGACTTAAATTTGAAGGTTATTTGTTAACCATGTGACACTAAAGGAAGGGAGACAACCGCAACAGTTTACTGCGTCGAGTGTAATAAATACTTTTGCGAAACTTTTCCAACAGAGAACATGAACATCCTGGTATCGTTGTAGAAAAGGTGTGTGTTAGCCCGCATAATCAAATGGGCTGTACCCTATGTATGCAGATACACCATAGGTTAGTGCGTGTATTTACAATTATATCTTTAATGACTCCCCTTACATATTTACCTGGTACTTATATGTCGGGACTTTTGCAAATGTAGATGTATATTCATATATTTATTTATCCCCCGCACGGAGTTGGTAGGGGATGAGGGAATGCACTTCGTCCGTCCGTCCGTGCCTCCGTCCGCTTATCTGAATGTCGGTCTGTTTGTCTGTTTGTGTTCTCCGTAGAGTCTCGTGTCCGGGCTATAACTTACCTACGCATTGATGGATTACAATATAAGTTGGTAGCAATGTTGTCCTCATTGAGACAATGTGCAGTGACCTTGGACAAATTCAATACTTCAAAGGTCAGGGTCACATGAGACATTTTAAGGTGAGGGTACACATGCTCGTGTCCGATCTAAAACTAACTAATGTATTAATGGATTACCTTATAACTTGGTACACATGTGTCCTTCATTAAGACTATGTGCAGTGACCATGACTGGGATCTATACCTCAAAGGTCAATGTCACACTAGACATTTAAAGGTCAGAGTACTCTAGTACTGCTATTGTCCGGGCTATAACTTACGTATGCATTGATGGATTATCATATAACTTGGTACAAATTTTATCCTCATTGTGCAGTGACATTGGCGCGGGTCTATACCTCGAAGGTGAAGGTCACACGAGATATTTGAAGTTCGGTATACACAAGATCATCATCATCATCATCATCATCATCATCATCATCATCATCATCATCATCATCAGGTAATTGCATATTTAGCATTACATAACTTATGCCATTTCCCTTTAGTTTGCAAGAGAGGATTTGTCTATCTGTGTAGTCAGTCCTTGGCCTGCTTTCACAAACAAACTTAAGCAAAGTCTTTACAGTTATTTGATTGGATGAAGTTACTATTAATGACTAATCATATTGTAAGATTTGAGGCAGGAACTGTTTTTCTCGTATTTGAGTGTTCGTAAAACTAACCCCTGTTGGTCAGAAGTACAGAGGTCGGCATTAACCGGATTCAAGCTATGGAACTAATAAAACTATAATCTTAACAACAATGATACTAGACTGACTAAAAACGTCGACGACATATCGACGCAACGTATCAACATACAGTTTGTACTTCCTCATACAATAAACGGTACCTTAAACTGATCGTTTAGTCATGCTTTGATTGTTATCTATTCAATCACGGAAATGATACTCTTATTGCTTTTGTCATTTTTTTAAAAAAGGTTGTGGGTCTCTAACATTGCCAGATGATCACCAGAAAAAACGATTTGATAAATGAATTCTTTTTAGACCAAAGTCGTCGAACCTTTAAAGTACAGGGATTATGTGGAGACCATCAGCAAAACCAGTTACCAACTGGGGAGAATGCTGTACGACCGGGAACAGAAAATTATGTATGATATGACAATGATATACGAGAACATAGACGATGAACTGGAGAGGGCTTGGGATGCAAACCCGTATGGGGAAACGGAGCATGCGCATGTCAGTGGACTCAAGCTTCACTTGGAGGACAGAACAACGTTGGGGTTATTTCAAGAGTGAACAGTCGTGTCGCCGGAAGAGTGATTAGCGCAAAATATTTTGGACGGGGCGGCTGTTGCTTCCGTCCAAGGGCAAATAGAGGCGACTTCTAGGGAGAGATCCGCGCAAGGCCTAGACAACGACGCCTCTTTCGGGTCCGTCCGAAAGCAGACAGGGGCGCCATCACAAGACGGTCCGCGCACGGCCTAGAGGCGGGTCTTCGTTGTGGCCTTTCATGATTGTATTCCAGAAATTAGGTTAGCAATGCGAAAAGCGATAACGTATTGGAGTCTCCCAAAACGGAACGGAAACCGAGAAACAAAAATGCCATAAAGAAAATGATTCACTACAACAGGAGGAGACTCAAAATTATATATATCGCTAAAGGTAATTTTGACGTTAGAAATGTCCCATTAGTTTCTCATCTTTAGTTAATGCGAGTTAATTTAAAATGTAAGTATGAAAATAAGTCTAAAGGTAAAAATATAAGTGTAAAAGAATTGATAAAGATAACTTTCCTTTAAATCCGTGTGTTTTGAAATGATCACGCTATACGGAGGATAGGAGGCGATTTTTTATTGCAAATATCACTGAAGCCACTTTGACGTTAGAACTGCTTCATTTATTTCCCATTTCTAATACATGTGTTTTTATACGAATTGTGATAAGTATAAATATACGTGTAAATGAATTAATAAAATCATACAAAATAGCTTACTTAATTTTCTTAAGACCATTGAATAATTGATCGCGATGTACTAACAACATAAAAAATACCACCATCCAATATTTCTTGTGACCTAATTAGCGATGTTTAAGGGTATTGACTAACATTGTTGGTTCGTTTGAAAAAGGAATATGTTACAAACGAAGGTGTGTTTAGAAATACGCAAGTTTTCATTGATGTAAGGACCAGTTTAAGATTTTTATATGATACTTCAGATTTGTTTTTTGATATTGGATGAGATGCCTTCTAACATGTATTCTATTACTGTTGACTTATTTATATTATATCTATATCAATATTGACTCACAAACAAAAGGTTCAAACCAAACCCATAACTGCCTTTTAAGGTTTGTCGAAATAAAGTAGAACACAGTTTTGAAAATGACCAATCCACATTTTGCTATGCATTCATCACTGTTTCATGGGATGCTCAATGCTTTCTCTACAGTGCGATCAACTGCAACACTCATCTTGACTATAAACAACACCATACAACTATTCGAAGAACGATGACGTTACCAACGCGATTTACCATTTCATTTTCCTAGCAGTTAAGTTGCGTACGAGTCCAGATTTTGCACGATTCTCTACGCTTTCTGGATCCTTTGACCGCTTCGTGCTCCGAACATTATCGTTCGAGCAACATGTATAAGCTTGCCCCTTCTTAAAGTCGTGCAAGTAGCGTATTCGTTTTTTGTGCCGTATTTAAATATGTAGTGTTCTAGCGGAGTCGAAAGCCGTGCTTGATGTAAAATGCATATCAGTACGTAATTCATTCGTAATAAAGTGTAACTAAAAGTCCAGTAAGATAGCCTACTACTGAACAGAACGAATGTGTATACGATGGATGTACACATGTCGCAGATGAAGTTACCAACTTGGCAGGACTGGCTTTTAGTTGTTTGAAAACGAACTATGGTACAGCCACTACAAATCAAACAATTTAACAAATTTGTTTCACTTCCCAATCAATAAAGACTATTAGCGAGTGGCCAATACTTGAACAGATACAATTTCCAGTTGACAATTGCCCCGAAATTATTCGACATAAGTAAGAATGACAACGAATATAAACATTGCAACGCAGGTTTACGTAACTATCGATAACGTCCGTGTCACTCCATTACGACAGGCTAAGGTTATTCCACGGAAATGAGCGTCGAGAAGACATAGTTTCTCGTGTATTGTTGAGAATTGTACCCTCGTCGTGGAGTTATCGGTGACATTGTCGGGACATATTAATAGTCGTAAATAAATCCCAGTCATGTGCATGCTTGTTGTGGGATAGTCGCCTATATATTTGGCTTTGTTGTTTCGTTTACTCATGAAAAAACGCCTTCAGGAATCGCATCTGACGAATAAGTCCACAAACGCTCCTCTTCTGTTCACCAAATATAAATAAAAAGTGGCAAATCGTCAGCACATTTGTGATAATTTCTGATTTGTGTTTTAATGATGCAATCCTTCGGATGAAATTCAGCGTTGCATCGATCAACAAAATTTCGTCAAATTAAAATTTTGGTCAAGGATTCCATCATTAAAATACAAGCAAATCTAAAATATTTTACACGTGAAGAACTCTTTGATAGGCAAAGAAATAATTTCAAGTATTTTCTGTCAAAAAAGTCAATTAATTGTTTGTTTACATCTGCAGAAACTCGTGGTGACCCATTTGAGAATCCCTTTAAGTCACGTGATTCCTCACCCTGGTATAGCTTTTTTCACGTTGTAAGTACTGAAAATGATGTCTTTACTACGAGTCTGTTTTGTATGTAGTCAGTGGCATTTAAAAAAACATATGATTTAAGAACAGATAAAACATATAATCTTTTATATAGAGCTACGTGGCCACATGTTCAACAGTAAAGAAAAGTGCCAAAACATCGCTTATATTTTTATGTGTACCTAAATCAAATGCATCGTTTTGTTTTGATCATTAAAGTAAAATGAGTTAAACAAGATCTTATATTATCCTTTAGTGTGCGCCTTTAAATCCTAGTTTAATAAGTTATTCTGAATAAGTTGACGCACAATAACCAGATCATATCGAACACAAATATTCCTAATTGTACGTTCAAGTTTGATTTTTGTATTCTGTAGACTGAATAAAACCTCAGTCTGAACTAGCTATTCATTATTGAAGTTATTTGTACATGGTATTGTGTATAGGTTGTTCATTGATTGACAGTAGAGATATAATTCAATATTTATATATTCAAACAAAGTTTTAGCTTTAAAGATATAGCTGTTAAACAATGATATGAAAAACCTGCTTATGATGATTCAAAGATTACATTGTTCAGCACTTGACAATGTTTCCAACTGCTATGGTATCAGTAATAAATAAGCCAAAAACAGTATATTGTTCGGCACTTGACAGTGTTTCCAACTGCTATGGTATCAGTAATAAATAAGCCAAAAACAGTATATTGTTCGGCACTTGACAATGTTTCCAACTGCTATGGTATCAGTAATAAATAAGCCAAAAACATTATATTGTTCGGCACTTGACAGTGTTTCCAACTGCTATGGTATCAGTAATAAATAAGCCAAAAACATTATATTGTTCAGCACTTGACAGTGTTCCCAACTGCTATGGTATCAGTAATAAATAAGCCAAAAACATTATATTGTTCGGCACTTGACAATGTTTCCAACTGCTATGGTATCAGTAATAAATAAGCCAAAAACAGTATATTGTTCGGCACTTGACAATGTTTCCAACTGCTATGGTATCAGTAATAAATAAGCCAAAAACATTATATTGTTCGGCACTTGACAATGTTTCCAACTGCTATGGTATCAGTAATAAATAAGCCAAAAACAGTATATTGTTCGGCACTTGACAATGTTTCCAACTGCTATGGTATCAGTAATAAATAAGCCAAAAACATTATATTTTCACAAAATGTATATTCAGGTTGAGGTTTAAAGCACTTAACTGACATGCCTCAAAGAAACACCTTACAAACTTTCCTTCATAATATGAATAAATACTAGGCCTAAAAAAATACATTTGGTTCGGGTTACCCGACCCTACCTACAATATAGGGGCCGACCCTACCGTTTTTATAGTCAGATTGAAAAAAAAAACTAAAAAAAAGAAGATTTATCTTTTTTTGATTGCTTTTCACTTTGAAGTTGAAAATCTTAAATGCTTATACAGAAGATAACTTTAACACCATTATCCTATGATGAAAATGGCAAACTTATATAAAGCCTAATCAAAAAAGCCTACCTACCCTACCTATTTTTGAATAGGATGTTACCCTAACCAAACATTTTTTTAGGCCCTAGTATCATTAAAATGCCTTGATAAATGTATTCATGTATACATAACATTCATTGTCACACGTGTAGATATCTTCGTAGTCCACAATATTTCCCTTTAGACCACTCTGTAAATACCACAGTGAATAGTGTCGTATTCATTGTTTTGAACTTTTTCAAATAACTAAAATGTTCTTTTTGCGCACTTTATCTTAATGGGGAGCTTATTTATTACAATGTTTACAATAGTCTGGTGCTTGGGCAAGCATGTTTGTAAGGAAGAGAATGTCATGGGTATTAACTTCATGCTTACTATATTCCTGCTGGATTTTAAAGAAAAGATATGTATAAAACCATTAAATAGTCACCGGAAAACAGTCACGCACCGATGCACAAAGTGTTTATTCTAAAACATACTTAAAAGTGTTTATCCTAATATCCCCGCCGATGGAACTGCAGGACGGATTAACTCGTGAACTGGTTTATTGATTGTGTTGTAAGGAGCCTTGCGCAAGCGTATTGGATCGAACAACGACACTTTCCCTCGGAGGATATGGTCGCGTCTGATCATGTATTACGGTTTCCTCAGTTTGCTGACTTGCCATTGATACATTAGCGGAAATGTGGAAACCAGATCTTCTTGTGGTTTGTTGACCAGATTGGCGGGTTCCTCTCTCAAAATAATGATGATCAGATGTGCGGTTACTTCCCTGAGGCATTGGAAATCCAGTATATGCGACATACAAGGCAGCAGCCAGGACACAGACGAAAACGAATCCGCCAATCATGCTGAAAAAGACGGGTACCGCGATATATGTAGGTAGGACATTTTGATATGTATTTCTTTAACTTTTTAAATATCTGAATATTCCATCAGTATCTTGTTTTTATTTAGGTGAATTTATCTAAAAGTAATTCGATACAGTACATATATATTCAAAATATCCGCACTTAATAAACTCAAAGCCACTATTGTATCACTCGTACAGATTATATCTGTATTTAGTTCTCTTGTTTCTTATATTTAAGGCTGTATTTTATGTACGCCAAAATTATACACTGAATAAAGTGAATGTGGTTTACTTGTACTGCAATTCAGAATCAGAAAGACAAAACAACATGACATTTCTAAAAATAATCTAAATGGAAAATTAAGTAAAATGGCTTTCTTGCATGTAGTAAGGTTAATTTGATTAGGGCATCAGCCATTTCTATGTTTTAAGCTGCACTCTCACAGATTTAACGTTTTAACAACTTTTTTATTTTTTGTCTTGGAAAGAAGAAATTTTAGCGTAAATATCTGCAAACCAATGATAAAAGATTGCTAACAAAAGATCAGATCGCATATTCGCTTATTTCCGTTCGAAAATCAATGCTTTATGCCTTAAACCGTTACTAACAACACAAATTTTGAACTTAAATATAAAAATTTGCGATCTTTTTTTTGTGGTTTGTTAGTCGTAAAACAGTCGTCGGTAAAACTTAAACAGTCGGCGGTAAAACAAAACTACTGTCGGTCGGGCTTCATGAAACAGACACGTTTTTGAAACTCATTAAAACATTAAAACTTGTTTTTCACAAGTGGTGTTGACTAAAAAAGATTCATATTATTAAGATTTTCTCCATCTAGGCTACACGTATGGATATAAATGGACAATCAGAAGTCATAAACAACCAGTTTTGAAAATAAAATGATACATGTACATAAACTAATACAAAATTATGTTTCACTGATTTTAGTTTTGGAAAAGTTTTCAATACAAAATAAACAAATGCAAACAATTAAATGATAATCGTACTCACTTGTACTGCTTTTATTGAAATTTTAAATCAACATTCATAAATTTCAATGGCGAATATTTCCGTCGTAGATTTGGTGGGAATTCCCAATAGTACTTACTTTTTGTTGAAGACAAACGACTCAGCTATCTTAAGGCCATAGCATATTATTTTTTTGTTGAACGGATTTTAAAAAAAAAAATCAAAATTGGAGCGAGCGAGCGAAATAAAATAGTTTGTATTCATTTTCATGAGTAAGCCTTGATCATTGCGATACAGAACAAACGGAGTCAATTGTTTGGTTTCCAAGCTTTACATTTAGGACTGTGGATTTCTCTTATATTTTGTGAGATTTCTTTATAAACGTTTTGTATGCTGGTCCTGTTTGAAGATTTAGCATAGGTGATATACTTTTCATGTTGATACGTTCTCTGGTTTTGGGATAATTAAACATTGCTTCTTGAACACTTGTGAAGGGAAGTCACTGCGGGGGGCAAACGTTTAACCGATGAAACTTCAGCTTTCAAAAAGCTACTAACAGTACAACAAAACATGCGGTGAAAAAATAGCTGCGGTCGCACACTTTTTGCCATTGTTTTGCATTTTGAAAAAATAGGTGCGTTTAATTCACGAAACGAATTATCAATATTATGTGGCCTAAAAAAAGCAATTTTGTATTACAAATGTTCTTGTACCTGCTTACGTTTAATCTTTATTGATCTTGAAAGAATAGTGGCTCAGGGCTGAATGTTATTGCGTATATTTCATTGTTTTTATTATTTGCTGAACATACTTGACTGGCATTCAACATTAACCACGGACAGGATACATGATACTTTTAGAATCTTGATTCAAAGACAAGTATATGATATTAAAACCATAAGCTCAATGAGCTTTTTTTCCGACACGAATAACAAACATCCAAAACGTATAAACAATGAATAACAATGATTTAGTTCTAAAAGTTTTACACATGGGAAATGTTTTTAAAAATGCCATCTTTTTGCCTGCAGACAATTACAAAATAGTCAGATGTGTAAGAGCACTATATATAAGTTTTCCTGCTGTACGGTCCGTGCAAAGGTGCACGGTTCTGCTAATTGGCAACTACTGTGTAATGGTTAGTTCTTTTAAGAATATAAATTAAGAAAAAGTAAAAGTATACACTTTAAACAGCTAAGTGTAAGTAGCATTACGTACATGAGAATTGCAGCGTGGTAAAGTAAAGTTAAGCCTGAAAAAGGTGATATTATTTACTAGATTTTTTTACAAAAGCTTGCTAGAAAAACAAACTTTCGAAAGTATTGCTCAGAGCAGGTACATGTACTTAATTCATCGTGCAATTTAAAGTACTTGTAGATTGTGCTGACATTATCAGAAAAAAGTTATGTCCAATGACACGATTGCTCTCTATCACGCCACTGCCCTGACAGTATCAGCACCTATCACTGTTTAAAATGTGAAATGAATATAGTTTTGTATTGAAATTCAAAGTGCTTCTATCATAAAGCTCAAAAATACATTTAAATGGAGTAAATGGACTCAATCAGGGATAAGGAGCCAGTATATCATAAACGCTGTAGCATGTATTTTATTTCATGTCAATCAATAAATCATATCTGGAGAAACAATTTAGTCTAATCTCAATTTCTCAGAAAATGCAGCAGTCCCAGGGCCTATTCCATGAATGAGTATCACTGTCTTTAAAATGCTGTTGCTGTACAATTTTTATAGCAAAAAAGGTAATTCCTTCTTAGATACACACCGAAGAGTTAGGACAAATAATACTTTTGAATGTATAAAGAAGTTTAGATTTTCTTAAAGGTGTAGGTCACAACGAAATGCTTCCGGGTTGTTGTATTCCTTCCAGTAGTTCAAATAGTGTTTCTCCCCTTCGTGTATTAAGGCTATTTTAAATGATATTTTGCAGGGCCTCTGTCTTGGGTGGATGGATTCAGAGATGTCCCGACAGATGCGGCCATGACTATGTCACATGGACGTTGAAGGTAGTGACTGTAAAGAAATGACGATAGCAGAAAAACAAAACTTGATATAGTTTTCTGGTGTTTAATGAACAGACAAAGTGTTCATAATTTGTGGGAAAATAGTTTCAAAGCTGAAATCTTTTCTGTAAATTCATAATAAAGTGGTGAACTGGAGTAATTTTACAAATAACAAGGAAGATAATCTCGTTGTGGACCGAGACCTAGAAGCGGAAAACAGATTTTGAGATAACTGAGATATATGCAGTGTACAGAAATGAGAATTCAAACAAAAGTGTCTTATGGTGTAGTTTCTGTTTTTTATCAAAGCGTGTGTGCTATGAATTTCATTTAAATTTTAAAACTACGACATTATTCTTTCTCCTGACTATGTGCAAGAATTCCGGGTCTTTTGACTGTTGTCTGCAACTTCAAAATTATTTGTTTTATGTTTCAATTCATGGATAGGTTTTTTGAAGAGTGTCATGGAAAGCTGAAATTTTTCAGCACACAACATGTAAATTGAGAATGTATTGTGTGGTCCGGATTTGTGAACAAACACACAAGACTGCTATGGTACGTTGCGTCAAAATATCCTTGGGACCCAACCTCATACACGCGCTGCAATTCGTGTTTCTCTAATTGTCCATTTGGGAACTTCGATGTGCTACCCCAGCCAACAGGCTTAATGTTAATTCAATTCAAAATAGACTTCGTTTTAATGCGGACATCTTCCTGTTTTACTATAAACAACATGTTTTTCTAATTGGAGTTGCTATTTAGGACCCTTAAGTAAACCGTCTACCGGACTGCAAGATTCATTTTTTTCAAAGGATGTCATAGTTTGCAAGGTGGGTGTGCATTGGTATTTGACTGATTGATTGATTGATTGATTGATTGATAAAGTGTGAGGCCATTACTCAGTGACAGTTAGGATGTGAAAGTGTGTGAATGTGTGCATTCAACTTCACATATTGTCCGTTTCAGTCGGCGTATAAGGCCATCATCCGACAATCTGCCATGAATGTGACGGAGTTTAATGCCATTTTTTATTTTCTTGTGTTTCTTTGATGATGTTTGATAATATAAAATCCGCCGTGTTACTGAGTTAAAATTTGAATTAAGGCCTAAATTACCAAGTGGTGCTTGGCAAATTCTTTTACATACTTTTAACAGAAGTATTTCATTTAAAATATTTGTCTGCCTCAAATTTACGCTTTGTGCAGTATTTAACAGCTAACCGATACATTTTTGGACTTTATGATATTTTTTAGGCTACTGTCTAATAACAAGATGCTCTGAATGTGCACTGAGTAACAAAGGCTGCCCAGTTTTAGTTTTTTTTCTGCCAGACATATCTAGTGAATTGCTCAGTTCTTGTGGTTTTGACGCCACAGCTAAATGACAGATATACATGTTAAGGCATTGTTGACAGTACTGCTGTATTGACAGTCTGCAGAAGACGCCGGAATCAGAAGTCTGATGGTAGCGATGACGGCAAGGTCATCCATTCCTGCTTTGAACGCACCAACGACCCGTTCAAAACACCTGTCACAGTCAACCTTAAGGTCTCGTCATGCACCATGGTGTTCTTTAGGAGCTTGTACTTGTCCCACACTGCCTCCGGACATGGTATAGACTTTGTTGTATTTAACTATGAGCAATTTGATTGCTGATTATTCCGCGACTACTGCGATTTATCTGTGTCTCAATTACTACTGATTCAATTTAACATTCCACCTCAGGGGGGAGGGGCGGGGGGTCAAAATAAAAGGTTTAAAAAGTAACTTCAATTATCTGTACAAACGTCACAAAAGGCAATACATCAAGTTATTATATTTTCTCTTTTTGCAAAAAATAGAATCGAAATTTTAAAGGCTTGCAATTTAAGAAAATTATTCACAAAATAATAGCCCTAAACGGGAGAATGTTTTTAGCTCACCTGATCACGAAGTGCTCCAGGTGAGCTATTGTGATCGCCCTGTGTCCGTCGTCCGTCGTAGTCGTCCGTCGTCGTCCGTCGTCAACAATTTGACTGTTAACAGGGTAGAGATCACAAAATTGGCACAATCGTAATGAAACTTGGTAAGAATGTTACCCTCAATAAAATTTTGGACGAGTTCGATATTTAGTCATCTGGGGTTAAAAACTAGGTCACCAGATTAAATTAAAGGAAAAGCTTGTTAACACTGTAGAGGTCATATTTATCACTGTATCATCAGGAAACTTAATCAGAATGTTAATTTTAATGATCTCTAGGTCAAGTTCGAATCTGGGTTATGTGCAGTCAAAAACTAGGTCACCAGGTCAAATTGAATGAAAAGCTTGTTAACACTCTAGAGGTCACATTTATGACTTTATCTTCATGAAAATGGGTCAGAATGTTTTCATTAATAATCTTTAAGTCAATTTCAAATTTGGGTCATATGCAGTCAAAAACTAGGTCACCAAGTCAAATTATAGGAAAAGCTTGTTAGCACTCTAGACGTCACATTTATGACTGTATGTTCATGACACTTAGTCAGAATGTATATATTAATTAGGTCTATGCCAAGTTCGAATCTTGGTTATGTGCGGTCAAAACCTAGGTCACCAGGTAAAATAATAGGAAAAGCATGTTAACACTCTAGAGGCAACATTTATGACCATATCTTAATGTAACTTGATCAGAATGTTATTCTTGATGATCTTTAGGTAGAGTTTGAAACTGGGTAATCAGAGGTCAAAAACCAGGTCACTAGGTCAAATCATAGAACAACTTTGTAAACTGTAGAGGTTACATTCTCTCTTTGATGACCATGAAACTATGTCAGAATGTTTGTGTTTATGAAGTCTATGTCAAGTTTGAAACTGTGTAACCTGAGTTCAAAAACTAGGTCACGAAGTCAAATCATAGAAAACATTGTTAAAACACTGTTGAGGCCATATTTTCTTCCTTATCTATATGAAACCTGGTCAGAATGTACTTATTACAGCAAGGTAAGGTTTGCAACTGGGTCATCCGTGATATAAAAAAACTTGGTCACTAGGAAGGATCTTAGTAATACATGTTTTTAATTCCGGCAGGTATAAATGTTTTGATTCCATTCTTCATGATTATATGCAGATTTATTGAAAATATACTCTGTAATTTAATAAAAAAAGTCCTTCCATGATGTAGTCAAGAGTATGTATAATAAGTTTTCAATGTTTCATGCATTTTCATCTAGAACAAGTGTTTTAATCACACTCACTGCTAAAATACATTCTGAATTAAATGAAACAATTTTCATGTTTATACTCCAACCATAACAAGAACAGAAAATAAAATCGTACAAACAAAGACAAGAACGCATTCTTTCTAAGGTAGCAGACAACCAGACTGACATTTCAAATTCTCTCAAACTGTAATACCCTCAACTTTAATATTTAACATGTAGCATAGTCCTTAATTTGTTTTAATTGAGTCCCATCTCGTTGCACTTTCCATCGCCCTGAAAAACACTTATTCCCCCCCCCCCTGTCACAATTGGCCTCGCCCTTAAAACACTTATTTCACACTTGAATTGGATCAGGTGAGCGATACAGGGCCTTCAGGACCCTCTTGTTTTATTTACCAATCTTAATACGTTGTCATCTTATTTTTTTGTTTTTTGATGGCCTCCTCCTACCCAAGAATTATTTGGGGAAATACAACACCGCCTCTGGATTACTGATGAAGATTTCTATATAAGTTTGACATTGGTTTCAGCGATGTATATTTGTAAATAAACAGGTATGGAAATAGTTTTGTCAAGTACGCAAGCAAATAAGCCTTCTCCAGAAAGTGGTCATTCGTGTTCAGTATTGCTAAAATCAAGCCTTGAACTTGTTTCTCGGTCTGTTTTTTTTTTATTCTAGGAGCAGTGAGGTTGCTTTCCCAATCTATTAAGAACACTTTGAAATTTTTGGTCTAACACATAACACATGTTTGTGTTGTTCCTCTGTTCACCTATAAGTGTATCACTTACCACATTAAAATAATCAAATGTGGTCCTTGAATTCCAATGACACGGATGTTTAGAGCACATCTTTGCATTTCCTCGTTCGCTTTCGTCGCTCGACTAAGAACCTGAGCTTTATGGTCATTTTAATTTCTATAATCTGAAATGTCATGATTTATATCTTGCTGTGAATTGTCAAGCATTTTCCTCCTGATACGATTTAGTACCCGAGCATTCCACATGAAATATATCTGCAGAAGCCCTCATTACTAAATGTGGTATGTTTGACTCTGTGTCCTTATGATATAGTTTAGGTGGCATCCAACCATCTGTTCCAATATATAGTCCAGATAAGGACGCTTATGCCAGCATAGGTGTCTTTTGCGACTAAAAATTCAGACAATTGCAATAAAATATCTGTCTTTAATCTCTTAATAAGCGGCCTATGACGAATGAAGTATTTAAGTTACTAGTAACTTTCATAAAATTCCATGCGAAGGTAAAAGGCATTCATGCGTTCACCAAAGAAGAATGATCGGGAAATATTTGCACGATCATGTGAAATTCAGGCGACTTTCGTTCACTGTTACAGCTCGTTCTTTAATGGGCACCTCGACATATTGACATTCCTGTATTATTATATTGCTGCATTAGCAGATTCACCAAATGTACGCCTGTAGACCTTCTTCCCCTTGTCAAATAACATATGCTCTGCGGAATGGTATAAAAAGAACTTAACGATCGTGTCTTTGGAGCCATGCTGTTTCTGTTAAGGTGTTGAAACGTTCTATTTTGTGCTGTGTTTTACGGTCAGATGTTGATTTTTTACTCTTAGTTTGTATAAGTAATTTCTCTCGATTATGTGACTACTTCATATCCAAATCCAACATTTGCAACCGCAATAGCGAATGCGGTGGCTTTTAGACTCATGTTAACAGTCACTTTCTGGAGTAGTAACTTATTATCATATTTTATATTTATGAATTTAATCTATGAAACAACAGTTTGTAGAAGAAGTAATCAGTATGACTATAATTAAAGCTCTCGTCTACTTGGTGTGAATTGACTAAATGGTAATTTACGGAACAAGGTCGTGGTGTAGATATAGTATTGTTTTTGACTTTATTGCATACGACCCAAAACGCAAAGACGACGTATGTGCTTTGCATTTAATATATCTCTTATAACTTCAGATTCAAACATTTGACAAACATTTGACATGTTTCTGGGATTTAATTGTTTCTTCACGGGTTCAAAAAGAGCTACCCTTCGACCTTGTAAGATTTAATCTCGATAAACTTGACAGTTTGTTCACGTCTGTGTGCGCCCGTGATGCATTTCTAGTTACAAGGGACTGGCCATACAATGCCACAGAAGGGTGTTTCAAGCTGAAGCAAGTTTTTCTTTCCTTTTGCTTATTTTTTCCACATTATAAATTATATGATAGTGAATTTTTATCCTTTAAAATCAAAATCAGAATACTTTCATTAAATTATTCAGATGATTTTATATAATTTACTTCAACTAGTCCTGTTCTGTTCGAGTTTAATTCAATATAATTATACTGAAATATTAAGCGCCGATTGGTCAGAAAATTTGTTGAAGTTAAGAACGGTGTTATCTTTATCGTAGTTAACATTCAAATCTTTGCTGCACTGGAACTTTCATGGCGTAGAATAAAGGTTAATGAAGAAATAATGCGTTATGATGTTTAATTCATTTTACTTTAATGATCAAAATCAAAAAGGCATATGGTTAAGGTGCAGATAATAACTATAAGCGATATTTTGGCGCATTATCATGTTTAACTCATTTAACCTGTTTTGATTAAATAAATAAGCACATTATCAAATAATTCAACTTTAAAAGTAAACAACGATTTCCCTTATAACGTTTTTTTTTCTAATAATGTTCTGAACTTTTACAAGAGGTGAGTAGCATGGTGTGTATGTTGCGTATTCCATTATATACTTTAAAGAGTGAATTGCCGACGATGGAATGGCTGCACTTGACGTCACTTAATATTCCATGCAATGCAGAGGTTAATATATTTAGGCATGCGGTGAACAAATAAACTTGTCGTTTTAATGTGTCATTTGTCGGATTTGAAAAAATCAACTGAAATCGGACGTTCAATGGCATTTTATTGAATGTCTTAAGGCCTGAGCAGCTTATTATTTAACAAAAAATCAGTGCGGACGGGACCAAAGATTTTTCATAAACTAAACATTAAAGGCATCCTAGTTTACCTTTGTTACGGCCAGTGTTTGAAATAATCGAATCCCTTGCAGGACGTTTACCTAACTCCTGCCCCAACACTAATATTTGTAAATGCCTGCTTTGCCTGGGTGAGGTTGTTGAACATATTGGGAACGGTGTTCCTATTTATAAGTTTTGGTATATACCCGTTACACTAAACAAAACAAAAATGTTATTCCGTCCATATATGTATGTAACGCAGTTTTTGAATACTTGCTAAATCGATATTTTCAACACACTGGTGTAACCATGCATTATTTGAACTCTTTGTAATAAGCTGTTTCCCATACAAAACAAATATATATTACTTGAGCGTCTATCAAATTATTTACGTATTTTATCACGCACACTTCTAGCATTTAAATAATTTGCATATCCTTTTTTTCGCATATACCGTACACGATTAAAAGCAATTCTAAATCACAAGTAACTTTTCACAAACAAATAAACGAACTTTTTCTATTTTCGGATTATTAAATAGACTTGACACGTCGGAGACGTATTATAAAAAAGTTAATCCAAATAACCTAATCTGTGCCTCAACATCAGACGTTTAGTCAAACACTGTCTATATTTAAAAAATAGCATCCATAGCTTGACAATACATTTATTAAAGAACCTCTTGCTGTAAACAATGATCAACTATGTATATTTGTCTACAATTTCTTATTTCTGACAGTTGAACAAACAATTTTAAAGCCCTCTTAATATACCTACTTTATTAAAAACCTTTGCATTCGCCTTCTTCTAAAATATTCTTCAATTAATAACAAGCCATCATGCAAAGAAGAAGAAGAAGAACGTTTATTCATCGAAATAGTATATACAAACGATGTGTTTGAAATAGGTCAATATGACCCTTGATTAAACATTTCAACAAAATACAATACAAATAACACAACGACGAGCAGACACATACATGTGCATTTACAAAATGGTTATTTGACTAGTGGCACATTTTGGTTTAATTGCCTAACAAATGTGTAATAACTAAGTTACTAGTGAAAATATCAAAAAAATAAATAAGCAAAATACATATTAATACATATATCGGATATATAAAATAAATTCAGTTACCGTATACATATGTGCATTGACAAGTATTGGTTATTTCAGTGAAATCTTAAACATAAGTCAAATCTTAAAGAGAGACGACTCATGATATGACAGTGCACACTGATGAATACTCAGATAAGTGAATAATATGTAACTCCTATAATCATAAACTGTTAAATGAAACCTACCATATTTAGATTGCAATTAACAGTTAACGAGCGTAAGATTGAGACAACATCATGCAATAGTATTTAAACAACTAGGTCTTTACCCTGAACATTATTTTTCATTAAATGTACTAGAATATTGATATCTCTTAAACTGCGTTTCTGAGTAGTTCCACAATATCAAATATATATATAAAATGTGCAAATCATATTAAAGGGCACATAACTCTAAAATAAAGTAGCCGTAGGTCATGATTATTACGTCATCAACTAATGCACATTATGGTGGTAAAGTGTACAAAGCATCAAAATGATACCTTCTTTAATGGCAGGTACAGTTTGTTCCATGAACTTCATTATAGCTAAAAGTATTAACATCATATTCAATGGCATATAGGAACTTTAAGAATAAATTACCCTACCGACTAATATGTTAGGCACTTTCACCCATCAGTGTTATAATGTGTTTCAAGTTTTAAGTGATGCCTATTATAATATGAGAGTGTTTTCTCAAACAAATTTGCCAACATACCTTATAGGGAATCCAATACACCCCCTCCATTTAAACTTTGCCTCCCTGAGACTTATGAAAGACAAATACATTATTAAGATACATGATGCAACTTCTTTAGGAAATGGCAAATATAAAACTATTTATAAAACAATGTACATACAACTGAAGAAAACAAATTATTGTTTTATAAATATTTGAAGAATTCATGAAAAGTCAGGACAACCTGATTCACCCATTTTTTTTTATACAAGCCTTTCTAACTTCTTCAATTGTAACAAGGTACATTAAGTTCTCCAGAGAAAAGAATATCACAGAATATTATGTACAGTACATAGCAAATACGAAATAAATCACAAAAGAAGTACTTGTTTTCCGATATACATGTCTTATCAACGAGCGTACGTCAAAATATCGTAAGATTAACTAATTCGCTTTGATATAATGGTAGTATCACAAACTTTACTTGCATATTGAAAAAATGTTTGTCTTGCATCATCTTTCTTAGAAATTGAATCCATTTCTAAATATATATTATTACCACTCAGGGAAACTGATCGTACGACACGATTGTTGATAAGAGGGTCTCATTGTTATGATTTTTAAGTATCAAACTATAAGCAACTTTGATTGCCTGCTAAACAGATGACTTACAATGTAACTGCGACTTTACTTCTACTGATATAATCAAACATTTAACTATAAATGTTCAAATCACAGTTCTAGCATTATTTTAGGCATGCACACATATTAACGCTTTTTGTGGTCTTGCACCTGGGCATATTTGTCACAAGAAAGTTTGACCACGACGAGAGAATGTTTGATAATTTACTCATCCTTACTTATTTGTATATCTTGTCATTTATTTTTTTTATGACCTCTTCTTATCCAACATTTGTTTCGGAAACAATCGTTGAAACGAGAAATATAATTGTCTCAATAATACTGTTGAAGATTTCTATATAAGTTGGCCATGGGTTTCAGCGTTGTATATGCGTGAATAAATAGTTGTGGAAATAGTTTGGTCCAGTACGCCAGGAGTTCGATTTCATCATTACCCAATTCTTGGTGCAAATGAACCATCTCGTGAAAGTGGTCCTTCGTGTTCCGTATTGCGCGAATCAAGCTGCTGACCTTGAACTTGTTGTATCTCGGTCTGGTTCTAGTTCTAGGAGCTGTGAATAGTTCAATTTGAACCTGCAACGTGAGGGTAGTTTCCCATTCTAATTGGAACACCTGATGGAAATTTTGGTCTAACGCATTGGCCATGTTTGTGTTGTTGTTCCTCTGTTCACCAATAATTGTATCACTAACATCTTTGAAATATCTAATGGTTTTACAAGAATCCCAATGATACGGGTGTTGCAAACACATCTTTGCATTCGGCCGTTTCCTTTCGTCGCGGCATGTCATCGCTCGTACAAGATCCTCAGCTGTATGGTTATGTAAATATCTATAATCTGCATTGTCTTGATTAATATCTTGTTGAGAATGGTAAAGCATGTTACCCGCTGAAACGACATAGTACCCAAGCATGCCACATGCAAATATATCTGCAGATGCATTCACTACTATATTTGGTGACTTGGCCTCTACTTCATGATGTATTTCTGGTGGCATCCATCCTACTGTTCCAACATATGGTCCAGATGTTACGCTCATTTTGGCATCAGCTTCCTTAGAGAGAGAAAAGTCAGATACTTTTAATAAAATACGTGTCCTCTCTCTCTTAACAAGAACATTGCTAGGCTTGAGATCACGGTGAAGAAATTGGTTTTCATGAAGAACATTTAATCCGTTCAGTGTTTGCTCAAATCCATTCTTAGGAATCTCTTGCGGCCAATGACGAATAAAATATTCGAGATTACAATCGCACAACTCCATGCAAAGGTAAAATGCATTTGGTTTCTCATAAAAAGAAAAAAATCCCACAATATTTGCGCATGTGACATTCCGGAGACTTTCGTTTGCTTTCACAGCTCTTTCTTTAAGACGTGCTATTGTCGAGCTATTGGTAAACACGTAATCTTTTATTGCTGCATTAGTAAATTCACCAAATTTTCCTTTGTATACTTTCCCTTCTTCCCCATAACCGATAACCTCCGCTTTATTGAATGTTATAAGTCCTAATTTGACGATCTTATCTTGGGTACCAAGGGCTCTCCCTTGACGTGTTGTAACGTCTGGCATATTGTGCTTATGGCCAGATGATGAGCTCCTACTGCCTGTCTGTGGTCTTTTTCTTGAGTTGTTATTATATGAATGTAATAACTACTGCCACTCCAAATGCAAAGATTCCGGCGGCGACCCAAATGTTAAAATCTTAAAAGAAATAAAAATATACTTTTAAAAGTTACTGAATTTCAATTACAAAAAAATGTACATTCATTATTTTTATCCAAATTAGACAGTGCTCCAGCCAGGATTTGAAAAGGGCAGGGTGCTTGGTCCAAAAAGGCACTTTTAATGCGCATTTAATGAGCCTAAATGGGGCACTTGCAAAGTTCAATATTTTGGTACTAGAGCTCTACTTTCAATACTAATTGTTATGATATCCAAAGATGTAGTTATTAAGTCATACTTCTGTATATTTATTATTTTCATACTAATTTCTGAAACATAACCTGACTATATGTGCAGTAATATCAAAATTGGTAACAAACTGTGATTTAAATAGAAGTAACAAATCATGCTTTATTCGTAGTTTAATCTATGGCATATCAATGCGCAACTCTTTCAACAACAGTGTTATGAATGGGAGAAGTCACTTCTCCCAGTTTTCAGCCTACTCTCACTAGGCTGAAAACTTTGGGAGAAGTGACTTCTCCCTTCAGTCAATTTAGGGAGAAGTGGGGAGACTTTAAGGAAAAGTGATACTTTCGTAACACCTGATACAAAAACTATGCCATAACACACACCTCAGTTTATATAGTTTATATTCACATTCAAATTGATTGCTATAACTATATAAAATGTTCATAAAAAAATGTATCATTTTTGGCTCAGCAAAAGTGTATTTGTCAATGTCACATAGTTTATCTCCAAATAGCATCTAAAAATGAAACAAAAACCAAGACAGCTAAGGATTTGAAACAATCAAAATGACTAATAAATTAACTGTCAATATAGTAGGGGGACGAATCTTATTTTGGTAAGTTCGGGATAGGGTACGAATGTCACATTCAGCTATGCTGTTATTTACTTGTCTATGGCTAAATAATTTTAAATATGCTGACATTTAAGAACCAAATGACATTTAAATCACTGTCCTTGATGAAAACTTTACCAATACATAATGGGAGGTTGAGAAATTAACTCGAAAAATTGTTCTGACAAAATGGCGATCTCGCCGGTTTTTTTGACATCGTAAACAGGAGAAAAATACTGTAAGTATTAAAACTCTTCATAAAGCAAAAACAATAATATTTTTTTGTGTTTACAAATCAATTTTTTATCATGAACATTTCACGAAAATAATATCTAATAATTAGATCTATTATATTGTTATTTAAACCTGAATTACATGATATTTTACGGAAAGAAGGTTAAAATCATGATCGCTGGATATATATTTGTCGTTGTCTTAAGTACATTTCAGACGACACAAGGTAGATGCAAGTATGCCATTTCATAACAAAGACGATGTATAAGCTTTACATTTTCTGGAATTGCTTAACTATATCACCAAAATCGTTGATAATATGAACTCAGTCGCTGCCTCTATGGGATCGAATTATTAATGCCGGACTATAGTTACAGTTTACTTAATGTTAATGACTAAGTGAAACACAAAAGTGAAAGGGAAAAAATTGTCATATATGTTAATGCAACTTGGAAATCCTTCATACCATTTTAAATAACAAGCATTTTTGCTGCAGTTGACAATTTATTTAATATTAACATAACCATTTACAATAATATTGTATACATTATATTATAATGTTATTAATTAGGTGATTTCATATTGGCCTATAGTTATTTGTCCGATGTTAGCTGTATTTGCCTGAGCCCGAAAGAGTGAAGGCAAATACAGCTGACTGAGAACAAATAACTTGGCCAATATGAAATCACCTAATTAATAAGTATTATATTAATCAACTATTACCATTTTTGTTAAAAACATTCTCTTAACTTACATGTACCTTTAGTTCACATTGAAGCCGTATTTATCCCTTATCCATTCATGGTGTCTTGACTTATCTGATTTTGACATGCATCCTTAAAGTGACATTGCACATATTTATGAATAAAGCACTGTACATCGTAAGGAAGCATGTCTTTGCGTCTTAATTTCGTAAATCGTTTGCTAAAACGTCAAATGTTTCACCTTCGTCGTCCATTTTGTTGGTGTACAAAATCATAATAGTCGTAAAATCCACAAACGGGTTAAATACAACTGAAATATCAAACCGTACAGAGTGGTTTAATTATTCAATATGTTCATGTATTCCAAATAGAGTTAAACGAAGCACTTTTTTTTCAAAACAGTAGGAAAACGGAAAACAAAATGGCTACTTTTAAAAATAATTTCCAGCATATTTCTCATATTAGGCGAGTTTCGACAGCCAAGGAAAATGGCCCATTTCTCCAATCCTATATTAGGCGAGTTTTGTAGCCAATCAAAACGGAGGAAACTCATATTAGGTGAGTTTTGTTGATATTGGCCGACTTTGGTCGATATAGAGCGTGTTCTGGCTTATATTGTCTTCAATTGTATTGTATTGGTACAGCAATTGTCTCTGTATCTTGTCAAATACGAAATAGTTGATTAATAAAATAAATTGTTTTCTCTCTCTCTCTCTCTCTCTCTCTCTCTCTCTCTCTCTCTCCCCTCTCTCTCCCTCTCTCTCTCTCTCTCTCTCTCTCTCTCTCTCTCGTAAATAGCAAATGAGTAGTCGAGTCTGTGATTCTGTTGGGACATTTCCATACATATTTATACATTTCTGTTTTATAAAGAATTGTTAGCACATCGGGGTGATAACAAACTTAATCTGAGACTCAAACATAGTTTTATACGCACTTCTGGTTTTGTCACTCAATTATCAAACCTAAAACATTCTGGGTCTTTAAAGTAAGAACCTGATCAAATAAGAATTAAGTCAAATATCACAGCTGGCAGCTGAGCTTATTAAGCGCTTTTTTATATTTGTACATGCATATAAGTTTAAAAGACGTAAGAAAGTATTATAATGATGACTGTACATGCAAATAGAACAAGCGTCAATTTATATAAAAACAATTTAGTAAGTTCAATGATTAGATAATATTATATAAAACAAATGCCTCAATGAGGCTTATAAGGTACATGTGATATTAAGTTGGATAACACAAATTTAGGGAACAGTTATCTTACAATATGCTTCATATTGATCAATCCGGATGAATGTTTGCAAACAGTGTCAAATTCCGTCAAATTCTATGCAAAAAAGAAGTACCTGTTTCATCTTTTTTATTCAACTTCAATTTTTTTCATATCATATTTAATTCAGAACACAAGCACTCTTTTCCTGTATGAACAGATGTATATTGATCCAATAACTGGTTCTTGAGCATATTTATGTATCATGTTTTTATAAAACAGAGCTTAAAACATGTTTCAGTTCATTTTCAGGCTAAGTGCAACACAACAAGAAGATCGACAAGAGTCTATTCAATACTTAACAATTGAGGCAGTATCAGAACAAGTGGTATTTCCAAATACAGCAGTAATAGCCCTTTCGGCCAAAAGAAAAGCCGCAAACCTTTGAACAACCATTTTTGTCCTTACTGAAATGCATCAATTTGTCAAATAGTGCATTTCTGGTCCATTCACATACACATATATATAAAACAATAATTCAGTTCAACATTTTACAAATAGTGATCTTGTGTTCATTGACAGTCTAAACACCATTACTACTGAACTGATTGCTTATCGAACAAATGGCCAAATATGGAAAAAAAACACAAACAAAAACTAAAAGATTCTATAAGTATCTTGTTTTAAATGCTTAATTTGGCACAAATTTAACCGAACGAATTTATATTGATAATGTATACAAAAGTCGTGTACTGAAATACATCATGACAAGTATTAGAGTTTTCTGTTTGGGGTGTTAGTTCAGAACATGTTAAACAGATGTGCAATGTAGTGTACACCTTTGCTGTATCAGAGAAAAAAACAAGTTATCGTTTTGTTGTCTTATATAAATTTGTTCCAAATATTTTCTTTAGCAGTAAAGTGTACTTGTTTGTTGAAAAACAGACCGGACTTAGAGCTTAAGCAACCAGGCTGGCTTTAGAAAATAATATACAATACATTTGTGTTTTTACAGGATTTTGGAGGGAAAATCAATAATGTAAATGTAACCGGAACCGTGTTGTTCCATTTGCCTTGAAATTCTAAGCAATTCAATTTAAGTCACTGAATGTATGAATGATTGAAATGGAATGAATTTTCTCTTCAAAAAAGAATAATCAATGTGTTTTTCTCGTAATTGTGGAAGTAAATGTTTTCCTTGTCCATCAGCTGAGAAACAAATGTAAACTATATAAATCATCATTCTGCATCACGTAGAAAGTCTTGTTTTACTGGTTATAGAATTTGCATTTAATAAAATGCTTCCATAAAAGAGCAAAAATATGTGATAATAGATTCACAACACGGACCTATGATATACTTATATATATATATATATATATATCAGATAAAATATCTAACCCTCAGCCACAAGTGGCATAAAACGATATGATAATTATATGAATAAAACTAACTGGATAAATTTACTTAAAGAACCAAACTTGCCACACTTTTGATAAATTTCTATATTGTGATTTTGAAATACTAAAATAACGAATGAATTCGTACAACAATTTAAGTTGGGCTGGCTGGTCCGTCATCATTCCCTCCAGCCTGTTATAACAACGGATAGGATTTTGATAACAAATATATGTCACAAAATACATTCATTAGAGCCCTTATATGCAATACGTAAGTCAGTTAATCGAGTGAATACGTCGTTTTAACAAAAGAAAACGAACGTCGATTTAACGAGATACGAAACGTAATAACTCAGTTCATACCACTGTATATATCAACAGGGTGCTCATAAAGTTTCGGTCGATCTCGCTCAGCTATGACTAATTCTAATACAATATTCATCTACTTTCTCTAACTCGAACACTTTATTATAGTATTTTAAAGGAACTTCCAGATGGTCCAAACACAGGCAAACACAGAATTTCCTTAAAACAAGCCAATAAGTGTCAATGCAAGCTAGTATGAGGAAGATAATACATCTTTTTACATGATATAAAAGCATAAACGTATCAATCACGCACCTGTCTCATCTGCGTTTCCCCGTTTTAAAATATCGCATAATGGTTTCTCAGTTTTGGTTGGTTTATACTAATTTATTTTAGCTCGATTGTGACGAAAGCTGATAGCTTATAGAATCACTCTCGAGTCCGTTTCCTGGGCAGAAACCAGTACTGTGTCCTTTTTGAGAGGCTATGAGAAAGAACCCCTGGTGGGGATCGAACCTACAACCTCTTGGGTGAGAGGCGGACACCTATACCAATAGACCACTCTCACCCATTCCCAATTTTAAAATGTTTTTTCGAACAAAGTGAAAGTCATGAGATTGTTTCACACACTAAACTGTCAATAAGCGTTTAAGCAACTCGCTGTCATTTTCAGCAGAGTTGACCCTTTTCAAATGTTTGCATTCATCAATTTCATCACCTATGTTGATCTATCGGGCTCTGTGTCTACGCTCTTTTGCAGCAGTATTCCGCTTCCTTGTTTTTGTCCGGGGGTTTTCGGGAAGCCATGAAATGTGCACATTTAGGATGTGAATGTCACGTGATGAGTACATATAAATAAACAGACGCTAATTTTAAACATATTGGGACTACCTGCGCAAAACCTTCGATTTTTATATATGTGTCGTCAAAGCTGTGATACATTTAGATTAAGTGAGATGCGTTGTACACACAACAATATCATTTTTATGTAGGTATTTTTCTTTTTTTTCTAACAATTGTGGGATCTGGCGTCTAGTCCCTTTACCTCACTATGCTAAAAAGACACGCATTTTTTTTTCATTCACTTCTTTAAATAGATGAAAAAGTAAAGTACAGCACCGTCACTCACAGATTTAGCCAGAACATGCATAGCACTGTAGTACTTTTTTTTGTTATGAGTCATAATCACAAAAACAATTTCAACTGACTAAGAAAACCATTTTGTCTGCTAATTATTCCAAACAAACGTAGTAAATGGATAATATGAACTAAGGCGCTGCCTCTACGGGCTTGAAGTGTTACGTTATTGCCGGAATCGTAGTTCTTTTTATGAAACACATGTTGTACAATACATCGCGGCCGGCATTTTTGGCCTCTCGGGCCATCAAGAACAACTAGCTGTTTTATATAAACAAGTCGCAAACTTTTCAGTACATGTTCTTTCAAGATAAGCACAGAGCCTTAATTTATGAATATTCATATGGCAAGGACGAAGAGGCTTTTTTGAATGTGCTTTTCAGCTGTATAATTATTTTTATATCGGGTCTACAGTCCAGTACAGTCCATACTTTCAGTGTGTGTATACCACGTGATAAATTGCGTCATAAATGCTACGTCGGAAGGCAATATTTTGATTTGAAAAAAATACTTTAAACAAAGATAACTTTACTATTTCTTCACCATTGTAAATGAAACATAGCGCAGTCTACGCCGATTACGGAGCCCTACCTTCGTTCTTTAACCAACTTTTGATTGCGAGTTTAGTTTCTTAAAATACTTCGACAAACCTTTTCACAATATAGCCGTCTGACGGAGCACTGTCAAAACATTATTTTGGAAACAGGTGGTATATACTTGTGATGGGCCGATGATCGCCGATAATCGATTATATCGGCAGACATTCCTAATTTGGGGATCGGCGACCTCATCGTTCCATAATCGAACAATCGAAAAAAAAGTTTGCTTGAATCCAGTAAATTTCCAACTTTATATGTACAGCAGTAACTTAGAGCTAAGGGAAGTAACCGATACTTTGAGTTTTAACAGTTCTTTCATTTAGTTTTTCTTTGCGTTCAAATAGCTTTATGATGGCGGACGGCCAGGGGGGACATCGATCTAAAAATATTTGATTACCCTGGATATCGGTCGTCCAGGTGCTTGACAAGTGCAAATTATTCCAGCAAAATGGTTAGGGTCATTCAAGCCCAAATTCTTATGAAACTAGGCTTGATCGACCCCAGCTGTGCTCACATATTGAAATGAACGTCAAGATCAATGTAAAAACTGTTTGAAGAATGGAAATGTTTGCCGTCCAACTCCGAAAATACGTGAGAAAAGTTTTGCTTATTTAATTTCCAATTACTCGTTATTTTTAATAGCTAATGCCATCCAAAACCAATGTGTTATGTCTCATTTTTTTCAATTTAATTTTCAAAACCAGTTTAAATAATGCACCAGTCAATTGTAACCAAGCCCCCCACCCCTTATTCAATATGCCAGAAATAATACCTGTTTTCTGACTGAAGCAGAAGAAATGAAACACATATGAAAACTAAGGTCCTTATTGATATATACATCAGAAAAGGATGCTTTTGTGATACTGTCCGATTACAGCCGATTAATCGGATAATCGATCAATCAGGGAATCCGATTAATCGATTATGAAAATACAAGCCGATTGCCCATCACTAGTATATACACACTGTACTTTGCATGGTCTTTTAGTATTTTGATTAGTAATGCAGCAGTCAATTGTAACCACGGCTCCCCTGGTCCGGGGAATAGCGGGGAGGTTGAATTTCGGTCCAGCCAACCCAGGCTAAAATCCCCGCCCTGCGGGTACGAACAGATGGTATAATCCCCGCCAAATGCCCCCGTACACCAGGGACCCTAGGTAAGGCCCATTCCCCGCTATATTTAAAGCGAAGACAAAACCACCGCATTCAACCGGCACTCCGGGGCCACCCAAACGGTAAAAACATGGCCCATTTCCTGGGCTATCCCCGGTATACACCCGGACCGGGGGGGGGGGGGTGTGGTTACAATTGACTGGTGCATAATTAAGACTATAGTATCCATTTCATAAAAAATGTTGATTTAACTGCAACATTAGTAAAACATTCCATTGAACAAATACACCTGAAAGGTAAAAACACGGCTCATTTCCCTTGCTATCCCCAGTATACCCACGGACCTGGGGGGGCGTGGTTACAATTGACTGTTGCATAATTAAGACCAAAGTGAAAGAAATCGGCTAAGTAGTGTGAAGGAAATGGTTCCTATTACCAGATGTAAATCCTTATCAGTATTGGTCTTTCACACCTTCCATAAAGCAAGCAGTAAGTATTTCACAGTTTATTTATGAGTCCTTAATTTACATAGATACACTATCTACATACATTTATAAACTAAAGCTATAAAATATGAGATAAATATGCACATGGCCATTGTAAATGAGTAATGTGAAATGCATACAGTTATGTTGCAGTAGACAAATTATCAATTATTATAAACAAGAACTAGGTAGCATATAATTATAATTAGGATAAAACATGAGCATTCAGCTGATACTGAAGACATTTTTAAAACAAGAGCTGTCACAGTATGTGACGAATGCCCCCGATTGTGACATTGACCTATGAACAAGGTCAGTACATGAAAAGTTGATCTTGCCTTTACATGTCAAATACATAATTATGGCAAGTTATTTTAAATTGCCTCTAAACATAAAAATACCACCCATACTTGACAACCGACACGGTTATGTCCTTATATATGCAGCATTCCATTGTGAATAAACACCCAAGTGTGGCCCTGACCTTAGAGATAGGGACACGGGTCTGTCATACGACACATCGTCTTGGTATGTGGAACACATGTGGCAAGTTATTTTAAAATCTGTCCAAACAAGGGAAAGTTACAGCCCGGACACGACAACTTATACTCTATGTCCTTACATGCAGCACTCCGTTGTGAATAAACACCTAAGTGTGACCATGACCTTAGAGGTAGGGACACAGGTCTTGCACGCGACACGTCATCTTGGTATGTGGAACACATGTGGCAAGTTATTTTAAAATCTGTCCATACAAGGGAAAGTGACAGCCCGGACATGACAACCTATACACTATATCTTTATATGCAGCACTCCATTGTGAATAAACACCCAACTGTGACCTTGACCTTAGAGGTAGGGACACGGGTCGTGCACGCGACACGTCGTCTTGGTATGTGGGACACATGTGGCAAGTTATTTTAAAATCTGTCCATACATGGGAAAGTGACAGCCCGGACACGACAACCTATACTCTATGTCCTAAATGCAGCACTCCATTGTGAATAAACTCTAAGTGTGACCTTGACCTTAGAGGTAGAGGCATGGTTCTTGCACGCGACACGTCGTCTTGGTATGCGGAACACATTTGGCAAGTTATTTTAAAATCTGTCCATACAAGGGAAAGTTACAGCCCGGAAACGACAACTTATACTCTATGTCCTTATATGCAGCACTCCGTTGTGAATAAACACCTAAGTGTGACCTTGACCTTAGAGGTAGGGACACAGGTCTTGCACGCGACACGTCATCTTGGTATGTGGAACACATGTGGCAAGTTATTTTAAAATCTGTCCATACAAGGGAAAGTTACAGCCCGGACATGACAACCTATACACTATATCTTTATATGCAGCACTCCGTTGTGAATTAGCACTTAAGTGTGACCTTGACCTAAAAGGTAGGGACACGGGTCGTGCACGCGACATGTCGCCTTGGTATGTGGAACACATGTGCCAAGTTATTTTAAAATCTGCCCATACAAGGGAAAGTTACAGCCCGGACAAAACAACTTATAATCTATGTCCTTATATGCAGCACTCCGTTGTGAATAAACACTAAGTGTGACCTTGACCTTAGAGGTAGGGACACGGTTCTTGCACGCGACACGTCATCTTGGTATGTGGAACACATGTGGCAAGTTATTTTAAAATCTGTCCATACAAGGGAAAGTGACAGCCCGGACACAACAACCTATACTCTATGTCCTTATATGCAGCACTCCATTGTGAATAAACATCCAACTGTGACCTTGACCTTAGAGGTAGGGACACGGGTCGTGCACGCGACACGTCATCTTGGTATGTGGAACACATGTGGCAAGTTATTTTAAAATCTGTCCATACATGGGAAAGTGACAGCCCGGACACGACAACCTATACTCTATGTCCTAAATGCAGCACTCCATTGTGAATAAACTCTAAGTGTGACCTTGACCTAAGAGGTAGAGGCATGGTTCTTGCACGCGACACGCCGTCTTGTTATGTGGAACACATGTGGCAAGTTATTTTAAAATCTGTCCATACAAGGGAATGTTCAAGCCCGGACACGACAACCTATACTCTATGTCCTTATATGCAGCACTCCATTGTGAATAAAGACTAAGTGTGACCTTGACCTTTGAGGTAGTTGCACGGGTCTTGCACACGACACGTCGTCATGGTATGTGGAACACATGTGGCAAGTTATTTTAAAATCTGTCAATACATGGGAAAGTAACAGCCCGGACACGACAACCTATACTCTATGTCCTATATGCAGCACTCCATTGTGAATAAACACTAAGTGTGACCTTGACCTAAGAGGTAGGGGCACGGGTCTTGCACGCGACACGTCGTCTTGGTATGTGGAACACATGTGGCAAGTTATTTTAAAATATGTCCATACAAGGGAAAGTTACAGCCCAGACACGACAACCTATACTCTATGTCCTATATGCAGCACTCCATTGTGAATAAAGACGCAAGTGTGACCTTGACCTTTGAGGTAGTTGCATGGGTCTTGTACGCGACACGTCGTCTTGGTATGTGGAACACATGTGGCAAGTTATTTTAAAATCTGTCCATACAAGGGAAAGTTACAGCCCGGACACGAGTTATTGAGCCGGACACACGGACGGACGGAAGGATGGACGGACGGACGAACGGACGGTGCGATTTTAATATGCCCACCTTCGGGGGCATAAAAAAGTAAAAGATGAGTATATATTCTTGTTACAATACCATTCAATACTCATATTTGAAGATTTAACTTCAACACTATCCATTTCATAAAATATGTTGATTTAACTGCAACATCAGTAAAACATTCCTTTGACCAAATGAATGAATATAATTCCTGATTAACAGTAAATAAAACAATTATTTTTAATATCATATGTCAAAAGCATTATCACATTTGAAAAAGACTATATTGTCTACACAGAAAAAAATACAAATAAAATAAAAGTTAAGTAAGTTTTTTTATAAAAAATATGAATGCAATAAATTGTCCATTGAGGGAAGGGTCAAACATAAGAACATTACTCAACTTTTATTAAAACTTCAATTTTTCAAACCAAAAGATTTAAAGGGGTTTACTTCCATTTTCAAAAACTAGTAACTAGTATATTTTTTAAAACACATTTCAATATCTGCAATATATTTCCATCACATAAGTGTTTCGTTTATAGTAAAATTGTAGAATAAGTCTGTAATTAGAAAATAAATATATAAAAAAGTAACAGAAAAAATGGATGAATGAATTTTTTTTAATTGAAAATGAAAACAAAAGTGAGCCTTACAAGTTTCAAATGTTTTATCATTTGAATGTGGAGGGCAACATAAGTGAATGAATAAGTTAATGCTAAAATATATTTAAGGCTTATACTAAGAATAACTGATAATCTATTGAAAAAGAATGGATTAAAAGTTACTACTACATGGTCTTAATTAAGCAGTGTAATGTACATGATTGTCAAGTTTAGAAGTGGTTAATAACTTTCCTGCTTGTACATGAACTAAAGCAAGTACTTTTTGCTTTTGAGCATTGATATAAAATAAAGAAAAATCCACTTATTTGAGGTTGGCATTTCTGCACACATTTGATTATTTAGGAAAATATCAAAATGCAGTAAAAGTTTTGCTGTTACTTAAAGCTGCACTCTCACAGATTTACTGTTTTGACAACTTTTTTTTAAGTTTTTGTCTTGGAATGAGATTTTTTTGTGTGTAAATATCTGCTTACCAGTGATGAAAGACTGCTGAGAAAAGATCAGATCGCAGATTTTCATATTTCCAATCCAAGTTTAATGTTTTATTGCTTAAACCGTTACTTAAAAATGCATAAAACATCGTTTTTTGGGACGGAAATATGAAAAGCTGTGATCTGATCTTTTGTCAGAAGTCTTTTATCATTGGTTTGCAGATATTTACGCAAAAACTTGTTCGTTCGAAGACAAAAAATAAAAAAGTTGTCAAAACGTTCAATCTGTGAGAGTGCAGCTTTAACATCAGAAATCACAATAAATGAAAAAAAAGGTATCACACATGTCAGAAAATAAATTACATAAAAAGCTGTTTAATTTCTGATAAAAATAGGATAGAAACTCTATCCCTAAACTATGACAAAAACAGTGCTATTACTTTGATATAAAGTCTTCTTAAGCATATACGTACAATGCTTTTGTCCTGAGTAATATCCCAAAATATGTCATTATATAAATATTTACCCGAATGTTGACAATATGTACTTTCACACTGGAAGCCATGCAATATTTATTTTATTATACTGAACACAGTTACATTTATATACATACATATATATAAGATTTTTACCATAACACAACTTTCAAGATTAATCAATTTATTCTGTAATTATTGTTTGTTCACATTTAATAGCTGTCATTTTGTTTCAAATGTCGTTTAGAAATAAGGCAAACACCGGTGGTAACCAGATTCACAATACATTTTAATAAGCGTTTACCACCTCAGACTTGGGGAAACCAAAAAATGCTTATTTTTAGAAGCGCATGCTATGTGGCGTGAGACCACAGTTATTTTTAATATATGTTTCATTAAGACACTAACTTGGCTTCTTACTTTTAAACAGTTTAAATTGAAAAACAAGTAACTGGCTGCTGTAGAACAATCCAAGACACAAAATTTAATAACAAGAAAACATAGGGTGGACTATTGCGTTTTCTCACAAAATTGAGTAGTAAGACATGACCCTGAGGTCAAGACGGAATAAGGCTACAAACAACCAATTTACAAAGTTCCACAGGCAATGATTTTTCCAATTTTTACACTGAAAACTATCAGTTTTTGCAATACAGTGTCAAATTATGTTAAGCTCTATGCATAAAGGCCACCTGTTTCTTCTCTTTCATTCAACTTTAATAAAATATTGAAACTTGAACACAAGCACTCTTTTTTCTATATTCACATCCGGATCTTGGTCAACAGGGGGCAGATAACTGTGGTCTTGAGCCTATTTAAGCAACATTTTTTCAGAAACAGACTTCAAAACAACTATAGCTCAACTTAAGGCTATATGCAACACATACTGAAAGTTTGGCAATGATATATTAAAAACTAAATGAATGAGAGTATTAGCACCTGTGGTATTTTTATAAAAAAGCAGAAACAGCTATTTCCCTCAAATGGTAAGCCGCAAACCTTTGAAGAGCTATTATCTTCTTATGCATTGGAATAATTTGACAAAGTAAAGATTTCCTTGTAGCTTTGAATAGTGTCTATAGAACAGACCACAAAAATGGCCTTCCTACTCTTTTAAGATTTTTTTCTAAGCAAGATAAGGTTTTTCCACTTCATCGGCTTAGTGTTTTATATAAAAAATGACATAGAGCCAAACTGAAATGCTTCAACTTGTCAAAATTTTGCTTTTCTGGTCCACTTATATACAAAGGTAATAGAACTGTTCAGTTTAACAAAAGAAATTTAGTGATCATGTGTTTATAGACAGTCTAAACACCACTATATGCCAAATTGTTTGCGTCTGGGACAAATGCCGCAACAAAGGAAATGGAAAAAATCCCACCAAAACTGAAAGGTTCATGACAACTGCTAGTGTTTTCATTATTGAGATGGCTACAAGATGTAGAAAATGCAGAGATAGCATTATTATGCCCATTTTTAAAAACCTTTTGACTTTAACACGACGGGGAATCCACGTGACCAAATGGTAGGTTTCAGTGCAAGATGGCTTCACCAAAACGCTCGACTCGAGCCGAAAATCAAGGTAATACATTAATTATAATAGTTTCTTTAATTTTCAACATAGCCTATCATATGCCCACCTACCTAGTTTGTATTAGCATATCCATGTTTTCCTTGAAACTTTAAGCGTTCTCGAGAACACTTCGGCAATGTTTCCAAAATGTACGAAATCCGACTGGTAGGTTACAGTTCCATTTATCATTTTGGCTCGGATTTAGTGGAAAATGAGGTTGTAATTTGGGAAAATCGCATAAAACACTTAAGTTTTGTTTAAAAATAACAGGCATATGCATTTGGGAACGAATATTTTAATGATTTTAAAAGATATGAAGACGAAAAGAAAATGATAGGTTGCAGCTCCGATTTTTGAAGAGATAGGTTGCAGTTCCATATTTAGGTTGCCGTCTGGACTGCAGATTCTTTGACTTAGTTTTAGTGTTCAAGCCAAACATTTAGGTTCCCATAAAACTCAACTGATATTTTTCTATACCATTGTTCTTTTTACATAGTTATTACATCATCTAAAATTATAAAATCATTGAAAATCACATCGAGACTGTTGTTTTTGTACTTTTGATTTTTCTGCTTACAAATTTATAAGGTTACCATCATTAATGATTTGTTTTCTGTGACAAATTGATGTATTACACGTTTAGAGTTGAATTGTTAAACCATTATCTATGATAAAATCTGCACACCAGTATACTTTTATTGTATTACGTGTCAATCGATGTTTTGCAATTTTCGATATATCATATGGAATGCATTTTTATCTTTTAGACCAATGACACGAATAAGAGAGTCTTTCCCTTCATCAACCTAAACGAAATGAATGCAGGATATCTAAACAGCCAACCAAAAAAAATGGCAGCGATACAACAAAACAAAACAAGTTTTCAGTGAGCATTCGTTTGATCACAAGGTGAGGTCAAGACTGGCCTCACGCAGAAAGAAACGACAGCACCCACAGACAGAAATGCAATACAAAGGGAAACTTAAGGTGTACGTTGGGAAAAGGCTAGATGAAATTTGTCGAAACAGCTTCCAACAAAGATCATCGGAAAAGACTCATGTGACATTCTCATAACAAAAAAACACGACAAATATATCCATTTTCACTGTAAATATCATAGTAAAAAGTTAATGTTATGCTGATGCCGTTCTTACATTTGATATTTTAGCTTTAATATATATATGTGTGTGTGTGTTATAATATTATATATTGAACCTAGTCAAAGTGTCATTCCCAAACAAGTACATCTGGAAACGTGTCTGCAAAACAGCTGTCTACAACCACGAAGTTAATGCATGGAAAGCGAGAATGGACATAAGCTCTGACTTTGATCTGTTTGAACAGATCCATCCGCATCTGTGCCTATCGAGTGTGTGGTCCGTCGCGAGAGCTTGTCCCGAGAGCCTCTCCCTCATGAAGCTGGTAGCATGTCTTTGCTGCCAGCGTTCCCCAGACCAGCCGATTGATTGCCGTTAATGCCATCGACAATGCAGCCATGAGCTCGAGCACTTGATGTTCGAGTGTTGCTCAAATAACAATAGCTATTCGCGACTTTTATTCCTGGTGGCGATTAAAAGTTTGAGTGGACCGATGTATGACTTACTTAGTACGATATCGAGACAGTCCTTCATTATATACACACTTGGCAAAATCGACGAACATTTGATAAAGGTACTCGATGTACAATTATACCCGGACTTCCTTATCAACTGTGCTAAATTATACAATGATGTGTTAAACTAAGACGCATTAAGATGCCTGCACTTTACCAATGACAATGCCACTCGACAAAATGAGCTAATCCTTAAACAGCTATTTCTATTTCGCTTTCGAAGAAATATTGCTTAAATTAATAGGAAATAGTCTATTGATTTTAGCCGATGCATTATCATTGTTCTTAATCGTTTGTAAGATCAGACTTGTATGCAGCGGCTAAATTATAAAGTATAAACGAGACCAACTTAATGCGTATAAAACAAACTTGTCGCAATTTATGTTACTGTGACTTTCTTTCATTACTATGTACTATCAATTTTGTATTGTGTTTGTAAATATTCATGCTTATGTATGTATTACCATATACCATGTACATCTCCAGAAAATGGGGAAAATAAAGCTATATATATTTATTACCCATTTACGTTTGAACTTTTAAATCGCTCCTTACATATTACATGTAATACATATTTGGTCACCAGTTCATGTAAGCAGAACTCATGAAAGGCAATGTTTGTCATTTTAGTTAAGTATAACGTTTAACTTTGTTGCTTGCGTTTGAACAATATCAACGAATTAAACTCGACTGGTTTTCAATGTCAACATGCATTTTATATGTAAAAATATTGTTTAATCGCAGGATGATGTGGTTTAAACCTAGCTTATTCCTCCATTGTTTAATTATAAAACTACATTCGTCGCTGTTATAATCCTTCCGTGTCATGAACATGCATTACCTGACTTAATATCAGTACTAGAAAAAATATGATGTAAGATATTGAAGAGTAAGCTTTCGATTAATGCGCCGTGTTGAACAACTTCGGACCAATTGAGACCACCTTAGTTTAAATGAACAAATACCAAACAAGTGATTGGTATTTTTTATTTATTAAACCTTGTGTTAACCTAAAGGTAACTTCAACTAAAGAAATCTTTAACACTTGATCAGGATAAAGGTTATAAGTTTCTTCCATGGCCGAGAGTGTAAGATAGGTTCATTCCGACCCGAGCGTAGGGTGTTTTGCGGAAACGAAGTTTACCCTTTCATACGCGAGCGGCTATGGTAGATGCTTTTTCTCCCACCTCAGTTAAAAATAATTAAGTAAAAATGAGTTTTTTGCTGGAACTCTTTTGTGCATAGTGAAAATAATTGCGTATGGATATGAGATAATTCGTGGTTGTCATGGATATGCGCGCAGTGATTCCGATTAAATCAATAGTATAATCGGTCTTTAAATAGTCCTAAGGAGAGTGAACCATTATTTCTTGAATGGTGCGTGAAAACTGTTTTATGGTGACATTCGAAGCGAGAAATAATTAACTAGCATTCTAAATATTGCCACAAGACAAGGTTTCCATGATGCTACAGACGACAGTCTTCAACAAGGGAGGTAATTACAATGTGGTGACCATTAAAAAGGAGTTCCATACGGGCATTTTATCTTTGCCCGTGGGCAAGATAAGAATATCTAGCATGGTTAAATTATTGGATGTACTTATCTGAGGTGGTAGAAAAGTTGTATCCATAATACTTCACATAATAATATATCGGCAGTAAATAAATAAAAATGTTAAACATCCTGATATTATATACACGACGTGTATATAATATCAGGATGTTTAACATTTATTTATATATTAAACGTGATATTATTCAATAATCCTATATATATATATATATATATATCTTTAATTCATAAAAAAACAGTTTGTCACATTTCAATTCCTCCATGCTTGTATACAATATCAGTGATACAATCACATTACATAATTTGCAGTCCAGACGACAACCTTTATATGGAACTGCAACCTATCTCTTCAAAAATCGGAGCTGCAACCTATCATTTTCTTTCCGTCCTCATATCTTTTAAAATCATTAAAATATTCGTTGCCAAATGCATATGCCTGTTATGTTCAAACAAAACTTAAGTGTTTTTGCGATTTTCCCAAATTACAACCTCATTTTCTGGTAAATCCGAGCCAAAATGATAAATGGAACTGTAACCTACCAGTCGAATTTCGTACATTTTGGAATCATTGCAGAAGTGTTCTCGAGAACGGTTAAAGTTTCAAGGAAAACATGGATATGCTATTACACACTAGGTAGGGGGGCATATGATAGGCTATGTTAAAAAATAAAGAAACTTTTATAATTATATGTATTGCCTTGATATTCGGCTCGAGTCGAGCGTTTTGGTGAAGCCATCTTGCACTGAAACCTACCATTTGGTCACGTGGATTCCCCGTCGTGTTTAAGTATCTGTTTTGAAGGCTAGATTTGGCATTAAATTCAGAGCACTGCACTTCAACATTGTCTATAAGTTGCTTATTTGCTATAAATCTCACTCTTTGGAATCATTTACACACAAACAAGTACTACAGAGTTGACTAACATCTTGATTCTTCTGAAATATTGGATTCAGAGCTGCATCTCCTGGATTCAGATTGCAGGACTACCGCCGGGGAAAAAAAGGCGCAGCTAACTGGAGCTTATTGGCACATCATGATCTGCAAGCAAGACACAAAAGCAATGTTTTACACTAATAAAACTTTCTGCCACTACTGTTAAAGTTTGAAAAAGGCCTGTAAACACTCATTTGAGGCATACACAACCTATTATGTAGTCATCAATGTGATAAATATGCAGAAAAGTTCATGAATTCAAGGATTTTCAGGACAAATTTTATGAAATATATAGTCTTTTGGACATTTTGCAGTTTTTAACAACTCAAAATTTAATCTCATCTTATTGAGTACCCAGATGCATTTCGAAAGCATTAAAACCAGACATGCTTAGAATTTCTTCTTACTTGGAGACGGTATTCCTTTCTCGGAAATCCTTGCCGAGAGCCAGTATGGAAAACCACACAAGACCACATTTTGACCAGCACTGGTTCTTGTCCTTGAAAATTCCTCTGTGGCTACAGCAACCAGGCTGGCTATTGAAATAAGCATAAATTAGGGATTTTAAGACATTTATAATGAATTAAGGTTGTTTTTTAATGCATGAAGGGAAACGGCTCTTATCTTTATGAAAGCGGCTCACTTTTTTATGTTTTTTGCCTTGAGAAATGTCAAGTTTTTCAATGTATAAACTGAATAAATAAATGAATGAATGAATATATATGAATGGTTGATAGAATTGATTAATGAATTAATGAAAGGTGGCATTATTTCTTTAAAATAGGGATCTCATTGTGTTGCTGTGATTGTTGAAGTAGATGTTTTCTTGTCCATAAGCTGAAAATCATATGCACACTAATGCTTCAGTCAATTGTACCCACGCGCCCCCCCCCCAGGTCCGGGGGTTAACCGGGGAAAAGGGCCGTGTTTTAACTTTCCAGGTGGCCCCGCAGGGCCGGGTGACCGCGGTGGTTTTGCCATAGCGCCAATTTTAGCGGAGGTGCGGGGGCATTTGGCCGGGGTTTAACCATCAGTTCGTCCCCGCAGGGCGGGGATTTTACCCCGGGTTGGCTGGACTGAAAGTCAAAGTCCCGGCTATTCCCCGGACCTGGGGGCGTGGTTATAATTGACTGGTGCAAAAATAAAACATCATTCTGCATCAAATGTGTAGTAAGTTTTGATTAATTGCTTATGGAATTTGCAATTTATGTAATGTTTGCTTAAAAGAGCAAACAAAATGTGCGAATAGATACACAATACAGACCAAAGACTAATACAAGTCAGCAGCTTCATTAGAAAATAATATTATTATCAAAGCCGCACCAGAAATGATTGTCAACAACATAGAAGAAATTCATTTAGAAAAGGAACAAACAGTATCAATGGGCTTATATGACCAAACTTACTCACTTTAGTTTGGATACAATTTTCCATTATATGATCTTGAAGTGCTAACAAATTTTAGCATGTCGGCATGTTGGCATACACCAAGTACAGCTCGGCGGGGTGGCAGGCGGGCTGTCTGGCTGGTTCATCATCATTTCCTCCCGGGTCTGTTTATAATAAGAATGAAAATAACACAACACCTACCCAAACATACAATCATTGACACCCTTGTAGTATATACAACATTCTCAATTAAGACATCTCTGGCCTACCAGTTTTAATTGATGGGATTCAATATTTATTTGAGAGCTGGCTGAAATTTCAAACAGTAAAACATATCTCAATATGTTTGAAACAGTGAGATTGTTTTTATTGTTCATAAATGTCTATAAATCACCACAAAGCATATATAATATAAATGTTTTGAATTTTGCTATGCCTATGCTTTACTATATTAGAGCTGGCATTGTAATCGTCTTGTTAATTTTACATAAACAATATATCCTTTTTTAAGTAATTCATATAGACTGTATTTTAAGAACAAATTGAGAACAAAATATTTCTCGGCCATATTCTATCTCAAGTCGAAACAGCTGTTAGGAAGAGTAAATTGCACACTGCATGAAGAAAAATCACTGATCTACAAGCAATTGTTAAAAACATCTGAAAAATATTGCAAAAAACGCCACTGTTTTTGAGCTAAACTGATGACCCCGCATTTTCTAATTATATGCAGGAGAAAAAAGATGTTATTAACATCGCTTGTTGGGAGGGATTTTGTCGGGAGGGGAAACCCCTCCCGAACCCACCCCATTTAAATAATTAATTACTTAAATGTCATTTTTTACTTTGTAGGAAAGAGTTTGTCTAAAACTGTCTTGCATGCTTAAGCATGCCTTCAGCTGATTAATTTTGAAAAGAGGTTAACTTAAAGAAATTCTGTGTGGAAATATGTGCCAGTTTAAGCGAGACATGTCAATACATTTCATCTCGCCTAAAGGTTTCCTTCTGAAAACCTTGTTAAAAAAATCACCGGTAAGATGCTGTAAGCTCTAGCGTTATCATGTAATTCTGCCAAAAAGAAACACTGCCTTTTATGCTTAGACCTCCCCCGGGTTCATAATCTATAATACTCACATTATAATGCTTGTTGAAACCAGGTCAAACATGCCAAATTTGATGGTTGTTTGGAGGGGATACCCCTCCCCTGTCAATCACATTATGAATTACTAAACATTTGATTTCATTGTTTGTGCTGAAGTGGTTTTACTGTAATTTCATTCATACATCTTTATCGCTTAAAGTATTCGCGAGTTATCTGCCCCACTCTGCCATGACAAAAATATTAATTAAATACTGTAAACTTTTTTTAATTTTTAAACTGGGCATAATTACACTCAGGTTACCCACAATCGTGACAGCAGTAAAAGAGCAGGAGTGCCTACATGTCGGCCTAAATGGTTAAAGGGACTGTGTCACAGATCGATGCCAAATTTATGATATTTTTCGACAATTTTCTTTTCTTTTCGCTATTTTATCATCTGTGAGACAGCCCCTTTAATGGACGGACGAGTCTAGTCTGTGTGAGTTGAAACCAGCTGCCCATTTAACTCAGTTGGCAAGAGCGCCGTGCTAGTGTTCCTGCGGTCGTGAGTCTGAGCCCCACACCAGGCTCACTTTTCTTCTCAGGTTTACCATAAGCATGCACAATGAATTTTAATAAAAAAGGAATGTTTTTTAAGATTTAGTTTTCACTACTTAAGTTTTAACTTTTTTTATTTAATACTTTAATTTTACAATACAATACAACGAAGTACACAATCGCACAGTTAACAATTAGTTTGGCATGTATAGTGATGAGTCATAAATTATGACCTGAAGGTCATATCTGAATACCGATTGCATAAATTTAGCTTTTTCATTATCCGTAAAAACCAACGTTATGTCATTATGGTGTCCAAACAGCAACGTATGAACGATTGAATTTACAATAACAAGTATAATTCTTAGTACAACTCACCGTGAAAGCAACGTTAACTTCGTGTTATTGCATCATGATGAAAGTTTCAATATAATAGACATATTGAAGACGTCACGCGCACCTGCAATGTGCCTATATGCAAATCATTGTTTACATCAGCTCTCGTAAAATGCGCATAAATACATTTAACTTAATTATCTAGATATACAGTTTAAACGGTATTTTTTAAGATGTGGGGTAAAAAAAACACAATTGTTTTGACAACCCTGTTCGTTTTGTATTATTATTGCAGAGTTATGAAATATAATTTCCGGTCAAAAGAAGTACTCTTTAGACGTGTATTCATTATATGTGTTCTCCACTCCTTTTATGGAAGTGCCGAAGGTGGATTGTACATGTACCTCGGGTATTTCCATATTGATTTTCATTGGTTAACGGAGGTCAAACCCCGCCCTAAACATGTACAATTTGCTTGCCGGCATGCACGCGCTTTATATGAACAATGTATGACGAGCTTGTCTGGTTCTCATTTTCACGGTTCAGTGGTGCCCTAATTTTTTAATGCCTATCACTCCGGCAAAAAAGAAGTAGTCCATTGCATACACGTACAAACCGTAAGAGGGCTTGTACAGACAAACGCTTCAAGCCCTTATTAAACCGTTTTAACTGTTGATATCAAACATTCAATTATCAATATATTGAGTTATAGTGTGTATCTCCTTCAAGTTAAAGTCTCTGAATATTAAGTTATCAATCTGCACATGTTTATACTGTGTCAGAAGTCGTACCTCGCTATCATACTCATGGTTGAAACGCGAATATCGTTAAAACATGAAGTCGCAAGTGTTCAAATATGAATTATTTTATGAACAATCAAATTCATTCATCTGGGTTAAACTCACCTTTACAATCAATATCCGACTTTTCTTTAATAAACAGCCGACTTAATCCGTTTCCAATGACTAAAAAATGGTGTCCAATGGTAACTCGAAGTCTTCATCAAGTTCATTGTAGCGTGACACTGGAATAAATACAATTAAATGTAGATATATTTTCAATGCAAAAGCATCCTACTTTTATCTATTTATGGAACGTGACGATCCTAAAACTAATCGTTTTGATTTTCATTGGATAACGAAGGTCAGACCCATCCGAAACATGTACAATTTGCTTATCGGCATGCACACGCAATATATCAGTATGAATGACAAGCTTTTCTGGTCCCCATTTTATGGTTCAGTGGTACCCATAAAAAGATAGCCACCACTCCGGAAGGAAGGGAATTAGATCTTTCACGCAAATACCGCGGGCGGACTTTACGTCAAGCTGCGCTGGGCTTCAAGCCCGTTTAAAAGTTTTACATTATTTCACAGGTTGAGAAAAAGGCAGATTTATACTACCGTACGACCTTAATTTATTCTCCATCTAGGTACATATTTAGGATAACATGGGACTTTTTGAAGACATCCACACCCAGTCGTTGAAAAATATATAAAGCATACATGTACATAAACAACTAGTCTTTAGTCACTTAACCAAAGTTTACTGATTTCAATTTTGTCAATGTATTTATTCAGAATTTAAACCAATGCAAACAACCTTTTAATACAAAAAATCGTACTTACCTTTCTAAATGATTATATTGAAATTAAATATAAAATGCCGAACAATTCCGTCGTAGTTGTGATGGGTATTCCCATGAGTAATAACTTTCTGTTTAAGACAAAGAAAGACAAGTTTGTCAGCTATTTACGAGCTATATTAATGGTAATATGATATAATGTCCTCGTACCACCGGAAGTTTATACTGATTGAATTTGAATGAACATTAAATAAAAGTGTATCGAGGCTTTATGTTAAATAACGTATACAAAAGTGTTTTCATAAGTTGCATAGGATTGTTAAAATGGGAACATTCTTGATCGTGATTTAAAATGGCTTGCGGACGAAAGTCATATGTACAAAGTATCAGAGTGATACATACGGTGGGAGAAGTCTTCTCCAACAAATGTAGATATATCTTTGACACTCGTAAAATAAACTACCATCTTACACATACATCAACAAATATCCTCCATGGCATCTAAATCTCATATTTATATTTTTGTTCTATATTGTTAAAGGGACTGGAAACCAGATGATACAGTTGTAAGTAAAAATGAAAATAATCGACGCATTGAATCTTACTTAATGATGTACCACATCGCTTACGACATATTTATCGATCGCAGTTTTTGCGTATCTTTCCAATACCAAATCTACTTGGTTTGTCTACCCGGTAAGTTTAAAAATAACGTCGCAATATAAATCGGCACTGATAACTTAATTATAACATGCTCAACATACACAGCAGGACTAACAGTGCGGAGAACTGGTACGAGACACAGAGCCCGACGGATAAATATCTGTAAATAATTGATCGATGGAAACTTTTGAAAGAGATTTCTACTGCTGAAAATGACAGAGCTTTTCCTATAATGTTTTTACTGGTTAGTGTGTGAAACGATCACACGACTTGCAAGTTGTTCGAAAAATCCATTCCGCGCAACTTATGAACAGGACATTCAGCTGAGACAGCTTGGACAGCGTGTAAGACGACATGACTGTTGCGTTCTTTAAATCAGTTCGTTCTGAATAGTCGATGCTTGTTTGGGGGAAATATTTGTTAGTCGATTTTGGGACAATCTGGTGTCCGGCCCCTTATATATGTGTTGCTTAATGCAATGTGTATATTTAATGACTTGCATCCAAATTGTAAGTTGCATAATTACATGCGAGCCTTGTTGCATACATGGTTTATCGGCAGCCAATTGTATTAGCGTCAAGGCTAGATTTAACAACTGATTTAACAGCTGTTAACTTTAACAAAGTGGCCAATTTTATCCAAACCGTTAATCCGTGTATAAAGGTAAAAAATAAACCAGCGGCTAAATTAACTTAATTGGGTATCGAGATATCCAAATAGGTTATCCTTAACCTTACCAAAGCGATCCCAAAGTGCACCGATAGCATGGTTCCGGTCAATGTGGGTTTTGCAGTACATTTGTATTTTTAAACACTGTGTCTTCTGAAGTAAACAACAATGGCCGACTTGACAGCTGATGCCACATGAATCGAACGAAATGGTCGAAATTTTGTCGGATGCTAAAAAAGCCACCATAATGGAGGGTTTCCTCAGCAGTGGCGATTTTTTAGGGAAGAAGTTTGCAAGTAAAGTCGCAAAAACGTGCAAGACAATGCCTGGATCAAGTAGCACTTAATGCAGTAGGCCGTGTATATCGTTTTGTTATATATTGTTATTTTGTCGATGATATTTAAAATATAATTACAAACAAATATGCAATATTACATATACAAGAAAGCCAATTGAACCCTGGGATTTCTTCGCAGTAACCTTCGCTACTACCCCATGCCCTGCAGAAAGAACGCATACCTTGTTTAAGTCCGTGCAAAACTAGACTATGAAAGCGTTGTCTGGGATCCCTACCTAAAATATTACATCGACCGCCTAAAACGCATACAACACATATGGGGCTCGATTCATCATAGGCGACTACAAATCAAGACAAGAGGGCCTTCGAAATGCTACAAAACTTTGAATCACAGAGCCTACATGAGAGGCACAGAAACCTGAGATTGACCTTCTTGTACATGTACATGGTGACTGAAGGGCACGTACCAGCCAACTCAGTGAATAACATAAAAAAATGTATTGTGGATCTTCATGCTAAAAGTATGTGTTATGCTCATTCTTTGTGAGAACAGCTATTGGCTAGAATAAACGTAATGATATAGTACACTCTGAGTCATTGAACACTTTAAAACTGTCATTAACAAAAAGTGTTGAAGCACACTCCCTTCGTAGTGATAAAGTAAGTATTGGACTCTACCATGTATCTTCAGATTCAGATTTATACTCAGATTAATATAAATAACTTAAACGGCAAACACATGTGTTTTTAATATCCCCTCCCCTACCTTATTTCATGTAGTTAGATAAAAGGTTGTTATATGTCCTCGATTATATTTACTGGCGTTACTTTATGTCGTTTAATACCATTTACGATCCAAATAATTTTACTCCAAGAAAAACATCAAAAAGATGGTAGCTCTTCAAAGTCCGGCATCGCGCAAGAAAAAGCCAGGCAGACCGTTGAGTGAAACCCACTGCCCATCGTGGATGATACGACATTGGCCATCAATGATAACATAAAGGAAACGCCGGTCTTTAGCGGCATCTCCAGACCATTTGATTAGTTTCATCGCGATATATATGCATAAGAAAGTTTAAACGAATCGTGACATTATTTTACAACGTTGTGATAAATAAAGGCGATCGTTGACCCAATGATGATGATGATGATGATGATGATGATGATGATGATGATGATGACGACGATGATGATAATAATAATAATAATAATAATTATTATTATTATTATTATTATTATTATTATTATTATTATTAAAATTTGTCTGTTTTCAGTAATCGAAAATGTTAAAAACGTAACAATTTATAACTTTTATAATTAAATGTATTTAAAATAAAACATAACTCCACAAATGAACTTCTTTAAAAGAAAATAATACCCAGGCGAAAACAATTTCCATTTTCGTAAGCACATGCATGTTGTATTCCAGTGGTTGTGAGCATGCAGGACGATGATAATCCTAAAGATCTATTCAACCTGCTAGATTCTGATGTTAAATATTTCCGAATAAAACAAGTAAATAAAGTAAACCAAAACTCTTTCATCAAATAATTTAAATGATGTAATTACATATATACATATATTTACTGTTATAAATAATTTCTGTACACCTATATTGATTGGCTTTCAATGTCATAATGACTGCACTCAATCGCAATTTACATAATGAAACACATGTGTTTTGTAAAGTTGGACCAGTCTGTCGTAGGGTTGTTAAAATTAAAGTCAATGTTATCAAGTAAATAACATATCTTTTCTGGGTATAACTCACTAATTTTTAACATATTCATACATGTTCGTATTCGGACAGTCTTAAGTTTTTAAAGTATAATGATAAAAATGGTGTCTTTATATTAACTTTTTAAGATTTACTCAATTTAAGAACTGTAATGAAATGGAATAGACTATATAAAATGGGGCTTCTTTTGGATATGGTTGAATCATTATAAATTTCAGCATTGACTGGCTGGCCAATTAAGTCTTGGGGCATGTTTGAATTTGCACCAATATCTGGTATGTATAAGTGGATGTCATTGACACATACTTGCAATATGTATCCTATTGTAGTGACGCAGAAATAGAGGATCTCAAATGAGTGTTTATTTTGTATCGGCAGAGCCTCGTTTAATAAATTTAATACAAAATAAACACTCATTTGAGACTCTATTTATAACATAACTCATTTACGGTCGAAATCTAGGTCAAAGTTTCTTCAATACACTTCTCTTGTCAGAGTGCGAAGCATTTTTATTTTGTGTTATTAGGATGCTTCATCCGCAGGAAAGAAAATAGCCCGAGATAAAAAAACAACATTTTATTAACAATAAAACACATAAATCATGTCTCAATTATCGACCGATATTTTATAAATTTTCACAAAAATAGATATTTAAATCCATTTAAATCGAGCAAATCAATAATAAGAGCAATGCCATAACTGGTTGACGTCATAAGTAATCACGCGAGTGTGTACAAGTCATTTGCTGGTTGAAGTTAAGAACATAAGTCAGCATCACAGTCGCTTTCAATAGTGCGAATTAGCTTTGTAGCTGGTCGATTACAGCATGGATTTTTGTCATCTTGATGGATGTGCACAAGGACATTTCCTCCGTGAATTGGAGCACCATAAATGTTGTAAAATGCACCAGAAATAAAATGGAATTTGATTTGGAATCACTGTGACAGTGTGTGAACTTGAGCATTGCTGGCGAACTGCCTTGAGTTGAGCATTTTGCAAGGAAGTAGACGGTGTATTTTCACAATAGTACAGGATGCTGGACATTTCCTTGTGTTGATTATGTGGGAGTAGTTGTTTACAGATGCAATGTTCTTGTGTACGGATGTTTGCATAATCTGGTTCGTAGGAGCATTGATGTCATTCAATTTCTGGACGAGGTATTTTCTGGGGCTGTGATCAGGGAGGTGTTTATTTGGATTAAGCCCAGCCTTTCTACCATTCGTTTCATCGTGGAGCTAAGTTTGTTGACACTGACAGGATTTCTTTTGTAACATCGTTTCTAATGTTTGTTTACATTTTTTGACAGCGCGTATAAATACATTTTTCCATGATGCGGTTACCTAATTTGCATAGTTATTTCACTAGTTGTATATGAACAATATTGCATAGGGTTATATCACTTCTGCGCCTTAAGTTATGTTTTAAGAATAAATAAATGATTAATTGCAAAAATATTTAACATGTTTTCAATTACAATTATTAAAAGATTAACTTGAATGACAAATAATTCTTTTGTGATAATGTTGAGATATTGAAAAAATGTTATTGAAAGATGTGTAAGTAGATCTTGATCTAATTCTATTTTTCAACATATTTTTACCTCATTTCCATAGAATAAATTTGGTTGATCTTTGTAATTGAAGCCTCATATTGTAGTGATGTTAAAAAACACACACTCGCATGCCAATATAATGACCATTTGTTAAAAATTATATCAATTAAATTAATTATTTAAATTCAATACATTTTCTGATATGTTTCACAGTCCCTTGAACATCCATTCTTTAACTACTTTAAGGTGAGGCACAGGTAGATGAGGCAGAGGCGATTGAGACTCAGCTGAACTTTGAAGAAGACAATAAGGGTAATTTAATTGGAAAGGAAAAAATAGTTCGTTTATATGCATTACCTGTTACTGCATGTTAAGTGAAAGACTGTCTAGTGACTATTTCAGACTAGGAAAAGGCAATGTTCAATCATTATGTTCTCTTCTTATGATTTTCATATCTTACAAAAGGTATTTCATGTACAGATATGGCTTTCTGCGATATGTACACTCGGTCGTGCAGTAGAATACCATCACGAACGAAAAGGTAATTAATAAAATTGTTATGTTGTATGAAAATATAACATTTTTACACACGCACACGCACATGCAACAGTAACTAAAACCATCCGGGAAACTAAAGATCATGAAAGTATCCTCCATATTCTATATAACAGATACAGTTGGCGTTGAATATGACCTTCATGATTTGTAGATTTTGTATTTTACTTTAAATAGTTTTGAAAATTGTAACTTAGCTTTCCATCGATGCATTTGTCGTTTGTTAAATAATTGTTCAATTATCAAGGCCAATATAAACTATTGTTATGAGTCTGAAACTTATAAATCATTAATTTTATAACAAGATTGCTAACTTTTATATATAGAAGAAATTAACTGGTTTCCAAATTAATACAAAATCATTTATAAGGAAGGCAGTCTGACTGGTACATATGAGGTAGAATGATTATCATTTATATTTTTATATGAAATGAATTCTCCATAAGGACCAATCACTCTTTTTACAACAGATGCAATGCCTTTTTAATTTAAAGTCAGACTAGACATAGCAAGATACAAAAAGAAGTTGTTGGTAATTTGTGTGAAGTGTTATGTCTTAGTGTTACAATTGCAAAGTGAAGCAAATATAAAAATAATCAAATCTGATATAGTTTATTGTCATAAAGTTCCGAACTGCTTGTCCGGACATGTCGCTGTCCTGGTACAAAGGGGTAGGGGGATGCGGATCATCTTCATCATCTCTGCTTCTTCCCACAGCTGAGCAAGTTTGTGCAGCACGACACAACATACGACAATCTTACTCACTTTCAATGGCTTCATCCGGATCTAATTTAAGAAAAGATCAAATAACACCAGGTATATTAAACAATATCCGTATGATTCGATACATATGCCAATAGTAAATACAACCATTTATATTATGAATAATTATATATTTGTAAATGATCGACACATGTTATGTATTTAACTTACAATCAGTGTTCAAGTACATAGGCATTGGAAACACAGAGTTACTAGAACGTTGGTGTACCTACCTCTGTATGTAGTACATGGAATCGCCTCTTCAATACACCAAAGGCTCTATTTCTGGTCGAACAATGCGCAACATCATCATCATCAGCAGCAACAGCAGCAGCAGCAGCAACAGAGCAGCAACAGCAGCAGCATCATAATCATCGTCAGCAGAAGCAGAAACAGCAGCAGAAACAGCAGCAGAAACAGCAGCAGCAGAGGAAAAAGCAGCAGCATCACACCGCCACCATCACCACACAACAACAATAACCACCACCATCATCATCAACATTATCATCATCATCAACACAATCATACATCAACAGCTTGCAACAACATTGGTAGCTTGACTGATTATTGTAATGATTATCATACTCATCTTTTTTTAATTGATCTACAAAACAAATGAAGGATAAGCATCAGAATAAATTTGAAATGATGTGCACATGTACATACAATATTACCTGAGAGCAGCTATGGGTTAAGCATGTAAGGTTTCCAAGAAAAGGCACTGTCCCCTAGCAGTATGCCATCTTCCTGGAAATTAAGCATATTCATGTAAATACAACATACTCTGTTTGTTTTTTGGTGCAATAAATTAAAATTACGTTCATGTAACAGACATGATCTATTTTCAGTTACTTGAAACATATATTATATCAAAGCAAAAGATATCAAACAATAATTATATTCAGTTCAAGCTCATAAATAATGTGAGCTAATTGGAATAAGTACTTGATCAATGTGACATATTATTCAATCACATTCAATAATAAATATCATGATGATGATCCTCCATGAAGTGAAACGATTCTGAAGTCCTAAATACATGAGCATCATGGGTACTGCGAGGCCAGATGGCATCGATGCTTCTAAATACCTCTGTGAAAAACAAACAACATATACATTCATAATCATTTGTTGAAAGGATTTCATACCATAATGTACAGTAAACATATTTATTTCTTATCATAATGTAAATTGTACATCATACTTTACCTACAGTTCATGCTAGTGGTGCCCCTATTATAAAAAAGTCTATAGGTAATTGTTGAAAAATATTGTACATGTGTTGGGATTCCTTGAAAACTTCTACATATTTACATCAGTTTAAAACAGTCAGACATGCATGTTGATTGTTGTAGTGGTGGTTCCTAAGGGATTCTGTAGGCATCGCCACTATATTATCTTACAAGTAATGTACACACATGTATTTACAAGTATTAAGATACTGTAGTTTTAAATAACTGTTATAAATAAAATCATTTCAAGAAGGAATTTCATTATACAATGTGATTTTCGTTATATCTATGTTTGCAGATGGCTTGCACATTTAAGCTGTGTAAATGTTTCCTATTTACATATTGATCCTCGTTTTCATAGGGCGTTTGTATACGAATATGTGTCCCATCTACTGCGGATATGACTGACGGGAAGTCCCTAATGGCATCAAATCCAGTCTTTGTCATTTGTCGATGTCTGTCTGCCGTCGGAATTTAATCGCGCTCTCATTCAGGTCAAAAACGTAGTCGGTCTCTGCAGTCACAACCCTTGAAACCCTGGCAACAAAATCCCTGTCGCGTAAAAACGTAATGCAATCATAATATGTTGCCGTGGTGTCAAGGGTTGTATTCTGAGAGTCTGTCGCTTAAGTATGTGGTCGTTCCAATCCTTCGAGGTTGTGTGAAGTATGTTGTGTGTGTCGCTTACGTACTTCCTCGTTGTTGTCTTCGTCCGTATGTCTGCATAATCTGCAAAATTGTCGAGGTCACCTAGCGTTCACTACTTAAAGGTTGGCCATCTTTGATTTGGTTATGTCAACTAACCAAACTCTTTTAGCACGATTAAATTTTGTCCAAAAGAATCACGCGCTTGTTATGATATTTTTTTATATTTTTATACACTTGATTTTCGGATAACTTGCGATACCAGGGGTATAACCAAAATATAACCTCTGGTTAGGACTTATCCACGTTTATACAATTGGCTGCTGGTTTTTATCATTATTTTGTTATGATGGATTTCAATGGCTGTTTTAATAATATTCATAGGTTGCACTTATTTCCGAAACGTTATATATGTATCATTCTGTAAAATACAACTTTGATGATGATAATGATAAAGCTGGTGAGGAAGAAGAGTGGGAGGTTAAGAAGGAGGAGGAGGATGAGAAAGGTGTTGGTGGTGGTAGTGGTGTTTTGTGGTGATGGTAAGACTTATAATCATATTGACTGGCCTCAGTCCAATGCAAGCCTTCATTACAATATGAATAATCAAATGTATTGACCACATACCCTGGATCCGCCTCTTAGTCCCGTTTCAGTAAATGATATAAGTCAAAACTGCAGTAATCTTAGATATGTTGAAACTTCACAAATGTCAACAGGTTGATTTTGATGATTTAATTAACTTTGTGTTCATTTTTGATACTGGCTTAAATCATGTGACAAAAAAACAAGGGAGACAAGTGCAAGTGTTTACTGCTTCGAGTGTAATAAATACTTAAGCGAAACATGTTCACATGTTGAGACATCAGACGATTATAGAATGGTTTCCGGAGATTTTCTGAAATATGAGTCAGCAGCTAATTCAGAGAAAATAATCGGCTGTGATAAACATTCAAGTCTTGTTGTATATATTGTGAGTGTTAGCCCGCATACTCAAGTAGTCAACTAGGTATGCAGATAGACCATACGTTTGTGCATGTATATATAAGTCTATTTTTGCAATGATTCCCCTACATGTATACTTTCATATATAGACAGCGCACGATAATGTAACATTATGTCCTGTCTCTTGACAAAGTAGATGTATTATCATATATTTAGATATATATATATAGTTGTACTTGCGTGTTGCTTGGAGGGAATGAACTCCATGGTTGGTGCCATATGACCAGTATTTCTTTTAGTGACATTTAACCTAAAAGTATTCTTTTTTCTTTAAAGTTATCAAACGGGTCACACCTAACACCATTCTAGCATAAAGTAACTATGAATTACTGCAGTTCAGCAAGCAATGTTAGAAAATCTCGAAAGGCCTAAACAATACCCATGGACTACCAATGAACACTCCACGTATACACAATGACACACATAACCACCCAATAATACTTCAGAACCACTCAAGGATACTCATGAACTACTAACAAACTCCCCGGAATAACCAAAGGATTACTCGAGTCACTCCATAAAAGCCCCAAAGACACCCAAAGACTAGCATAAGGCGTATGGATGCTACCTCAGGATATCCCATGAATACTCACAGAGATCACAGGACAACCCAATGACATCAAAGACTAGCACAAAGACACTGCAGGGCAACCGAATAACACTAGAGCACTACCCAAGCACACTCCATGACTACCCACACACCATCAATTACATGTACTACAAAAGTACACACCAAACACTGCCCAAGGATAATTTGTGACTACTTACGGACACACCTTGACTATCCAGAGACATTCCAGGACTAGCCGAAAACACAATACATTCCGGGACTACCCCCCATGACTATTTCGTGATTTTGCGTATTTAATACCACTCATAATTGCTGTAAACATATGCTTGAAGTTTCAGATGACTGTAAAACTGTACGGGATCATGTCTGATTAGCTAGCATTAATCATGTGTTTCAATTGCATATATGGTTGTTAGCTTTAAATTGAATCCATGCATTTGAAACGGAGCGCTTCATTATGATACGCGTATGTGTCACCAACAAAGGCTTTAAAACAGAATAGTGTAAAATCCGACATAAATATTGGTCGATTTTTTTTAATAATGTTTGATAGATCATACCTTTTTTAGCGTTTATAATGAAAATCGTACCTATATATGTTGAATTGTTGTTTTATCTGGTCAATATTTACTGTAAAACCCTGCGAAAATCAAACAATAAATTTTACCTTTAACGTTTTAAATGACCTCGACACTATAATATTTACACCTTTAACCAGGTGCGAGTAAATGCTTAAATCCTATTGGATAACACCATCCATGTGACATTCATTCATTTCTCTATGAAGCATTCGTGTATGCTAATCAGCTTATTAATATTCATAACCTGACTTCTTTCTTTTTACCACCTATGTTATCACGTTGTTAACATTAGTTAGTGCATTTAATAATATAATGTTATTAATTAGGTGATTTCATATTGGCCTTGTTTTCGGGCTCAGGCAAATACAGCTAACCTCGGACAAATAACTAGGCCAATATGAAATCACCTAATTAATAAGTATTTTATTAATTAACTATTACCATTTTGGTTAAAAACATTCTTATAACATGTATACCTTTAGTTCACATTGAAGCCGAATTTATCCCCTATTAATTCATGGTGTCTGCTTTTCTAGACTTGACTTTGCTGATTTTGACATGCACCCTTATAGTGACATTGCACATACTTATGAATAAAGCACTGTACATTGTAAGGAAGGATGTCTTTTCGTCTTAATTTTGTAAATCCTTTGCCAACACTAGCGATGCCAAGTCGATTGTAGTAATCTCCCCATATGAATCTAATGAATATTAATTTTTCACGGAAGGCGACCCAATTCTGATACCAGTTTTATACACCCTTTCAAACACATATATCAACATTTGCGGAGAACCATGTGGCTATTTATAGTTAATTAGATGATGAAATATTCTGGAAACCAGTCAGAGTTCACTGAAAACATGGTTTTTCTAAAAGAAAAACGAAAGTGAAAATTTGCTTAAACGTTGTTTTTTTTCATGTTTTAAGGCAAGTACAAAGGATTATTTAGTTTGTTTTAAAGCATGGGAGGGGTCTCTCATAGTTTTTTTATCACTTTTGATACGAAAACAACTGGACTATGAACGTTCTTAGACCATTTATAGACTTTGCCAAAATGTAAATAAAAATCCAAAATGGCTGCCGCGAAGGGATACTACAGTTTTCACTTAGTCAGATGTTTGATGATTAATGCATAAAACAGTTGCTGACAGCTTCAAACTGCAAGTACACCTTATGTAAATAGGTGTAAACATTAAGAATGAATATATTTTATGTCTATTCTTTAAATAATTGTAAAATAGACAATGTTTTTTCACAAAGTTTTGTGTTCGTCCCCACTTTAGTACCATTTCGTTCTCAAATATGTTTACAGTACAGTATATAATTAAGACGTGTTTATATGAAATAAAGCCCGAGAAAAATGCCAGATTTAGGTTACATCAGTAGTTTTCTAACTAAAACGTTGTTTTAGTGTAATGAGAAAAGATAAGATAAATTTGATTCCAATTATGGGTCATGTTATATGACATATAAATCACAGATTACATAATGTAGAACATATATTGAAACAGTAAGGCAACATATTTAGTGAATGCAAATAAGGCTTCATTTTGATTTTTTGTAAACACAAATAACATAAGCTTATTTGGGAAATTAATAAGCATGTTTACCAATTTCCTTTTTATGCCTTAAAGTAATGTAAATGTACTATTTAAATCCAGAGTTGATGTTTATATGTGATTATAATTTACAAATGGGAATCCAGTGGTCGAAATTAGCACAAGCCCGCAAGCCCTGCACTGGTAAAATGTCTTCCGGGCTTGCTAAAATTCTGAATTTTATAAAGCAGGGCTTGTTAAAGACTTTGATGCCAAGCAATAGTATCAGAATTCGGGCTTGTTCATCCAAAGTCTAATTTCGATGACTGGGAATCATGTTTATAATCAACCACAAATTAGTATTTATAAAACATTTAACAGGAGACAACAGCCAAAAGAAGGAATTCACTCATAAATTGACAATCATTATTATATATAATATAATATTACTATAATAATTGGTTTGATCAATATCACATTATTAAATAGCAGTGTAATAAATAAAAATTGTAATTGCAATTAATGTACAACTCGTTTCAGTTTGTAACGAAACTGTTTATTTTAGTTTGTTTATTTGCTATGTTTTATTCAGTTATTATGTTTGCATGTAGTAAAAAAAACTTTTGAGCAGTTCTACTTGCCTTACAATGAAAATAAAAACTTGGGTCAGGATTTCGTGACTTTTCAGTTAGTGCATTTTAATGGCGGTGAAGGGGGGGGGGGTTCAAACAAATTGCTATATCTTCACTCTGAAATGAGATATTTTAATAATTCTTGCATTTTTATACTCACAAAATATGAATATCAACAGAAATGTAAGGTTTTTGCATGTCAAATTATTTTTTTAAAAAGTCATGTTGCAATGCTACCAACACGTCAAATGTTTCACCTTCGTCGTCCATATTGTCGGCGTACAAAATCATAGTAGTCGTAAAATCCACCAACGGGTTAAATACAACTGTTATATCAAACCGTACAAAGTGGTTCAATCGTTCAGTAGGTTCAATTATGCCAAATATATTATAATGTTATTAATTAGGTGATTTCATATTGGCCAAGTTATTTGTCCGAGGTTAGCTGTATTTGCCTGAGCCCGAAAGGGCGAAGGCAAAAACAGCTGACCGAGGACAAATAACTTGGCCAATATGAAATCACCTAATTAATAAGTATTCTATTAATTAACTATTACCATTTTGGTTAAAAACATTTTTATAACTTACCTTTAGTTCACACTGAAGCCGTCTTTATCCCTTATCCATTCATGGTGTCTTGACTTTGCTGATTTTGACATGCATCCTTAAAGTGACATTGCATATATTTATGATTCAGCACTGTACATTGTAAGGAAGCATGTCTTTTCGTCTTAATTTCGTTAATCGTTTGCTAAAACGCCAAATGTTTCAGGAATGACGTCACCATTATGTCATATGTACTTCCGTTGTGTGGTAAATTCTCAATAAAAAAAATGTTCTTTTGATTGATAGACATGTTTTCACATGCTAAATACACTGTAAATCAAAAATATCAATATTCCTGAAACTTTTATACCTTAAGTATCTATTCTTGCTTGATTTATCATTTAGAGTAGAGATTTAAGCATAACCCGCTGCCCTATAGTTGAAAGGTCATTTTGGAAGAACTGACGTGGCGGACGGTGCAATTTTTAGAGTTTGTTTTTCAAGTGGAGCGATTTTTCGTAGGAATAACTTGACCCCCCCCCCCCCTTTTTATTGGCTTAAAAGGTAATTTAAAGCTTGTACTTTAAGAATATATATGGTTATCATAGCCTGCATTCGCTCGAAATGCCTTCAAATGTTGTCTAAAAATTATAATTTTACATTGAATTATATAGGAAATAACAATGGTGGTGTGTAACCTTTCACCTTCGTCGTCCATTTTGTTGGTGTACAAAATCATAATAGTCGTAAAATCCACAAACGGGTTAAATACAACTGTAATATTAAACCGTACAAAGTGGTTTAATCATTCAATATGTTCAAGTATTCCAAATAGAGTTATACGAAGCACAAAATTGTCAAAACAGTCGGAAAACGGAAAACAAAATGGCTACCTTTAAAAATAATTTCCAGCATGTTTCTCATATTAGGCGAGTTTCGACAGCCAATGAAAATGGCCCATTTCTCAAATCTTATATTAGGCGAGTTTTGTAGCCAATCAAAACGGAGGAAACTCATATTAGGCGAGTTTTGTTGAAATTGGCCGAGTTTGGTCGATATTGAGCTAGTTCTGGCATATATTGTCTTCAATTGTCTGGTATTGGTACAGCATTTGTCTCTGTATCTCGTCAAATACGTAATAGTTGATTTATAAAGGTTTATACAAACACTATTTTTAAAACAGTCGGAAACGGAAAACAAAATGGATACCTTTAAAATTAATTTCCAGCGTATTTCTCATATTAGGCGAGTTCCGACAGCCAATGAAAATGGCTCATTTCTCAAATCTTATATTAGGCGAGTTTTGTAGCCAATCAAAGCGGAGTAAACTCATATTAGGCGAGTTTTGTCGATATTGGCCGAGTTTGGTCGATATAGAGCGAGTTATGGGATATATTGTCTTGTATTGATACGGCAATAGTCTCCGTATCTCGTCAAATACGTAATAGTTGATTAATAATTATGCGTATTTTCCTTCTTAAAATACTTGGGTTTAAGAAAAGCAACACCTGAACAATAAACATTTTAAGAATATCGATCTTGTTTTATGTTTTAGTATTGATGACAATAAATTGCTGGCGGAGAACTGGAAGCTGAAAGTTCGTCTGTAGCACAGATGGCGGATTATCTGTCAGATTTCGTCTTTTTTCAAGATCTTTCTGGTAGTTTTGAGTTGTTTTAGACGGAATTGAGTAAGGAAACTGCTGCTGATGATGCTGAACATTTCTTTTGCTGATTTCCCTGAAGTTACAAATGAAAATGAAATACAAAATGAAAGTTTAGATCTAGGTCAACAGCTTCATGAAAGAAATGACATGCCAACCATTCATGAATATAACCAACAGGGCAGTAGGTTTAATGGTAAACATATTGCCTTAAGCAAAGAATAATGGAAGGTACATTTCAGAGATTAAACAAATCACGTTTACGTAAATATCTTACCTGAAAAGTGCTGTTAATCCGTTTCGAAATTGGAACAAAATGAGGAGTCGGCAGCCTTTCATTAAAGATTGTTAGTATTTTCCTTCACAAAATATGTCCTTGGGGATCTATTGAAACTAATGGCTTAAGATAACCTCAAATTGCGTATTTGAATTATCTTCACGAATAGCTTAAATGATGTCGTTTATGCTTTGTGCGACACAATATCAGTCCACATCCAGTTACCTGTTTGAAATATGAGATACACTGAACAGTTTAAAAAAGGAGTTTGAAATGTATATCTGTCTAAACAACTTTTCTGATGTTTACCATCTTGAGTCCCCTACTACAAACACCCTTGTTTAAAACAGTGTTTCGTATAGTCGCACTGCTTGGAAGCCGCTGTTTAAAACCCTAGCACCAAGTCTTTATATTTGTTTTTGCAAATGCTTGGCTACGGTGAGGTGATGAAAAATAGAGGAAACGGCACCGTTATTTATTACAACTAATATATGGCATTTATTAAAAATAATTATATATCTGTAAATATCTGCTTCAAGAATAATAAATACAGTAGTTACTGTTAACAAATTGTTTCAATAAACTCTTCCTAGGCTTCTAAAGGACTACTAAAAGTACCTTTTACGTTAATACCGTGGCATAAAAAGATATAATGGATCGATATGTATAATGAAATAAATTTTGTTTTAGCTGTCTAACTTGAAAAAAAATAACCTTCAAAGCCTGGACAGACATTAATTAAAGAACCATCAGTTGTTAAAACATGTCAGTGTGTTCCCGACCTGAATTTTTCAAAAATCTTTTTCATATAAATAAATAATTTTACTAAAATCATCACATCCGTATTATGTAAATTTACCTTTTATTCAAATCTAGTACAATTTTCCTAAAGTAATAGGAACACTTCTTCTAACCTCAGATTCTGACAAAAAACAATATCATCAGCATACATAGTACAAAAACCTTCAATTCACGTGTATAAAGAGTATTAACAGTGAAACCTCTTCCACTTCGCTGGAGAATAGCCAATATAAAATTATGTTTAAACAAATTTACAATGTAAATAAAACTGAAGAAAATATAGCATTGACTGATCAATATTTGAAGAATTCATGAATAAAGACTTAGGACAATTTCTTTCAGTCGAGTATTTGGTTTACGCAAGCCTTTCTTGTTTCTTTAATTGTAAAGGTACATTTTCATGTCCTTACATCGCAAATATTGGACTGTGACGTCTTACTGTATTAAGAATCAAATAGCCTGAGTGCCATAAACAATAATTATAATGTTTATAACTACCGACTAGCACAGACACTAGGTTTAGATATTATCATAAAATTATGGTACATAGTTTACAGATTGTAAAATATTAAATACAATTAAGATAAATGAATGTCATAATATAGTAAGTAAAGTACAGGGCAAACATAAAAAAAATAATAGAAAAACGAGAACTTGTATATACAAAATAATAATGGGGCCATATTACAACGAGCGAACGGCAAAATCTCGTACGATAAATAAGTCGGTTTGATATAAAAATATTAACACAAATTTAGTCAAACGCTTTAATTGTAAATTTAAACAGTTTTTGACGTTATTATCGGTTTTGAATACGTTTCGAAATATGTAACATTACTACTCATGAATTATGATTCAAAAAGGTTATCGTAAGGTTTTATCGTTGACAACAGGGTCCCATATTATTATCAATTATGTAGCATCAATCTTAAGCTTAATAAGTTTTAAATTCGAGGGTTGAATGAGAAAAGGTTCTATCTTCTTCTATATATTATGTCACTTAGAACCTTTTCGCATTCACCCCTCGAATTACAGTTCAAGCATATATTAATGCACGCAATCATTTGCGCATTTATAGGCTTGCACTTGTTGGCATATTTTTCACATTATAGGTCAACTTGAGAATATTTTCTGATTCTCAAACCGAATTAATTTTCATCTTGCTACTTGCTTACTTTATATATATCCGCTTTCCAAACATTTCTTTCTTCCCTTAATAATACTGTTTAAGATTTATATATACGTTGGCCATGGGTTTCAGCGTTGTATATGTGTGAATAAATAATTGTGGAAATAGCCCGGTCCAGTACGCCAGGAGTTTGATTTCATCATTGCCCAATTCTTGGTGCAAATGACCCATTTCGTAAAAATGGTCCTTTGTGTTCCGTATTGCGCGAATCAAGCTGCTGACCTTGAACTTGTCGTATCTTGGTCTATTTTTGGTTCTAGGAGCTGTGAAGAGTTCATTTTGGACCTGTGGTGTGAGACAACTTTTCCATTCCGATTGAAATACCGGATGGGAATTAAGGTCTAACGCGTTAGACATGTTTGTGCTGTTATTCTTCTGTTCGCCTATAATTATATCACTAACCACCTTAAAATAAGCAAGTTTTTTATCGGGTTTCCAATGATACGGGTGATTCAAACACATTTTTAGATTCGGTCGCTTACTTTCGTCGCGGCATGTCATCCTTTGTACAAGATCCACAGCTGTACTGTCATGTAAGCTGCTATAATCAGGAGATCCATTATTTATGGCTTGTTGAGAAGCGTAAAGCATCTTACCGACCGAAGCGAGATAGAACCCGAGCATGCCACATGCAAATACATCTGTAGATGCCTTCACTGTTATTTTTGGTAGTTTAGCGCTAACGTTTTTATGTATTTCTGGAGGCAGCCATCCGTCTGTTCCAACATAGAGTCCAGATACAACGCTAATGTTGGCATCAGTTTCTTTTGTGAGTGAAAAGTCAGCCAATTTCAAATAAATATACTTCTTTTGTCTCTTATCAAGAATATTGCTTGGTTTGAGATCACGGTGAAGAAACTGATTTTCATGAAGAACATTCAATCCTTTCAGCAATTGCTTAAATCCGTTCTTAGGGACCTCTTTCGGGCATTTACAAATAAATTCACTGAGGTTATAATCGCACAACTCCATGCATAGGTAAAATTCACCTGAGTTCTCAAAACAACCGAAATATCGCACAATATTTGCACAAGTGATATTTCTGAGACTTTCGTTAGCTTTCACAAGTTTTTGTTCTAGAAGTTCTTTTGTCAAAGGATTGTGATACCGGTATACTTTTATGGCCGCATCACTAAATTTACCAAATTTCCCTTTGTATACTTCCCCTTCTTTACCATGTCCAATAACAACTGCTTTGTCATATGTATAATGTTCTCTAGAACTATGTTTCTTTCTGCTATTATAAAAACTAAATGCAACTGCCACTATTGCGACTACTCCAATCCAGGAGAGTAATGAGACGGTGTTGCGATAAATAGCTAAATAAAATAAAAAAAAATAGTATATTATGTTAATTTTTTCAGATCAATACAATTACAGCCTTTAACACAAGTAATTCGTTATTGAATGACTGTAGTAAAACACTCGTATACCTGACTGGGAGAGATTGAATTGTATTTTACCGAAAGAAGACAAAGCTTATGAAATTGCGTTAAATTTGCTTGATTTCACCTTAATATATCCCGAATTACTTAAAATTTACATCATTTATTTAAAGGCGAACATATAGCTGGAGTTAATTATTTCTTTGTGTGATGTGAAAAAGCTACGACTTGAAGAAATCTCTTCTTCTATAAACCGGGATATTAACAAGATATCCATACCTTTAAAGGCAATAGCACATATAGATAAAGTATTAAAACATACATTAACAAACAAATTGTGAACAGTCATATAACCCAAGGCAAAATAATACTTAAATCAATTTAGTTATGTAAATGTATTCATGATTCATTAAAACCGTTAACAAATAAAAACAATAGCTTTAATAACAATTATCGTACACACCTTTCATGCTTCTATTGTCATTAAAATCAAAACATAATGATTTTCAATTGCGAATATTTCCGTCGTAGTTTAATGGGGATTCCCATGAGTACTTACTTTCTGTTTAAGAAAAAGTGAGACAAGGGGTTTATCTTATAACTTACACAGGATTGTTTTCAATATAAGTGGAATTATTCTACAGTGGGTATATATTTGACTGTGTTTCAAAATGGCCTGCGGTCAAAGAAATACCATAATGCACAAGTCAATTGTAACCACGGCCCCCAGGTCCGGGGAATAACGGGGACTTTTACTTTCGGTCAAGCCAACCCCGGGTAAAATCCCCGCCCTGCAGGGACGAACTGATGGTAAATTCCCCGTAAAATTCCCACGCACCCAAGGTAAGGCGCATTCCCCGCTATATTTTGCACGAAGACAAAACCACCGCATTCACCCGGCATTGCGGGTCACCTGAAAGGTAAAAACACGGCCCATTTCCCGGCCCATTAAATACGGATTTAAAAATAGTCTGTCATGGTGGCGCCCATATTAATAACGTGTTGTATGTATTTTCAACCGTCAAAGGACAAATTTATTGTTTTCACTAGCGGATTTAGACGAGTGCGCACCCGCACGCGCTCCCGCTAAAAGTGTTAAAGTTTACATTTTTATATCAATATCTCAGACTGAAATGTGTCAATATTGCCTTGGGGACAACTTCAAGCTCCAATTAACCCGTATTCTTTGGGTAGCGTGCGCACGTTTGCTGTTGCACTTCCAAAGTGCGCCCCCTCTAGCGCGAAATCCTTTTCCCCTGGATTTAGTGGGGATACGTAGTGACACTACAACGGTCCTGATAGCTATTTTTCGAAATTCACGAAAGCGTACTTTAGACACGATTCAAAATCATTTATTTAAGTACAGTGTTTACGTTATGAAATGAGTTAACGTAGCGTTATGATAATTGGTTGAATCTGCGGCGGCCTTCTCACATTTTCGTATATATTGCGGCCTATTTACGAGTTCTATCACGGAGCCGAGTTGTTATGATTGCAGGACAGTCAATCCGTTTGCTTTTCATTTTTTGCATCTGATAATAGAGAGGTTGGCACGAGACCACAGTTAGAAGCATGATCCTGCAAGACTTGCATGGCCGTTTAAAGCATGCATGACCCTTTAAGGCATGCATGACCGTCCAAAGCAAGCATGACCCTTAAAAACATGTAGTTCAAAGCACACATTACTTTCCAAAGCGCGCATGGCAACTCAAAGCACACATGACTGTCTAAAGCGGGCATGGTAACTCAAAACACCCATGACTGTCCAAAGCATGCATGACCGATCAAAGCACAAACGACTATTCAAAGCGGGCATGTCCGCTCAAACACACATGACTGTCCAAAGCGGGAATGGCAACTCAAAGCACACATGACTGTCCAAAGCGGGCATGGCCGCTTAAATCACTCATGATTGTCCAAATTGTGCATGACCGCTCAAAGCACACATGACTGTCCAAAGCGTGCGTGCCAATGACTGTCTAAAGCATGCATTGCCGCTCAAAGCACACATGACTGTCCAAAACATGAATGACCGTTCAAAGCACACATGACTGTCCAACGCAGGCATGACCGCTCAAAGCACACATGACTGTTCAAAGCGGGCATGGCCGCTCAAAGCACACATGACTGTCCAAAGCGGGCATAACCGATCAAAGCACAAACAAGTATTCAAAGCTTACATGACCGCCCTAAGCACACATAATTGTCCAAAGTGTGTATGACCGCTCAAAGCACACATGACTGTCCAAAGTGTGCGTGGCAATGACTGTCCAAAGCATGCATGTCCGCTCAAAGCACACATGACTGTCCAAAACATCAATGACCGTTCAATGCTAGCATGAAGGTCTTAAACATGCATGACTGTCCAAAACATGCACGACCCTCCAAAGATAGCATGAACGTCCAAAGCATGCATGACTGTTCAAAGCAAGACCCACCCTTCAATGCACACATGACCCTCCAAAACCTGCACGAACCTCAAAAATTAGCGTAAACGTCTAAAACTAGCATAAACGTCCAAAACTTGCTTGACTGTTTAAAGCACGCATGGACGTCCAAAAGATGCATAACCCCAAAGCATGCATGACCGTTCAAAGGAAGCATGACCCTGCAAGACTTGCATGGCCGTTTAAAGCATGTATGACCCTTGAAGGCATGCATGACTGTCCAAAGCAAGCCTGACCCTTAAAAACATGTTCTACCGTTCAATGCACGCATGACCCTCAAAGGCATGCATAACATCCCAAAGCAACCATAACCCTCCAAAGCATGCGCGACCGTACATATCAAGCATGAGCGTCCAAAACTTGCATGACTCTCCAAAGCAAGCACGGTCGTCCAAAGCACGCACCACCGTCCAAAGCAAGCATGAACGCCCAAAGCACGCTTAACCGTCCTAGGCATCAATGACAGTTTTGAGCAAAAATTGAACGTCCAAAAATTATAGCTAGCATTACCAATAAAGCACGCATTACCATCCAAAGCATGATCATTTAAAGCATACATGACTGTCTGTGGCATGCAAAACCGTTTTAAGCAAACATGTCACCACCGCCCCCCCCCCCCTAAAAAAGAAACAAAAACACGCATAACCGCCAAAGCACGCGTGGTCGTCTAGACCACGCGTGAACGTCAAATGTACAGATAATTGTCGGCAGCACGCATGATTGTCTAAAGCACGCTTGATCGTCAAAAGTACAGATAATTGTCGGCAACACGCATGACTGTTTAAACTGCGGCCACATTAGTTTTTTTTATCTCACAGTCCGTGGAAGAATAACCGGTCTGAGAAATGTTTGTTCCAATACAAATAGTTATATACCTCTCAGTTTTCGGTAAGCCTTGGCCTTATCGTCATCTCAATTATTACTAATACCTAGTTAAATACTACTCCGCTTGTCATGACTATCAATATCTAAAACATTTCACAGAAAAATCAATTTCAAGTCAGGTCATGTACTTGAATCACACGATAGGGAGAAGTATGATTGTTTCAATTCTGAATTGATATAAATAGCTAGATGATTATTTCTGATGATCCATTATGATTAAAAAACAAACGTTCGAGACCCATGGCTTGTACATAACATATAACATTTGTTATCTGGCTTTAATTACCTAGATTTCTACCGATATAAAACTAGGAAAAGATTAATACCAGTATTAATTTCAATTTATTGGCAATACATGTATGTTCTTGCATAATAAAAAGCCGTCCAATTTAATAAACTTACATGCGTTCAAACATTCATATTAAAAAGATATTTATTAGGCGATTTTATATTCGCCGAGTTGTTTGTCCGAGGCCAGCATATTGGTCTGAGCCAAGCGAGGCCAATATTGCTGACTGCGGGGAAACATCGTAGCCAATATGAAATTGCCTGCTTACGAGTCTTTATTAATTACCCAGTACGTTTGCTATGACATTTTATTTGGTAACATTATAATATCTACCTTACCTTATTATTGAAACTTGTTTGTCTCTTTAATTCATGGATTCTGCTTTTCTACTTTGGACTGGTTTTGGCATAAATCCATAATAGTGACATTGTACGGACTAATGAATATAGCCAAATGCACTGTTCATTGTATGGAAGCATATATATTCGTAATTATATCTTAAAACGTCTACCACAAGTTGACACGTCAACACCTCCGTCTCCAATTTCTTTTTCTTCTTCTTGCAGTATCGATGTAGGGCAACGTATGTGACATTGTCGCACCGTTGGGACTATATACACAAGTGAGGGAAGGTTCCAAGTGAATTTGTTTAAATGCAGGTTATAATCAAAGTGAAGCCGCAATTCCAGCCTTGAAGGCATCCAAGGCTGGGGACGTGACGATGCTGTGGCTAGATACAGTGATTAGGTTGATCGTTCACTTGTAAAACATAACAGCTTAAGCCTCTTTCCTCCGCTGCTGTTGGCTCTTCAATCAAATTGTGTTAAGCATTGCGTGAGTAATTCCCAGAAAGGAATCATGTAGCTCTGTGTTGCGGCGCTTTGTTGATGTTGGTCTGTGTGTAAGAGTTTCAGACTTTGTCAGCATATTAAACTAGGCCTGATTAAGGAAGCCTAAGAAAGGCTGTGGTGTTAATTGCCTTTTTGGTTGTCATATTGATATAGGCATTCAAGGACAGGTTGTTTGTGGGGACAGCTCCAAGATATTTTGATTCTTAGACTTAATATGCTGTTTGCCATGGATGATGTATTCGGTAGTTATGTTCTTTCGCTTGTTAGAGATATGGAGAAGCCCACACTTGTAAAGGTTGAACTCCCATTAGCCACTTCATTTCCCAGTCCTATAGTTTGTCGTCCTGTAGGGCCTGGATATCTGCAACGTTCTTGGTGATCCTACACATCAAGGAGTCAACAGTCTATTCGTAGTGGACTGGACACACTGAGACAGGTCTTTGACATACACCAAGAACAGTAGAGGTACGAGGTCGAGTGGGAGGCATCTGATGTCACCGGTGCAGTTCTCGAGGTTTTACCTTCAAGGGAATGCCGCTGGCTTCGGTAGCTTAAAAAGCTGTTGGTTCACTCCAATATCTTCCCTCGCACACCATAAATGTTCAGTCCAACAAGATGGTGTCTACCTGTTGAGAGCTGTCAAGGCTTGTTGCGAGGACCGCTGTTTCCTGAAGCCGTGTTAGTACTGCTTCATGATGTCTTTTCAGTCGAAGAACTGAATCAAGTAAGTGCTCGAAGAGCTTGCAGGCCACTGAGTCAAGAGGAGAACTGGTCTGTAGTTTGAAGGTTTGCTCTTATCCAACTTCCTCAAAATAGATGAGCCCTTTGCTCCTATACAGTCATCTGTGTCTTTGCATTTTTCCAATGAGGCTTGAAAATAAAACTAAGGGCTGGTGCCAGAGGATATGGCATCAGGGTAAGGGAGTTTACCAATTGTGGTAGCGGTGTATCACCATGTTTGGTAAATACTGACGATCACTGCTTGTTCGGTATTTCAGTTTGTATGGTCGCATCAACGTGGCTTCTACGTTCACTCTCCTGCTGTCACACGTTTTACTTTTTACAAAGGTGTAAAGCTTCTTGGATTCATCTGACACCAATTGCTTCATACTGGTCATTGGCCTTCTTGTTTTCCTTCTTTGTAGTGAGTTGGATCTCTCTAGAATTGCCCCAATGTTTTCTTCTTTTTGATCGTCGGGCTATCTTGTAAGCATATTCTTCCTGCGCGTTGAACGGCGAATTACACTACGGTTGGCTTTAATAGCGAGTCGATGTCATCTTGGACGGGACAAACTTGCTTATAGCAGCAATGCACTCCTTCTTGTATTCCACAATGTGTTGATAGGCATGGGAGTATAGTAAACTGCAGTGAACTGGGATGAAAATTATGTAAGTTTGGTACCCATGCTTTTCAAGTCAGCTGATTTCCAGAGGTTAGTAAGACGGGTTATAGACGCGAAGGGAAGTCGACATTTTTTTCGCATCCAATGTTTAGCAATGTTTCGATAAAATTGTTGTTTATTGGAATATGGTCGCTGTTGGTTGATACAGAATTTGAAGACCAGTCTATGTCGGGCAGATTAGCATCCCCACTGACATATACTGACATATAGTGTATGTTTAGTATTGCTGCTCGAGATTGATGTGTGGCATCTACGCAGTTTTTCAATGGTCCCCAAGTTGTAATCAGGTGGACGATATACCGCACATACTATAATTGGGGTTTTAAGCCTTGATAATGGTATGGTAGCGGCTACAATCTCAGCACTAGACTCTATATTAATCTCAGAGGCATCCAAGATGGCTTTGGTTATAATCGCTACTCACCATGGGAGCTCGACTTCCGGTCCTTCTTTGCAGCGAACCGATAGTTGTCATGTAGGACTTCCCGCACATGTATTGAAGGTTAAAGCCAAAGTTCAGAACCGATAATGTCATCAGGGTCTGAGAATTGAAGTTAAGTTCAAAAATCTTCTTTATTGGCCCGCATTTGTTGTAAGTTAATGGTGAGTAACCGAAAACAAAATATGGATTGGTGTTCGATGCTATTTTCTTGGGGATGATGCAATTTGCAGTGACCCAATGCTATGGGATTCCAGGATGGACTCTTCTGTAGAGACTGAGAAGCGGGAATCAGAGGTATTAAATATACGAGAAGTTGTATCTTCAAATAAACTTGAGTGGAAGTTTCGGGGTCCACAGTTACAACAGTACCAACTCGTTTCGTTGTTCCCTAGCGTTTCATATTAAGGCTACTTATCTGTATGCAGTCTGTATGACATCTTTTGGCAGTCACTTCAAGTAACAACGTGGATGGTCATCGATCACTTGCAAGCTTTCCCACATATATAGCAGAGAAACACGGGGGTGCACGGCCCTTGGTATGGGTGACAATCATGTTTGATTGGAATTGGTGGGAGGTATAGATGATGGTCCTTAACAATGTGCTTTCGGTTGCAAACAATGTTGGGATCATAAGGGTGTACTCATGACATGAGCTTGGAGTGAGAATTCTTATCCCAGAAGCAGGAGTACAACATCCCCTCCTGTAGAGACAATATGCTATGAGGGCAACAAAAAGATACCTTTGGCTGAAGGGTCAGATCTTGTTACTGTACATCCAATCATGGACAGCATGCAGGGATTTATATTTGACAGTAGAAAAATCAGTCACAGGCTTCCAAACTATACAAAAAAATACAGTCATGTATTAAAGATAACTTACAATACAAGAGATCTCAATTGGTTGGAAAACTGCACAAATTACATTTTTCTTCAAGCGTTAGTTACGCTTTTAAGACTTAAAATATCAATTTTCAAACCTAAATATGAATAACTACTGTCTGATATTTTGTCAGCAGTCTTGTATTATTTTTTTTCAAGACATTTTCGCAAACATTGGATCATTCCAATACATTTATTTTAAAAAGAATTGCCAAAACGGTCAATCTGTGCAGCTTCAATTAAACAAAACACTAATAACAAAACGTTCAAAGTGGTTAAAGTATTTAATAGGCTTGTACTTCCAAATTATTTTAAACGAGGAACACATTTTTTAAAAACAGTCTGTAAAACAAAAATAAAATGGCTGACGATTTTAAGAATTTCGGCATTCTCGTATTAGGGCGAATTTCGACAGCCAATGAAAAGTGTCCATTCCTCGAATCCCTGATTTGGTTTTGTAGCCAATCAAATCGGCAGAAGCTCGTATTTGCCGACTTCGTCAATTTAAAAGTATAAGAACTATGATTGTTCCAGTATCGCGTCAAATACGATAAGTTAATTGATATATAGCGTTATATATTGATTGTTGTTTAAAGCCTGGACAAAATGAAGTCGCTGAACCATTCCGGCGCCATCCAAAGAGGGCGGAAGATGTAATTGGCGTCCCAGCCTACCGGATATCTGTAACAAAATATATCACATGTTTACGACGAATTGAAAGTGATTTAGCGTATGACATATACTTAATATCACCAACTTATATGACCACTAGTAGTTATAATGAACAGTGAAAGCTTCCACTTAATGATTGAATAACAACATATCATCTGTATTTTTATAATGATTGAGGGTATAAGGCTTACTGGGCACTGAAAGCTTGGACTTAATGACTGAAATTATTACATACGCGTTTCTATTTAATATTATTTTGGGTACTTGCATTGATTACTTAGCTGGGAATCAATAATTAAATTAACTATATATATTCACCTGTATTTGGGGCACTTTGCAGTGACGGCGTGTTCAACGACGTCAAGGTTGCTGCTGCCTACCTTGTCCACAAAGCCCGAGAAACGTTTGGCCACTGGGAAAAATGACGGCAAAATTAAGTTACATGGAATTAACTGTAGAGTTTGATATTAAGTAGGTATTATCATAGCTCAATCCTTTTATTCCTTTTACAATATATATACAACTTCAGCGGGCAACAATGATCACTGTAACACCACACTGTTACCCGCGCACTGTTACCCACATACGTCATTGTACGATGCGATACTGGTTTTACCTCCTACCGTTTCGTCTGTGCTGTTAGGACGCTTTTTATATCAGAAGATATTGGCGAATTAACATTCCCCTCAAGGTAGGCAATATACATTATGAATATGTATCTTCTTTGACATTGGATCGTGTTGTTTCAACCTCCTAATATTTGAACTGCTTACATTATTTGTTTTAATAATGAACAAAACACTTTATATTGTATAAATAAAGAACTTCATAATGGAAAATACTTAAAAAAGAACTTTTTTTACTTATTCGAAGAAAGCCTGAATATTATCATTTATAATAAAGACTACGTTAATACAGCCAACAGGTTTACACTGGCTATTTAAGAATAAACGGTCTGTGAATGTGCGCCTCTTTCAAAACAAAGTCTGTCAACATCAATATAAAGGTTTTACTTATCGTCGGCATAAAAACGTCCAAGGCGTACTTATGTCCGCAATGTCTGATGGCAAGTCTTTCTTCCAGACATCTGGCAGCGTTTTCAATTTCTGCTCAGTTCTTTTCTTCTGAGCCTCAACGCTTAAAAGGGGCGTCTTGTGGAAGCCGGGCTCCAACATGTGGACTGTCACTCCCGTCTTGTATACGTCCCTCCTGAATATGTATATTTTATGCTGCTTCTTCTCGGCATCGATGCTTATCATCATTCGCAACACCTCGGCCATTTTAGATAAAGCATATAAATACTCTCGCCAATAGTATCTTTAATCCATTAACACATGTTTCCATCCTAATGATGGATGGCTTACCTGAAAAAGCATACATCGATAATAATATGAGTATTGATAATATGATATGATACTATTCTTTTACATGTTCAAACGAGTAAATTATGGGATTAAGGATATTTAGAAGAAATTATAACTTATGCAAATGATATTTTAAGAGTACAATGACGGAGCTGACTTCACGACTGGTTACCTCAAGTTATCAGAGAACGCCTCGACGCCATGTTTGGACACAGCATACGGCGCGTTCCCGAAAGCGAACCTCCCGGCGATGCTGGACGTATTCACCACCCTTCCCTTCTCCTTCATAATGAGCGGCATGAAGGCGTTGGTGACCAGTACCACCCCGTACAGATTGACGGCTAGAACGTTGTCGTAGTCGGCCCGTGTCGCCCAGAATGTTGGACCCGATGTGGTTCCCAAGACTCCCGCGTTGTTAACCACTGTCCATAGGCCTGAGGAAAGAAAATAAAGATGAATTAAAACACTATTCATCATCATTATCGTAATCATCAACTTTACCTTCACCGTCACCACAAAAAAATACCATCACCACCACCATCCTCCTCCACCTCCTCCTCATCCTCCTAATCCTTATAATTAATATCATCATCATCATCATCATAATATATCATCATCATCATCATCATCATCATCATCATCATCATCATCATCATCATCATCATCATCATCATCTAACCGTAAATCATGTATTTTAACCAAAACAGTTGTATTTATTTAGCCATCGTAGATGTGTTCATTTGCTAGTAATAACCAAAGCCAATCCAGTTGGCATCCGGTCATTCACCTGTACACGCACACCAACTACAACAGCTGAATTTCCCCGAAATAGTTACCCAATAACATTACCCTTTTTGTCAGGTAAGAGGTTCGTGATTTCTTCCACCGCCCTTTTTATACTGTCATCGTTCGTTACGTCCATTCGAATTGGAGTGACGTTCTTAGAGCAGGTAGATGATAATTCTTCCACTCCATTCTGTGTGAAACACGCTGCAAAGACTTAAAAACCTAGCACGTCCAAACGTTTTGCTAGTTTGTGTCCGAATCCTGAGTCGCACCCAGTTATTAGTACATATTTGTCTTTAAAACTCGCTAATTTCTGCTTAAATCGGTAGGATTTAATTAAAAGATACAGGCACAGCAATGCAAAGCCAAAGAATGAATAACTTGACAATAAGCAACACCAGCTCATTGTTGTAACAGTATATTTATAGTAAATTCCTATATGATCCTACTTATTACTTGCTACATGTAAATGTTTATCACTCACTATCAGTGTATGTTTTTAAAACAAGGTCAAACGTTTGTACAGTATTGATATTTCATATACTTAACGGATACATGTGGGGTTTCAAGACAGTTTACAAAGGCTGATAAAGAAATTTATCTTAGCAGGGGTGGTGGAGGCCGCCTCCCACTCAGCCCCCACCCCTTCCAGAAATTTACAGAAAAAATATCAGTTCTTCGGTTTACAAGTACTTTATGTTATAATTACTATTAAGAGTAGAAGTAATGACACGTAGTAGAAGAAGATGTAGAAGTAGTAGTAGTAGTAGTAGTAGTAGATGTAGTAGTAGTAGTAGTAGTAGTAGTAGCAGTGGTAGTAGTAGTAGTAGTAGTAGTAGTAGTAGTAGGTAGTAGGTAGTAGTAGTAGTAGTAGTGTAGTAGTAGTAGTAGTAGTAGTAGTAGTAGTAGTAGTAGTAGTAGTAGTAGTAGTAGTAGTAGTAGTAGTAGTAGTAGTAGTAGTAGTAGTAGGTAGTAGAAGTAGTAGTTGTAGTAGTAGTAGTAGTAGTAGTAGGTAGTAGGTAGTAAGTAGTAGTAGTAGTAGTAGTAGTAGTAGTAGTAGTAGTAGTAGTAGTAGTAGTAGTAGTAGTAGGTAGTAGTAGTAGTAGTAGTAGTAGTAGTAGTAGTAGTAGTAGTAGTAGTAGTAGTAGTAGTAGTGGCAGTGGTAGTAGTAGTAGTAGTAGGTAGTAGGTAGTAGTAGTAGTAGTAGTAGTAGTAGTAGTAGTAGTAGTAGTAGTAGTAGTAGTAGTAGTAGTAGTAGTAGTAGTAGTAGTAGTAGTAGTAGTAGTAGTAAAAGCTGCAGAAGAAGTAGTTGTATGGCGGTGGTGGTTTCTGTAGGGTGGTTGTGGTTGTGGTGTTGGTGAGGTGGCGGCGGCAGCTTTGTATATTGTGGTGGTTGTGGACCCGTTATTACAATTAGTTAAAAATTGTTCATGTTTGTGTGTCAAATTTTAAAGAGTAGAAGAGAGTAGGGTCTGAATTTGAGCCGCCAAGTTAGAACGGCCCCTCTTACGTCAAATATCGCCTTTTGAAACAGATTTTATTAGAAACAGTTGTTAACTAAAAAATTTACTGCACCCATTTTTAATATCCGAAAAGAACGGAAAATTTATTTTTGACTTAAGCATATTTATTACAAGCTCATCGGCACATTACACAAACCAAAAATTCAAATATCTGACACACACACACATACATACACACACACACAATCAATAAATACATTCATAATTTCTTAATAACGCGTTTTAAGTTATTTTCGTTAATGTTGTAAATGTTTCCAAACGCCCAAAAGGCCAGGGCGTGAACATGTCTTAAAATGTTTGTAAGATGATACACTTTCATAAAATGGTCATGGTCAATTCCCTGTGGGGTGGGGGGGGGGGGGTGGGGGTGGGGTAAAGGATCAAAACCCTTTTCCCCTCATAGTCTTGTTTTACAGTGATCTACTATCGTCTCAAAATGTAGAAATACCGTGTTTTCTACACCTTTCTTTTAAATGAAACTCGGTATCCAGTATTAGAACCATTGCATTGGACATTTATTCATCCTTTTTGATATATTAAAACAATTGAATTAATTGTCTAATTTGGGAGTAAGAGTGCATCTTAAATGTGTACATTAAGCCTTCCTGCTACTGATCGTTTTATGCTCGTACATTTGCATCAAGAACAATAGGAAGAAGTTTGAAATAGATATAAATGATCAATTCCAAAAACGGTCTAAGGCTCTTTGCTCTGCTTTGGACATGAATCCCCATATTTAAACCGACCTCCAGTTACTTTTCAGGATTGGTAATTAACATCTGTAATAATCCATGAACAATTTGAACACATGAACACTCACCCGCTCTAGTAACTATTCTCCACCTCTCTGTTTACGTTATATTATGTACGGATTGCGATAAAATTGCGTCGTTGACAATGTTACTTTATACATCTTTTTTCACAGTGATAAATCATATTGATTCGCTTGGAAGACAATGTATGAAGAACTATCCCAGATCATTGCAATGCAATTTAACATGGGCGTTAATCAATGGTTTGATTTGTCGTATCGAGTCCCCGGTCGACCTTTTTTTTCATTTAACAAACACAAACTTATAATGTCTAACTTTGTATTTACTCCGGGGAAACCATTCATGGATTCATTGATCATTTGTAGCTATATCGCCTCTTTTAACAATGTTTATTTATCACTTTGGTCTTAATTATTACTTTCATCATCAATATTTTGCGCCAAGTCAATATTTCATGTCGATATTAAATTGGCAAATACAGACAGATCATTGTCATCAATGTCGTACAAATAGCACAATCGTTTCCCAAAATGAAAAAAAAGAATGAAACGCCAAAATCTGCAATAAAACTGAAGAGTGAGCGGTGAAATTTTACAATCGAATAAAGATAATTGTGATGAATAGACTGCTGGCCCTAATTTTTCAAAACTTCTTAAGGTCGGCAAGTTAAAGTAGCTTATTTCAATTTGCCAAAAACATATTTCAATATGATTTTGATAAATGAAAAACGGTTTATTGTAAATATCATAAATATTATTATTATTTAAAGCCTAAAAAATCTTAAAAAGTAATATCACTTAAATTATAGAAAAACACAAAATGTGAGTTTAGCTTAATCCTGTTATAAGATACCTATAGATTTTTTTTCGAGAAATTTGGGCTACGGCCGGTAATGATAAAACAACTTAAGTCAAGTTCCTAAGTGAAGTATCTCACTGATCATATGATATAATAACCGAACCCGTGTTATTACTGGCTGATGATGTCTTCGCAATCGAAAAACTGCATCAAGATTCTGTGGATGATATGCTCGAGGAGCTTGTAGGCCACGGAATTAAGGGAGGCTTGTCTGTAGTTTGATGGTTTGCTCTCATTTCCCTTCTTGAAAATATGTGATACGTTTGCTACTCTCCAGTCATCTGGAATTTCCCTTGTTCTAATGTGTCTTCTAAAATAAAAGTAAGGGCTGGCGCTGTTTCTTCCAAGATTCGAAAGCTCATAGAATCAGGTATTGTGGCTTTGTTGGGCTGAGACTTGAAGCAATGTCCATATATAATAACTTGAACATACGGGGCATCAGGGTAAGGGGATTCTCCGAGTTCTGGTAGCGGTGTATCACCCTCATGGATAAATACTGACGAAAAGTGCTTGTTCAGTATTTCTGCCTTCATGGTCGCATCAATGTGGTTCATACCATCACTCTTAAGTAGCTTACCCATGCTGTCACACGTTTTACTTTTCACAAAGGTGTAAAACATCTTGGAATTGTCGTCTGACACCAGATCTCTGACATACTTGACGTGGGCCTTCGTGCATTCATTTTTGGTGGTGAGTTGGATCTTTTCTTGTATTGGATCGTCGGGCTTTCTTGTAGGGACGTTTCTTCCTCCGCGTTGAACGGCGAATTAAGCGGTTACACTACGGTTGGCTGTAGTGAGCTGATGTCAACTTGGACAGGACAAACTTGCTTAAAGCAGCAGTTTACTCCTTCTAGAATATATTCAACAATGTGTTGATAGGCTTGGAAGTAGAGTAATATGTAGGTGAATAAGATGGGTGTATAGGTTGTTTTCTTAATGGTATGATGATGGAATCGGTCAGACCAAAGGCATGGTCACTTATGCCGAGGATCGGGATGCATTTATCTTTAATAGAAGGTTTGTGGCGAATATATCTAGGATGTTGTCAAGACGAGATGGGATGTCGACATTTTTTTTCTTATCCAATGTCTTGCAATGTTTCGATAAAGTTGTTGTTTATTGGAATATGGTATTTGTTGGTTGAAACAGAACTTGAAGACCAGTAAACAAAAGGTGTATGTTTAGTATGGCTGCTCGAGATGGATGTGAGGCGTCTACGCAGTTCTTCCATGGTGTCCAAGTAGTTTTCAGAAAGACAATAGACCGCACATACCTAGTTGGAGTTTTAAGGCTTGAGAATGTTATGGTTGCGGTTGCAATCTCAGCACTAGACTCTAAATCAATCTCAAAGGTATCCTAGATGGTTTGTGCTATAATCGCTACTCCACATTGGGGGCTCGACTTCCAGTCCTTCCTTGCAGCGAACCTGCAGTTGTCATGTAGGACTTCCTGCTCATGAATTGACGATTGCAGCCATAGTTCAGAAGCGATAATGTCATCAGGGTCTGAGTATTGGAGTAAAGTTCAGAAATCTTCTTTCTTGGCCCGCATACGTTGGAAGTTAATGGTGAGTTACCAAATATGTTTCTTCTGGATAGTTGTTTGGTGAGTTTTCCTTGTAGATGATGCGAGTTGGGGTGGCCCAAATTTTATGGGATTTCAGGATATGTAGAGACAGAGGAGCGGGAATCAGAGGTGTTCAATATAAGTGATGTTGTGTCTTCAAATTAACTTGAGTTGACGTTGGGGAGTCCACAGTTACAACAATACCAACTCGTTTCGCTGTTCTATGGCGTTCCATATATACGGTTATTCATTTTCATGCAATCTGTATTGTACTTTTTTCGCAATTACTACAGGCAACGGAGTGAATTGTCTTCGATCACTTGCACGCTTTTTATCACAAATCTGCCAGGAAAACTTAGAGGTTGCATGGCCCTAGGTTTGGGTGACAATCATGGTCAGTTTGGATTAGAATTGGTATAGATGATGGTCCTAAACAATGCGCTCTTGGGATTATAAGGGTGTGGTCATAACATACCTTGGAGTGTAGATCCTGGTCACGGACACAGGGTTATAATATCTAGCATGATAGTATGAGGGCAAAAATGAGATATCTTGTGTTGTAGAGGGTCATATCCTGCGACTGTGCATCCTGTACATCATACAGGATTTACTTCAGATTGTAGAAAAATCAGTAATAAGCTTCCGAAATGTAAAAAATACACTTCCAGTTTGATGAGTGCTGGTTTCAAAAGATATAATTGTCATAAAATCCAACAGGTTAAACACAACTGTAATAACAACCCGTACAAAGTGGTTTAAGTATTTAATAGGCTAACATGGACATACTTATCAATATGTATGTAATAGTAAATCCATATTAGTTTTCAAAAACAGTAACTTTAAAACGAAAATAAAATAAATCAATTTTAATATTGCTTAGCAATCACATATAAAGGCGAGTTGCGACAGTCAAATGAAAATGTTTCATTTCACGAATCCCGTATTTGGCGAGTTTAGTAGCCAATCAAAACGGCAGATATATGTATTAGCCGACTTTGGGTCCGTATGCGGCCAGTTTTGGAATGAAATGTCGTCAATTGCAATACATAAGAACCGTATTTTTTGTTCCGGTATCGCGTCAAATACGCAAGATAATTTATAACCACTTGTTGTTTAAAGCCTGGACAAAATGAAGTCGCTGAGCCATTCTGGCAACATCCAAAGAGGGCGGAAGAAGTAGTTGGCATCCCAGCCTACCACATATCTGTAACAAAATATATCACATGTCAATAACGAATTGAAAATGATTTAGGTTATAGGGTATATATTATATATCACCAACTTATATGACCACTGTCAGTTGTAATGAACAATGAAAGCTTTGATTTAATGATTGAAATAAGTACATATGCACATATATTTTATTATGATTCAATGTACTAGCCTAAACTACTGAGCAATGAAAGCTGAGATTTAATGATTGAAATAAATACATATCACCTGCATTTTATAATGATTGAGGGTACAAGCCTTAATTACTGAGCTATTAAAACTTGATGATTTAAATAACTGCATACGCGTTTGTATTTTATATTGATTTTGGGTACTTGCTTAAATTACTAAGCAATGAAAGCTTCAAATAAATGATTGAATTAACTATATATGCACCTGTATTTAGGGTGCTTTGCAGTGACGGCGTGTTCGTATGCGCCAACAACGAGGTCAAGGTTACTGCTGCCTACCTTGTCAATAAAGCCAGAGAATCGCTTGGACACTGAAAAAAAATGACGGCCAAATTTTTGTAACGGGAATAAACTGTCGAGTTTGATATTAAATATAATTATACCTCACTCCTTTTATTTGGTTTATAAATATAGGCAACTTCAGCGGACAACGATGTTCGCTTTAACCCTTAATTGTTACCCACTAGCTCACTGTTAACCGCTCCCGTCATAGTACGATACGATACGGGGTTTACGTTCTACCGTTTCATCAGTGCCGTTTAGGCGCTTTATTTATATTGAGTATCAGACGACAATGCATTCACAAGAATGATGATGATTTATTCTTAGTCTCGTACACCGGAAAGAGAACACATGCGTTGGATTTATCATAATCAAACCTCTGATAAATGAGAATGACGCCAAAGGCGAGTTGAGACTTTGCCTCAGGTTGACATGATGCACTGTTCCGCTCAAGGAAGGGCAATATGTATATGCACATGTACTGTCTTTATATTTGGTTCGTGCTGTTTCTACCTCCTAATATTTAAACTGCTTGAATTTTATGTTAATTGTGAAAATAAACAATTTATATGCATTCATACTAAACTTCATAATGGTATATTAAAGAACTTTAACTTGTTCAAAGAATGCCTGACAGTGTATATCATTTATCATATACACTCAGCTTATACAGCCAGCAGGTCCGCCTTTTTCAAAAAAAGTATGTCAAAATCCATACTCAAAGTTTTTTTACTTATCGAAGGCATAACAATGTCCAATGCGTACTTATATCCGCAATGTCTGATGGCAAGTCTTTCTTCCAGACCTCTGGCAGTGTTTTCAGTTTCTGCTCGATTCTCTTCTTCTGAGTCTCAATGTTTAAGAGGGGCGTCTTGTGGAAGCCAGGCTCCAACATGTGGACAGTCACTCCCGTCTTGTATACGTCCCTCCTGAAAATGTACATATAGATAAATGCTGCTTCTTCTGGGCGTGGATGCTTATCATCATTTGAAACACCTCGGCCATTTTCCATCGAAAACTAAATCGGATGTATGTCGGTACATCAGTAGAAGTAATTCGTAAACTTTTATATCATAGCACTAATTAAAAGTAGTGTTTAACGTGTATGTTGTGTTACTGTGTATGTTGTGTTACTAAATTCAAATTGATTTTTGATTTTTAGGTTGTTTTCGATGGAAAATGGCCGAGGTGTCCCGAGTACGCTTATCATTTGTATGAAATCTATTTAATGCTTATATGAGAAGGTATTTATGATTATTGTACTTACGAACCATACTTTGCCTGAATTGACATGTTGACAGGTATTTTGTAGATCAGCAGAACAGAACAGAACAGTTTATTAGGACGTGTGAATCGTAACTAGTTATATATAAACACAAACAATGTGAATGGACAGGCAAAACAGAGTTTGAAATATGAAACAGTAGTTTCTTAATAAAAGCAAAATGTTCAAATAAGGTTAGGGTGAAAAGAAACAACGTCAAACATTCACATTCAACATTGTTCGCCTAAACAACAAACTTCTTAAGCAAACAAAGATAGTTTTATAATTTATTGTCAGCCTTTTGTATACCTTTATGAACTTGTACACATTCTGATGAGTGAAATAGTATCGTTTTATTTATTGTCTTCGAATAAGTTCAAAACATGGACACATTTTATACATAGACTACATGTACTGGTATAGGAAACACACAGAGTAAAGATAAACATCATATGACAAAAGAAAATGTTTTGATTTAAATTACGTAATTTTATTATACACCTTTATGCTACACTTAATTAAAGAACACTCATATAATTAAATGCGAACTATTCATTTAAGAATAAGTACAGTCCTAACTGTACTATTTAAGATTTTTTGAGAGTTTGAAAATTTGGGCATCATGTTAAACACATGTAAATATCCATGTGTATTATAGGCTTACTCATATAGATAGCCTTCTAGTTTAATACCATTTAACATGAAGAGATCATGCTTTAAAAAGACTTAAATACGTGTTATAGTTGTGACTTATCTGTAACGAAAATACCTCTTAGTGAGAGGAATCAAACATCCGTTTGCATTTAAGGTAACCCATCCGTAATATTTCAAAATACTTCTGATAAAGTTTCATTTTAAATTTACAAAATGTTAACTTCGGATACTTTGAAAGTTTTCACCGAGAGTTTTTTTTTCTACAGACAGTTATGTCATTATGCATTTAAAGACACACAGGAATAGCATTGCTATATACGATATAGTCATAGTGATTATTTTTTTATTACCTCCCTTAGGTATACCATATCATAATATAAGCGTCACGATGGTGTGATTCAAAATTTTAATCCCGTAAAAATTGTATAATGGTTTATAAATTTAAAGAAGACATATAAATACTCTCGCCGATAGTATCTTCAATCCATTAACACATGTTTCCATCCTAATAATGGATGGCTTACCTTGAAAAGCATACATCGATAATAATATGTATATTGATAATATGCTATGATACTATTCTTTCATATGAACGATTAGACTATGGGATTAAGTACATTAAGACGAAATATATGTAAAATATGTGTCAAGAGTGTTATGGCAGAGCTGACTTCACTACTGCTTACCTCAAGTTATCCGAGAACGCCTCGACGCCATATTTGGACACTGCGTACGGCGCGTTCGCGAAAGCGAACCTCCCGGCGATGCTGGACGTGTTCACCACCCTTCCCTTCTCCTTCATAATGAGCGGCATGAAGGCGTTGGTGACCAGTACCACCCCGTACAGATTGACGGCGAGGACGTTGTCGTAATCGGCCCGTGTAGCCCAGAACGTTGGACCCGATGTGGTTCCCAAGACTCCCGCGTTGTTTACCACCGCCCATAAGCCTAAGCGAAGAAAAATACAAAACTATTCATCATCAGAATCATCATCCTCAACGTCACCTTCACCGTCACCGTCAATACAAAACACCACCACCATAAGGGCATGGCTAATAAACGCCCGCTCCACAACTCATTGGTGGTGCAAAGAAAATGAGCTGTCGACACTTGCGTGGTGAAACTGTACCTTGTGTTTACTTCTAAACACGTTATTATGATATATAATTTATTTGATAAATTTATTAGACGGATATGTTTCGAAAAACTGTTATTTTTGTTGTTTTTCGGCGTATTAAGTACTATGAATAACAGTAATATTTGCATGAACTCCTTTACATATAGTTCAGGAGAAAAGCTCCTGGCACCACAATTCGCACAATCGTAGCCAACCAGCAGTAAAAGTATTCTAACACGGTACCACATTCTCCGATTTTCCAAATATGTTCGTTAAATAAAATTGCCAAATAAAATATTAATCATATTCACGTGTCATCCACCAGTATACGAATACCAACTACTACAGCTTTTCCCCAAAAGGTTACCGAATACTATTACCCTTATCATCAGGTAAGAGGTTCGTCACTTCTTCCACCGCCTTGTTTATACTGTCATCGTTCGTAACGTCCATTCGAATTGGAGTGACGTTCTTAGAGCAGGTTGATGATAATTCTTCCACTCCATTCTGTGTGAAACACGCTGCAAAAACTTTAAAACCCAGCACGTCTAAGCGTTTTGCTAGTTTGTGTCCGAATCCTGTGTCGCATCCGGTTATTACTACATATCTGTCTTTAAAACTCGCTAATTTCTGCTTAAATCGGTAGGATTTAATTAAAAGATACAGGCACAGCAATACAAAGCCAAAGAAAGAATAACTTGACAATAAGCAACACCAGCTCATTGCTGTAATAGTATATTTATAGTACTGTATATTCCTATGATCCTACTTATTTCTTACTACGTGTAACTGTTTATCACTCGCTATCAGTGTATGATTTTAAAACAAGGTCAGACGTTTGTACAGTATTGAAAATACATATACTTAAAGGTTAAAGTGGCACTCTTATTCAAAATTAGTACATACACATGTAAAACAAACATAAATTTTAAGTGATACAACCTCAACTGCTTACTAAATATTGCATTTATGGAAATATTAATTACTTTGAACAATATTATAACCGTGTATATATAATAGCTGAAAACGCAAAAATATGAAATAATTGGTGAATGCTAAAAGATTTACTGCGATCTGCTATGGACTCATAAGGTAGAAATACTGTGCACATTTCTTTTAAATCAAACTCGGTATCCTTCGTAAGAACCATTGTTTTCGACATTTATTCATTCTTTTTGGTATTTTGGTATATTCAAAACAATTGTATTGAATGTGTTAAATCTTATTTGGGAGTAATAGTGCATCTTTAAATGCTGGGTTTTAATCAAGACCGTTTACAAAGGCTGATAAAGGAATAAATGTTAGTTGGGGTTGTGGAGGCTGCAGCAGTAACAGTAGTAGTAGTAGTAGTAGTAGTAGTAGTAGCAGTAGTAGTATATTTGGGGTGGTGGTGGTGAGGTTGGCGGCGTTGTCGGTGGCCACGGTGGTGGTGGACGTGTTAATACAAATAGTTAAAAAATGCATTCATGTTTGCGTTTCAAATTTTGGGGAGTTAAAGAGAGAGTGGTGGGGCCCGTACTAGCCACTCGCTGAATTTGAGCCGCCAAGTTACAACAGTTTTTTCTATAAACAGTTGTTATCTATACAATGTCCTGTATTGTAATGCAGTTGGTTATTCAATAATTTCCAAGCAAAATATTGTTTTGACTAGTAACATGCAATTTAAGAAAACTTAATCATACTTTAAATGTGATGATAGCGGTTTTCCATTGTTTTATACTTGCCTTGTTTTATCTGCAAATGTTTCCTGCTTTGCGGGCCTTCGCGTTTAATTGAATAAAAGTGAATAAACGATAGCAATTAAACTTCCGAATGGGTTACTCTACACTGTTGTATTCCTTGGGGTGGATGTGAGATGTACAAAGACACTAGGTTTAGGTTACATGTTTACTGTGTCCGATTAACAAGTATTATGAAAGTGTACAACATCAGTTTATAATAAACATTACATGCAATAGAGTGTATGATTAAAGGGAAGTTAATGCAGTTTTACTCATTGTCTATTGTAGTGTTAAAGTAGTGTATATAATACAACATAAACAAAAATACAAAGCTGTTTTGCAATGGTCTTGCTGTGTTTACCTAATTTACTCCTTTTACGCTAGACACCAACTAGATGGTCAAAAAATACAGTATTTCCTCAAAACAAGCCTCGAATTGTCAATGCGAGGTCGCTTGCACCAAAACTATGGTTTCCCTTAAAACAGCTTGCTTAAAATTGTCTTCCTTCGATCTTGAATTAAATACAATCTATGTATTTGTATCGTCCATTATATCTGTTCGGTTGATTTGAACAGGTTGATATTTTATTTTAATAAAATAAACAAGATTTAACACACCCTGCTATAAATAGTTTTGTTTATTGATTTTTTTTTAAAATGTAAATCGGAGGTTTTTTGCAATAGTTTATATCTAACTATGGGGGGGGGGCACAAGGGGGGGGGGGCAAAAGCATATTCAAAAAAATCATATTCAAAACATCATTTGTGCAGTGTTCTGAAATCCAAAGTGGTTTCTATAAAGGTCAATCGTAGAAGTATAAGTGTGCGTTTCAGGAACGCTTAATAATAAATTGAGATCGCTCACATTTCTTTTCCACGTGTGGTATCCATAATCACGAAGAAATGAAAAGGAACATAAAAAACACAACGAAGAATCACGGTGTTCCGCTTTAATTTCCATCACATATGAAAAATCGTCATAAATGCCAATCATTTTCTATTTTCCGTTATACTCCATGTTCTAGCATACACGTGCGGCTAATTTTCTGTTGCCTTCATTTGCAAAACACTTCACCAATCAGCCGGCTCTCACTGTAACAATAGCCATGTAAACGCCAAAACTAAAAAAAGAAGCAACAGTGAACAAAACAAAAGCCATCCAATCTACCATTTTATTAATTTTCTTCCAAGTTACTTGTTCTTTGGCCACAACGTCCGATAACTTCTGGTGCGATATTTCTGAATCTGAATCGGTTTTCAGAATCGGTACTCCTTTTTCATTTTTACATGGAATGCATTCTTCTTTATTTGATTTAATGCACAATCTTGACGTATTTTGCTCAACGCTAATTTTTCGATTTTTGCAACATGAGCATGTTGTCAAGTGATACATCTTCTTTAGCCAGTTTGGAACTTTTTCTTCGGCGTCATCCTTGCCATTGATTCTGAAAGTGAAAATCGTCACCAGAACGATCAGTGCGCTAATAGCCATATCCGCAAAAAGTTTGTATGAAATAATCGGGACCGGCTCAGAAGTTTGGGGCAGCAAATTGCTTACAATTGTCATAAACACCGCGATAGAGAGCAGCACAGTAATACAGTAAGAGACTCGTTCGCCGGATTCGATGGGGAGTAAGAAAACCAAGACGTTAAGCAGGCTTAAGGACAATATTGGTAAAATGACGTTGATGATCACAAATGATGGCTTCCTCTTTAAATGGAAGATGAAATCAACTTGCCACGACACTCCGGCTTTTGTGGATAAGGCAGATGTGTCGACGACATCCCACATTGCGTTCTCTTGGAAAGTGCTTATATTTATTTTTGGAGAAGTCGCTTCAACCACGACTTCATCCCCTGTGTACCCAAGTGTGGTGAATGAAGTCGTACACGACTGCGAATCAAATGGATAGTTTCTCATGTTAACCGCGCAAGTCGACTGTATCAGGTCAGCCGGTAACCATTGTGCCAAACCGGTGGCATAGAAACGTATACGGTTCCATTTTGCGCCGAGGTTTTCAAGATCATCAGAGGGACTTATGATTATCAAGTCCGGGACCCAAACTTGACTGAAAAATACAGTGATTTGGTTAATTCCCCCATATGAAAGCGGGTTCCATACCATTCCTTCATCGATCCAGCTAACTCCTATCGCAGCTACAAAAGAGAACGTCTCCTTAACTTCGTCAAACTCTTTAATAGCTCGCGCGAACATTTGCACATTTACTTTAACCGCTTCACTCTGATTCAACACTGGTCGAACGTTTATGTTGTAGTCCTGTAGCAAGTCTTGTAATAAAGTTTTTGTATTATTCATTGATGCACTGTCAATGTTTTGGAAATTGAACGCAACAATATGCAAAATCCAAATTAACGAGGTATTTTTAAACGACATTCTTTTGAACGCTGTAGCTGTCTAAATTAAACTGAACAATTATCAGTTGTCATTACTCTCTCTCTCTCTCCCTACATGGAACTGATTAATAACCAGATGTCATGTGGTGCTGAAAAATATTAGGTTATATTTCAAAATAACATAATGAGGTATCGAACAAATTCTGGTGATGCGATTATGGAGATTCGAAGAATGCCGTTAAAAGCACTCCATAACCAACTCGCTGACAGTGTAAATATTCATTAGGCGTGATAAAAATGTGTAGTTTTATCAATAGATGATAGGATAACCGCCTAGGAACGGCCAATAAAAGCACGTGAAAAGAGTACCCCCCCCCCCCCCGCTAGAATCTTCCAAGTTTACTTTTAATTACAGTCATGGAGAATTAAATGGAAAAATACACCCAATGTGCACCATTTCGGCCTATAAATTGTTAAAACTTCGTGTGGAAGTATCCCAAACCCCTCTGCCAACTCCTTAAACCATATGAAGTTCGGTTCTGGTGGAGGGACACAGGATAAAAGGTAACGCCCCTAAGTTACGCACCCTCTAACGTTAAATCCTGGACCCGACCCTGTATTTCATGTTTGCTTGTATGTTTCGTCTCTGAGTATTGTGCTGTGTAATCCCTTCGTTTTTTATATGGTTGGCACTTGGTTTCTGGACTATGCGTCACAAAAAGGTTCTAGTAAGATTCAATTTAAGCTACTGCAGAACTGGTAATATGTTAGTTAATATAGACGCGTTTCTCCCACCTCAGAGAAGTAGATCCAATAATTTAACCATGCTAGAAATTCTTATCTTGCCCACGGGCGAAGATAAAATGACCGTATGGAACTCCTTTTTAATGGTCACCACATTGTAATTACCTCCCTTGTTGAAGACTGTCGTGTGTAGCATCATGGAAACCTTGTCTTGTGGCAATATTTAGAACGCTAATTTATTATTTCTCGCTTCAAGTGTCACCATCAAACAGATTTTGCGCACCTTTCAAGAAATAATGATTCACTCTCATTACAACTATTTTAAGACCGATTTGACTAATAACATAATCGGAATCACTACGCGCATATCCATGACGACCACGAATTACCGCATATCCATAAGCAATTCATTTTTTACTAAGCACAAAAGAATTCCAGCAAAAAATACATTTTTACTTTATTTTGTTTAACTGAGGTGGGAGAAAAGCATTTACCATAGCGCTCGTGTAAGATAGGTTTATCCCGACCCTCACGCAGGGTGTTTTGTGGAAACTCGGTAAATCTCGTTTCCGCAAAACACCCTACGCTCGGGACGGAATGAAACTATCTTACGCTCTCGGCCATGGAAGATACTTATAATCTCTACCTGTAGCTACCTGCACGTGAGCCTGTTCTTTTAGTCGCGTCACAGTTAGAAGTAAACGTTGAAGTTGGGAAATTTCCTTAATGTGTACATTAAGCCTCCCTTCTTGTGATCGTTTTATGCTCGTACATATGCATCAAGAACAGTAAGAAGAAGTTTGAAATGGATATAAATGACTTAGGGAACAATGGAAAAGGGGTCTAAGGTCCTTAACTCTGCTTTGGGCATGGATCCCTCATATTAAAACAGATCTCCGGTTACTTTTCAGGATCGGATGTTTACTGTTTGTGATTTTTGGTTTTAATGTTCTATGTCTTTGGCGTTTACCCAGTGCCATTAAATCGGGTTTATGTTTAAACTTGTTTTAAGCTTGTTTCTGTAGTTTTTCGCATAAATATTGGCAATTAACAGCTTTAAGAACCCATGAACAATTTAAACAGACGTACACTCATCCGATCTAGTAGCTTTTCGCATACTCTCTGTTCATGTTATATTACGTACGTAAATTTGCGAAAAATTCGCGTCGTTGACAATGTAACTTTAAGCAGATTTTTTTTTCTTCGCAAAGGTAAATCATGTTGATTCTCTAGGTAGACAAGGTATGAAGAACTATCCCAGATCTTTATAATGCAATTTAACATGGTCGTTAATCAATGGTTTGTTTTGTCGTAATGAGTCCCCGGTCGACCGTTTTTCTTTTCATTTTATAAACACACAAGTATAATCAATGTCTATTTTTGTATTTGCTGCGGGGAATCCATTCATTAATTGATTGATAATTTGTAGCTATATCGCCTCTTTTAACAATGTTTATACAGCACTTTGGCCTTAATTATTATTTTCATCATCAACATTTCATGTCAATACAAAATTTCTTGTTAGGACAAAATCTTGGTAAATTCTGAACATATCATCTGCATAGGATATTTAAATTATGACTTACTGAAAAGAGAAAAATGTAAACCTCTTCATAACATTCGTGATAACTTTAGTCTGGAAAATATTATCTCTGAACCTTCATGTTTTATGAAAAATTGCAGGCCCACACTTATTGATGTCATCCTTACCAATGCAAAGTATTTCATGTGTAAAACTGTCAACTTGCGGCCTTATAGCGACTGTCAAAATAAATATTGGGCTCACAAACACCTATTGAAACAAGTCATTGACGAGCATGTCCCAGTAAAATAGAAAACCCAAAAAAGAAATCAACCACCTTATATGAACTATAGGTACCGTAAATTTATTTAAAATGCTCTTCAGGCAAGAAACACCAATAACAGAAATCAGAACATGACCAACTGATTAAACTACACTAAGTTCAGAAATCTTGAAACCAAGGTCAAAAGAGAATGTATAGCTGTTTGTGCCCATGAACGGTGTAGTGGAGGACCCAAATCGAAAGACGTTTGGCCGACAATTAAACCTTTTCTCTCACAGAAATCTACAAATAAATCGGATAACCCAAAAATACTCAAAAACAACATAGGAAAATTGGTTTCTGATCAAAAGCTGGTGGCGACTAAAATTAACTCATTTTATATCAATATAGCCGAATTTATTGGATTATTTGGAACTCAGCTTAAAGATAAACAGCCTAGTTTTGACAAAATTTTGAAAACTGCCAAATATCATCTGACTTTCACTTCAACCCGGTCACTGATAAAGATATTGGAAAATATATGGACAGGTTAAATCCCAAAATAGCAACTGATATATATATATCTGATTCCGCCTAAAATTATCATTGCTGGCAAAGATACTTTAAAAGTTCCCATCCGAAACATTTCCAATGAAATTATAAGCCAAGGATCGTTTCCAAATAGTCTTAAGCTAGCATAAGTTACCCCTATTTTCAAAAAGATAACCCCTTTATTGAAAAGAATTATAGACCAGTCAGTATTTTGCCATCAATGTCCAAATTATATGAAAGGGTTATGAGTGAGCAACTGATTAGTCATTTTGATAAAAAAAAACTTTCCTGGCAGCTTTCAGAACAGCATTTGGATGTCAAACTTCCCTGTTAAGGCTGGTTGAATACTGGAAAAAAGCCCTTGATTAGAACAAATATGTAGGTGCAGTTCTAATGGACCTCTGAAAAGCATTCGACTGCCTGCCGCATCAACTCATATTATAAAAGCTTAATGCAGGGTGTCTCAGCATGTAAACTTATGCGCAGCTATCTTACAAAAAGAAAGCAACGTGTCAAACTTGGTCAAATTATCAGTGAGTGGGAGTCCATCCTGAAAGGCGTACCACAAGGATCAATATTTTGGCCTTAGTATTCAACATCTTCCTTAACGACATCGTGTACTTTATCAATAATGCAGCTTTGTCTAAGTATGCAGATGGCAATACTCTTTTTGTGTGTGATTAAAATCCTGATGTTGTTAAGACCAATTTTGAAGAAGAAAGTAACATTTCGATAAACTGGTTTACTTCCAATCAAATGCAGGCTAACCCTGACAAATTTCAAGCAATTTCAGTTGGCTCAACGTATTTTAAAGGAATAAAACAATTTAATATACTAAATCACAACATTGTTTGTGAAGAGCAAGTGAAACTTTTAGGCGTTGAGGTAGATAGCTTATTAAATTTTACTACTACTGTCCTGTTGTTTGGCATTTTTTAGCAAGACCAACACAGAAAAAATGGAAAAGATTCAATACAGAGCTGTGAAAATTGTTCATAAAATAATTACACCTCAACTTACGAAAATCTTCATCATATAGTTCAATTGCCAACATTACATTTGAGCAGGGTAAGATACATTGATTGCTATTGAAACTTACAAATGTCTGTACAGTCTCACCAGAATATGTTCAAAACTTTGTAGTTTTTAAAATATGCATTTTTAAAAACTGTGTAGATGTTCCATTAGAAAGAACAACTAAATATGGGAAGAACTCTTTCCGCTTTGAGGCCAGTCAGGTATGGAACAGTCTCCCAAAGGAAATAAGGTGCTCCCAAACCTACCTGGAATTTAGAAGGCTGATCCGCACCTGGACAAGTCCCTCTTGTAAATGCTCTATGTGCAAATAATACTTTATTGCTTTAAAAAATTAGAAGAAATTTAGAATTATGAGAGGTTTCACTGAATATCTTTTATCCTTTGTCTTAACGGAAAAGGAGTTTTATTTTCAGGGAGATGGCTTACAACCAGTGAACAAGATATGGCATTTAAATACCAAAAGGATTTCAGCGGACATTTTGAATAAACATAACAAATTATCAAATTATTTAACATCAGCTAATATATATTTATGACTGTTTCAATTTTTATAACATCTGTCGAACACATACAACTAATGGTGTTTTTCTTTTGGCAAGTATTTTGTTTAGGTGTTACGACTTTACATTTTCAATTAACATTTTTGCACATTGGTAGGTGTACTATCAAAATTACATGATAAATATAATACCTCCTCTAGCAATATTTTCCAAAGATTTTTCCTATCAAGCTAGATTAATTATAAGTTTTTTACCAACTACACATCAATGTACAACGCTGTTATTTCCTGTATATTTTGCTGCTTACAAATTTGCTATTTCAATGTATACGATTAACCTTAGTTAACCGAGTTATACTCTTGAAAGAACCAACCATTTTACTGTGGTATGTCAATTAGCGGAACCGTGTGCGTGAGGATTAACCTTACAGCTGGGAAAACTTGTTGATATTATCACTGTTTTCAATGCTCTAATCCAATTTACTATTTGTAATTGTATGCATGAATATGATAACGAACAGCTTTTGTAAATACTTGCTCCAAAAGATGCACTATTACTCCCAAAATCAGATTTAACACATTTAATGCAATTGTTTTAATATACCATAAAGGATGAACAAATGTCGAAAACAATTATGCTCGTGAAGGATACCGAGTTTAATTTGAAAGAAATATGCAGAAAACACGGTATTGCTACCTTATGAGAAGAAAGTAGATCGCAGTAAATATTTAAGCATTCACCAATCATTTAATATTTTTGCGTTTTCATCTATTAACTACACGGTTATAAATTTGTTATCAGTAATTAAGATTGTCCATAAATTCATTATTTGGTAAGTAGTTGAAGGTTAATCACTCAAATTTTGTGTTTGTTATGCATGTATTGGTTTTGAATAAGAGTGTCACTTAAACATATATTCTTTTATTTCCAGGTCACAAGCTCATTGTTATTTTTTTATATGTGTTGTATGTTTGTTATTCATGTCGGCTGAAAATAGCTCATTGAGCTAATGTTTCTTGTTAAACACCTACTCGACTTTAAATAAAGAAAATGGTCATCAATATCGTACAAAAAATCACAATGGGCCCGAGCCAACACTTCGTTTCCAAAAATGAAAAAGAATCAAACATCAACATAGATCTGCAATAAAAAATGTGTGTGTGGAGAGTGGTAGGTGCATGAAATTTTACATTCGAATAAAGATGATTTTCATGAATAGATTCCAGAAATACGCCAAACGCACCATTTGCACCTAAAATAAAAAAACACCTGTGAGTATTTCACCCGGACCCCCTAGCAAATAAAGGCCTATATATTAAAACAGTCTAAGATACGCCCCTTAATAAAATTATATATAGTAATCTGTTTTACTAAAATATTTTTTCGCTACAAATATAAGCTGCATTATATAGACATATATAGCCTGGGCATAAAATCCTGAGAATAATCGTTAAGTTTATAGGAATTCCTGAGTATGAGAACGCAATTATTAGTCACGGTATTGTAATACATTTCTAAAAAATAGAAACTCAAAAAAAAACTGAGAAGAGTATAGGTCAGCACCTTGTTTGAAGAAAAATCAATCAACTAGTAACTACTTTCAGGTGAGTTATGTCGACGGCAGTTGAAATTTACTGATTTTGGATGAACTATCAAACCCTACTGATAAAAAAAAATCGAAGGGCAACCAAAACAAAATTATATTAAAGAATTTACCACAATTAATAATACTGTTTCAATATTTCAAAAGGATGAATAAATGTCGAAAACAATGAAGGATACCACGTTGAATTTGAAAGAAATACACAATACGGTGTGTCTTCCTTATAAAACTATAGTGTTTTGTATGTTAGCTGGTTTAGGTAAACAACTAACTCCAGTTAGAAGACAACATTTTATTAGTTCTTAACAGCATGGATGCTACAAGCAGAGTGCATACATGTATGAATGGTCAAGTGTATTCTGAGCAGAGAGACTGCTATTGGCTAGTGGGCGATACACCTTTACTACAGTGGGTTGGGCTTATCAGTAATTGGCAGCTAGTCCAATTATGTAACATCTCTCTTTCTTTGAAGTAGGGTTCTCACAGTCAGTACTGGAGTTCACAGCTTGTAGTAATTTGCTAAGTTCCTATGTCAATAAATGCACAGCTTGACTTATCCATTTTATGACTGCATAGTTTATATTACATGTCTTGTGGTTTTCTGCTAATGTAAGAACACTCTCTATTATATCTAAAATCTAACAAGAATTAAACATATAAACATGAAAAAGTAGTTCCTGAAAACATTATTTACATAGTCAATACAGCATGTATTTACAATGAAAGTTTCTGAGGCATTTTGACATTCCGACCCGATCTCGTTGTATAATAAACTCTATCATCAGATGTCTGACAATGGCTATCTGAAATGGTCTGTGCTTGTGAGTTGACAGGTATTTCAACTGAAGGGGAATTAAATGTTTCCTCTGATACTTGTGGCTGTACTGTATTACCTAGAGAAGATGACTTTTCTGTAGCAGGACAAGGTATTGGGCTAGGATTTAGATCAGAGGTGGATGGATTTGACTGATAAGATTGACCATTGGTGGGAAAAGGTTTCTCATTAGTTTTTAAAAGATGTTGCCTGTTTCTTCTGTATAATCCTTCGTTCTCTGTTTTGACAACATATGACCTATTGTTAACCCTTTTTTCTACTACAGCAGGTAACCAACGTTTTCCTTGCCTTACCCTTACACTTTCACCTATTTCAAGAGATCTGAGTGGCTTAGCAGACTGGTCATGATAAAACTTTGACTTTTGTTTGGAAATATGCATTTTGTCTTTAACAGTCTGCATATCATGTACTCGTGGCTTAAGTTGTTTGTCTACTAATGGCAGTGTTGACCTTAACTGTCTGCTCATTAAGAGCTGTGCAGGGGATTGACCACATTGTAATGGGGCATTGCGATACTCTAACAGTGCTAGGTATGGGTCATTTCCTGCCTGTTTTGTTTTTGTGAACAGAGACTTAATTGTCTTGACGGTAATTTCAGCAAGTCCATTACCCGAGGAGTGACCTGGGGAAGATGTTATGTGTTTGAAATCGTACTGTTCTGCAAATTTGTTGAACTCTAAAGAGTCATAGCATGGTCCATTATCAGATCGTAAAACTTCTGGGATGCCGTGACGGCTGAAGTAACCTTTCAATTTATCAATCACTGTGACTGACCTTGAGTTTGGGAGCATGCTAACCTCAAAATATCTGCTGTATGCATCTACCAGCAAGACATAATCAGAATTGTTCCAGTGGAACAGATCTGTGGCACAGATTTGCCATGGTCTATCGGGCACTTTGCTAGGTTGCAGGGGTTCCTTTTGATTTGAACACCTGTGTTCTAGGCAAATTGGGCAATTTAGCACTAGTGATTTTATCTCTGAAGACATATTTGGCCAAAACAGAACCTCGCGTGCGCGTTGTGTGCATTTCTCTACACCAAAGTGACCTTCATGAATCTTTTCCAACATTAAGGGTCTGATTTCCTTGGGAATAAGGATTTTGTTTCCTTTCAGTATAATGCCATCAACTACTGACAATTCATCCCTAAAGTTCCAAAATTCAAGAAGCGTGCTGGGGCATTGTGGTCTGTCATTTGACCATCCTTCAAGAATAACCTTTGCAAGTAATTGCATTTGAGAATCTGACTCTGTGGCAGTCCTTATCAGCTCCATTTTCTGATCACTTACAGGTAAATTTGACATGACAGCGTGTACATGCACGTCTAAACCTTCTGCAATTTCTGGGTATGTGTCAGGTAAATATTTGCGAGACAGCGTGTCTGCTAGAGGAATTTGTTTACCTGGGACAAATATCAATTCTACATCGTATTTCTGCAACTGTAACAGCAAACGTTGCAAACGTGGGGGTGCACAATGCAAGCCTTTTTTCCAAATTGCCAACAGTGGTTTATGTTCGCTCTGACATTTGATTCGTTTACCATATACGTACTGGTGAAACCTTTTGCAACCAAAGAAAATGGCATATAGCTCTTTCGTTATCTGAGCATAGTTAACCTCTGTTTTAGTGAGAGATTTCGAAGCAAAACTGACTGGTTTCTCATCTTGCATGAGAACTGCAGCAAGGCCATATTTGGAAGCATCAACCTGTAGAGTTATTTCCTTTTTGGGGTCAAAGTAAGCTAATACAGGACCTGGACTCTGAGTTATGACATTTTTGACTTTCTGAAATGCTTCCTGTTGGGGCATATCCCATACAAATTCTACATCCTTAGAAAGTAGTTGCCTTAAGGGCAGTGTGATTTCAGAGAGTTTGGGTGCAAACCTTTGAAGGTATGTGACCATTCCCAAAACAGTTTGTAGTTCTGATTTTGAATTTGGTGGTGGCATGTCCTGTATGGCCTTGACTTTTGCAGGATCCATTTTTAGTCCCTCAGAGCTGAGAATGTGACCAAAGAAGGGGATTTCGCTCTTGCCTATATCGGTCTTATCTGCATTAAGTTTTATACCCATTTCACGACATCTCGTCATGAGCATGTCAAAATTGCGGTCGTGATCTGCATGATCCTTACCAAAAACGACAATATCGTCAACAATTGTCCTAACACCTGGCAAATTTTCAAGACAATGGTCCATTTTTTCTTGGAACAAATCATTTGCGTTATTCAGGCCAAATGGTAACCGCAAGAAACGATACCTGCCAAAGGGGCTGTTGAATGTTGTCAGGTATGAAGCCTTTTCTGTGAGCTTAATTGACCAATAACCACTGCGAGCATCAAGCTTTGAGAAAATGGTTGCATTTGACAACTCTGGCAATATGTCATCAAGCGTCTTGTTTGGATAGTGTGGTCTTTTGATTGCTTCATTGAGGTCTTTTGGATCTAAGCATATCCTTAAAGAACCGTTTGCTTTTTCTACAGTGACCAAACTGTTTACCCAGTCTGTAGGTTCAGTGACTTTGCAAGTGACATTTAGATGTTCCATGCGATCAAGTTCTACCTTGAGTTTGTCTTTAATTGCGACAGGGACTTTGCGAGGTGGGTGAACTACAGGTAAGACGTTTTCATGCAAGTGAATTTCACATTCACCTGGCAACTGACCAATACCTTCGAAAACGTCTGCGTATTTCGAGAGGACTTTATCCTTTGTGAGAGGTGTGTGATTTACATTATCTTTGCTTGGGGTACTAGAATTCATTGCAAGTACAAGATTTATCAGATTCATTCTCAAACATGTCTGTAAGCCTAATATGGGGCTTGAACCTGATTTAACTATGTAAAACTCTTCATTGTAAGTTTGACCATTGTACTTACAAGGTATGGTTATGTAACCTTCCACGCATAGTGGTTTGCCATCATAAGCAGTGAGGCGTTTCTGAGCTTGTCGTAATGGACCCTTTAAGCTTAGTTTCAAGTACAGTGACTTTGGGAGGACATTAACTTGCGCACCTGTGTCAATTTTCATGTCTATTATGGATGTGCCTACTTTTACTTTGGCAAATGCTTGGTTTGACAATGAGTCATGTTCAGTGCTATTTACAAAGAAATCATTCTGAGAGTAACAATCGAGATCAGTTCTTATATCAAAATTGTTTACCTCATTGACCTTCTTGCTGTCATTGTCCTTCTTGCGACACATTTTTGCGAAGTGATTCAGTCTATTGCAGTAAAGACACACTTTTCCCTTGGCAGGGCAGTAGTCTTTCCTTTGGTGTTTGAGACCACAATTGTCACATATTTGAATGTTAGTCCTTGCACTTTGTCCATATTTGGAACTCCGGGCTTCACTATGTCCATATTTGGGCAGCTAGTCCAATTATGTAACATATAGAAGACCACAATAAATCTTTTCCATTCACCAGTCATTTATTTATTTTTTGCGCTTTCTGCTATTAAATAAACAGTTACAATCTTGTTGTAAGTAATTAATATTTTACATAAATGCATTATTTTGTAAGTAGTTAAAGGTTTATCAGTCAAAATTGATGTTTGTTTTGCATGTGTATGTATTGATTTTGAATAAGAGTGTCACTTTAATTGAACATGAAATTATTGTAACTGACAATAGTGATGTAACAGCGATTCTTTAATAATTGTTTCACAAATGTTTCAAAAATGGTTTATGTTTTTAACTCTGAAACTCACCCTATTTTGTCCACAGGCGTACAGATGACTACACATTTCAAAAATAATAAACAAATTTGAATCGAAGAAGAACATAAGGGTAATACATCAATAATTTAATTCAAGGGAAATAACTCATACGGGATAAAAAAAATCTCCGGGCGTTCATGTTTACCTGCACACCGTTACGTCTGAGTGATCATACGATGACACAGGTAGACAAATATTTGAAAATTGTGTCATCATTGTTCTTAACAAAAACACGGAAAATGTGATTCTTTACTATTGGATTCTAATGCTAATGTTGAATAAAAGGTTTGTATTAGTTAAGTACAGTAATACTTTTGTTTGGTGTTGATTTCTACAGGTGTGTACAATAAATTGGCAATGTAAGCGATGAGAAAACAAAACTAGGCGGAAACTAGGCCATTCCTACTCACTGTGAGTGTGACATATTTCCTTATTTGTAACTGACAATGTCTGCTCATAATCTGATAATTGGCGTCTAGAGGTTTCTCTTTTTGATGTATCCGAAATGATGTCAATTGAATTATTTTAAATGATTGACATGTACAGATGTATATTCAACAGGTAAAATCTTAGAATATTACGTATTATTCTGTCGAAATCATTTAAATGGACAGCAAAGAGTCGAAAGGCTTTTTTTATAACAGAGATTCATAACAAAGGTCAAATTAATTAAAGGTATGATATGGTCTCATCTGACCTGCGTAGTACAAATAATTGTACGTTGACGGATTATTTTTACGATTTTAGATATGGCAAATCCTTCACGGATAGGGATTGGAAGAATCCCGTATAACATGTCTATTATTTTAGACTACTGACCTGTGTATGCATGACGAGAGGTCCAAATAGATATTTTTGTTTTTTGGGCCTCTGCGTGTGGTCTGGCACAATTCACAAGTAACTTCGGTTGACCTGACCACAACGTAGCCTTCATCTTCTAACATGGAGAAAATTAGAACATGCACAATTTTTGGCGTGCGATGATTTATTGCGGCTACCGCGGAGTGGTATGTGGGGTGCTTGGACTAATTTTCTTCGTACTTGTCAAATTTCTTCGTATTTGCAGGGTATAAGCTAGAGAATATGGCACCCACGTAACACCTTCTAACTGCTTTCTTGAACTTTCCAAAACAAAGCAGGTGATCACTGATGTGTCCTTAATAATGGCCACATGAAAATGTGTGTGCTATGCATACTTGAGTCGGATGAGACCGTTACAGCTTAAACACTCATGGCTAAATAACAATAATGCATCATTCAATGGGTGTCTGCATGCCTGGTTCATTAATACCCTTCTATAAATGCAATCTAGATAATGCATTATTGCAGGCACCCCTTTCCACCTCTGTCATGGCTGTCAAGGAGAAAATAATGAAAAAAGTATCTCTTTAAGCTCATTATTGTAGCCACCCTTTTTTCAAATATTAGAATTCACATGTTAACAAGTTTGGCATTGAAAGTCCATTTATAATGAAATCTAAAATTACCTTTAAAGAAACTTATTGCCAGTGCTTATATGTATATTATACACAGTTTCAATTTTGCCATGTAGATTGTATATATATGTATAAGCATCATACAATTATGTGGTCCAAATATTGTTAACTTTTTTTCTACAGTTACCGTATATCAAGTTATTTCATTCTGACTTGGTTTTAATCCCTGGTGGTCTATGGTATGATAGGAATGTGACGGATGGTAATAAAGATTCATAAATTGACTTTTTCCAATATCAGTAAATGTTCGCCACTTTCTGTTTAAATGAAGCAGACATTAATGTTCCATAAATTATTCATAATATTTAATATGGAAGTTCAATGTACATTTATAAACTCTGAAGCTGTAAACAAGTCCATTGTCAGAATTTGATACATTGTCATTTCAGATACCACATCTGAGTCATCAGAATTAAACTTTTGAAAATAATAAGCCAGATTTTTTTACAGTTTTAGGCTTAAAGAAGGCTGGCCAACATCAAGGCAGCATTCCTGAAGTTTTCAAATACATTTATTTCAGTAAATCAGCAATCAGCCGTTATTGATTTTATTCAGGTGAAGCGGTAGATAAAATACACGATATAATGTAAACCGTAAACCACTAAAAGATAAAGATTGTTAATATGTATAAAAAATAAATCAAATCTTGATTTTGTAAGTACATACTAAAAATCTTGAACCATTAGCAAATAAATCAAGCTAATGCAGGTAATGCGAAACTATGTAATAAACATTATTATATATTTTTATCTATTTTTTGGTATCTTAAGTTATAGAATTTCTATGATATAAAATTTCTGCAGCAAAAACTTTCATTAATAATAACAGTATTGATTTAAAGTGATTTAACTTTTTAAGAACATTAAAACTAACTCTTTGTCAAAAGAAATCAAGTGAATGAGTCTCTTTCATCTTTGTATAGAAAAAGATAACTAAATTTATAGATTTGTGTATACAAATATAAGAATAGCATGTCAAGGTCATTGTACTCAGAACACAAATGTAAATATTGATTCAAGATAAGCCTTTGTAAGATCTGAATTTTATACATCTAAAATTATTATAAACTTTCTTGGATGTTTTAAAGGATTATTTTTCACAAAATGTTGATAAATAAACTACTTCATGCAGAATGATATCATAATTATGCAGTCAATATTTGTTCAGTGATCAATTTATATAATAAAATGTTTGCAAAATATGGTTTAACCATTCATTTTACATTCAAAATTTTAAAAACAATCTATGGTAGTAAAATAATCAAAGAGTGATTCCTGTTTATTGTCATTAGAAGTAGATAGTCTTTTATGTGTGATTTCAGTAAGAAAATTCAACCAGTTCTGTGTCTTTGACACGATGGGCCCGGGTTTGAACCTGCCATTGATAAATTATACTACCTGGTTTTAATTTTGTACAATTTATGCACCAGTCAATTGTAACCACGCCCCCCCCCCCCCCAGGTCTGGGGAATAGTGGGGACTTTGACTTTTGGTCCAGCCAACCCTTGGCAAAATCCCCGTCCTGCGCGGATGAACTGATGGTTAAATCCCCGCCAAATGCCCTCGCACCCAAGGGACCCTGGCTAAGGCCCATTTCCCGCTATATTTTGCGTGAAGACAAAACCACCACATTCACCCGGCACTGCGGGGCCACCTGAAAGGTAAAAACATGGCCCACTTCCCTGGCTATCCCCGGTATACCCCCAGTCCAGGGGGGGGTGGTTACAATTGACTGGTGCGTTATATGTATATACTCCACTCAAAGTTACCATATTCACTAGTAAAAAGGAAATTCCAATATTACAAATCAATCACTCCTATTTCAGGGTATAAATTTTAACCAGAGATGTACAGACAGACGCCCACAGCGCTGATAGCGGCCCGGGAGAATGAAGCCCTCACCCATGGCCAAGTTCTGTATGGGCTTGTTAAACCAACAAAAGACATGGACCAGGTGGAATCTACTGCCGCTATGGTCAATGTCATCCCCAAGAAAAGGTATTGAATATTGTGGTAGATGTATATTCAAACCCCTCAACCACGGTCAAGTCCTGTATGGGCTTGTTAAACCAACAAAAGACATTGACTGGGTGGAATCTACTGCGGCTATTATCAATTTCATACCTTAAAAAGGGTATTGAATATTATGGTACATGTAGGTATAGATATTTGACCAGTCAGTTCTGAAGAACTCATCCACAGGCAAGTTCTGTATTGGCTTATTAAACCCAAGAGAGACATTGACACATTTTTCCGAATCAGTATTAAATAAAGGCATGGTACAACCCCATTCCCAAAATCATGGGTAAAAACATTGCTCTTTAATGTGGAAAATGGTCCTCGTCATTTCTTACATAAGGTATTAACGTATTATTGAGTATGACAAATTTTGAGACTTGCTATCATCAGGGTTCTACACTTCAAAATGATATTCAAACTGTGATGTCCAGGGGTCATGATTACACACAATCTCAAGTCTGAGTTCAAACTCAAGTGGCAAAACTGCAAATCTTCACATCATTGTAATTACTTTCCTTCTGTATTGATGATGATTATGGTAAAATTATGAAAACTGTACAATTTACAAATTTACCTTTTTTCTTTTGTAAAACAATCATGGTAAGAATGATTTTTAGTAATCTAATAAAAGTGCTTTTCCGAGTCTCAGCCTAGAATTGAACTTGTGACTGTTCGTAATCACAACCCCTCAGATGGCTTTTTCCAAAATGTTTTTACGTTTTCTGACATTCAGATTAGTCCACCTAAATGGCCGTCAACAAGTCTGTTAACAATTTTGTTTACTTTGGCATACTCAAGACATCGTTACAGGGGTACATAAGAAATGTCAAAGTAATAAAAAAAGTATCCCTGATTGCTCATTTAATTGTAGCTAACATTCAGATGTATCTGACTGTTAAATACTTAGGTTTTCTTTGTAGAAATGGTACACCATTGATATTTTTCAACATTTTTCTATTTGTGCATTTGAATAAATGGATTTGTCCAGGTATATAAATTGTCCTTTATCTGCAGTTGCAAACATGAAAAACATAATTTGTACCTCTGATAAGATCTGGTATGTGATCATGCATTGAAAACCGTATCAGCTTACAATGAGTAATCCTGAAGCCAAAAAAACAAGTAAACTAATTTTAGAATAAACAATTATTTTTATTAATAAATATGAAAATGGTGTTAAACTTTAAGACTAATAAAGAAAAAAATACTTATATTATATTCTTAGATCTTTCCTCTTAAATGTTGTTCAAAGCATTTTGTTCATTCTAGGCAAAAGGTGTATTATAAACTAAACATTAAAAGCTAAAATAATAATATATAGAAGTCACAGTTGCTGGTTTTTTTTGCAAATTCTAAATAACATGAAACTGTGAGTAAAAAATTGTCTTTTATTTGAAACCTGTAAAGTGGGAGATACATGTACATGTAAATCATAATAACTGTAATTTTGTGACCAGAGATATCTATTAAATAAGGTCAACAACCGAAAAATTTCAAAACAGTTCAAATATGATATATTAAATCTTATCTATCTTATGCTTAAGGCTAGCATAAATATGCAGGCTTCGTTGATCATAATAAATATTGGCGAAATGCAAATGTTCATTTTAAGATATTTGTCAGTCGTTACATTCCAATTTTGGGAGATGTTGAAGTGATTTCAAGCATGGAATGAGTCCCACTGTATTCATATCATATTTAGGTTTTATTTGAATTGTTTAGGTTGTGTTTAAAAATGGCTTCTATTGATAACACAATCCCAGATCAATTCATAGAGGCTAGACTACAGTAGCTTTACATAAAATTGTGTTAAAGTGGGACTATTTTCCAATTCTGTGACATGAACAATGAACACTTTCATAACCTTAAACTAAAAAAAATGTGATGTTTCCGATATATAAAGCAGTCTTACAGCCGTCATTTTAGGGCACCTAAAACCCTACCTATTGCACGCATGCACACAATGACAGTCAAGATAAAATTGCCTTAATATCTGCATTGATATACTGGTCATGTATTCAGTGGACCATTTAGGTGATTTACACAGCATGGTATGTTAACAGCTACGATGCAGCTGATGCAAATCATTATTTCATGATTTTTACTTCAATTTAGGGGAGATTAAAAATTGATGAATGGGTTAAAATGGTTCGTTTTTTAGCATGCATGATTTTCAAATAAGATATACGCCCTGTGGGTTTAATAAGACATATACGGTATGTGTAGTTTCCCCCACTAAGACTTGACAAAAAAACTGACAGATCACCTGCAGTCAACTGAGGTTACCGGTAATTAAAGTCTGTCCTCATGCTGAAATTGTAACAATGTTCCCTTAACCTAACCGTCTTGGTGTAGGTATTATACAAAACTACACATTGGTTAAAATACAGCTTGTATTTTGGTATAGATGCTCTCACAGGAACAACCGGCTGAAGAATTGAAATCAAATATGAAGTTGCTGGTAAAATGACTTCCACTTTATGGCCAAAATTCTACTACAAACAAGACTTACGGCCAACACCTGTTGGAGACTTTTATATAAGAGATTCGCTTACTCAAAATAGGATAATTATTTGTGAGCAGTTTGCTTTGTGTGTAAAAAGGCTAGCGCATGTAGCATTTTTTACAGTATTAAATCAGACATATTTCCATTCCAATTTAATCGAAGAGAGATTATTTTAAACATTAAATAAGACATTAATATTTTTTCCATCTGACATCTGACAATTGTATTTTGTATTCCAATATATGTTTATCCAGAATCTACCGTATGGAGAAGTTGGAAGAGCTGGACCTGTTTATGGTGGAGCTTATGAAGCGACCACTTGTCCTACAGCCGTCAGCACATATTGGGAGAGGACTCGCTGTGCTGGGGTGCTCGTTCTACACAACAGAAGGTTAGAACATTTTAAGCCATAATATACTGGTTGGTTATAAATTATTTTATTGCCAGTGATTTTTCTTGGTACAATTTACTGCCTGTTTTCCCATTGCTAAAACATTCCATTTTCCCAAAAAATCTTTAATTTGTTTGCACAATGGTAAACATGGTTTATGCACCAGTCAACTGTAACCACGGTGCCCCAAGGTCTGGGGAATAGCCCGGACGTTCAGTCCTGCCAAGCCCGGGTAAAATTCCTGCCCTGCGGGGACGAACTGCTGGTTAAATCTCCACCAAAAGCCCCAGGGGCCCTAAGTAACGACCATTCCCTGAATTGAAGACAAAACCACCGCATTCACCCGGCACTGCGGGATCACCTGGAAGGTAAAAACAGGGCCCATTTCCCCGGCTATCCCTGGTATACCCCCAGACCTGGGGGGCCGTAGTTGCAGTTGACTGGTGCATTATGTGAATGAAAAAAAGCAATGTACAGTATGATGAAAAACAACAGGATCTTTACAATACCAGCTTGAATATAGAAACCTGTATGCATGAATAAGTCAAAACATGTTTTAATTATTCACTTTAATATCAGCTATTTAGTAAGTCAGAAAAATCCAAATTTGGAAGGCTCAGACAGTGAAAAAAAATCACTGATTGCACAAGCCAAATGAATAATTATGTTTATAATGAAATGTCCCCTCTTTCTTCAGCGTAGTAGCCATTGTTACACTTCTTAAGAAATCACATGAATTTGAAATCTTTTTTCAGTTTATATACTTACGCTTTTTCGTCTGCACCATTGACTGGATTTTCTAGGACAGTCTGTGTCTTAGCTGCCAGTGCTGAAATGGACTGAAAACAAAACAATTTTCCTTGCATAATAAACATAGTAGAGGTGTGATTTTTCCACTGTTTTGCAGATTTCTCATGATCAAATGGCTCAAGGGACCAAAACAAAAAAAAATATATATAATTAAAAGTATTTTATAACTGATTATAAAAAGTTGATTTTAGTTTTAACATTATTTGTTGTTAGTATAGTTCAAAAGGGTTTCTAAAAGGCCCAAATTGGACCTAAAGCTGCCCGAAGGAACAGCCCTTCAGCTGCCAGGTCAATCAAATCCCGGATTAAGAGATTTAACCTTCTTTTCTTTTTTTCTCACCCCCCCCCCCCCCACCCCTCGTATTATCTGCTAGCGTACTATCTACAGCAAGATTTGGTACATTTATAAGATTATAAGACCATTGCTCAAGTATATTTATCTCGTTGTTATTCCAGAGAAGTGGCTTCTGTTGGTGAATCAGAATCATCCGAAGGTGGAGAGCCGAATCAAGATGGCTGTTGAGGCCGCCAAGAAGAAAATGATACAGGGTCTTCCTTTTGTTGTAGAGGTGAGGGAAATAAGGGTTTAAAAAAAAGGGCTAAAGAGGTGTTATGATACACTTGGTTAGGGGCCCTGCTTCTATAAAGATCTTAGAAATAGTGAGATGACATAAATTAAAACCTTAATGATTAAGAATGGGTGGATTAGGGTCTTCTTAATCATTAAGATTTAATTCAGGTCATCTCATTGACTTAGAATACAATCTCATTGGCTGACACATTGTCAACGCAAAATCTTACACAGGGATTGTGTATCAGATGAGTAACAGTGGGCGGACCTTTAAACACCTGCGAATTAGGTGCAAGTATTAATGATTCTTCGAAGCCTAGTACCTAATTATTGCCTATCTGCAATTTCATTGGCTTTAAAATGTAGGTTGTATTCAAAGTTGCTTAAGTCATCAATTAAAATCGTTGTAATACTTTTCTTATCTTCTTACATGTGTGTATTGATTTACCCTTTAACACAGTTAAAAAAATACTGAAAATCAACTTTTACATCTTAAACAGATATAAGATAATTGAAGTTACTACTTAAATATCCTTTAATGAAACAGACCGCAGCTTCTTATTAAAATGTTATGGGTTTGATAAAGTTCTGATTAATTGGCCCATAAAATGTATAAAAAAACTCTCAAAAATGCTTTTGCATTTAAATTCAGTATAACCCATATGTTACAAATCCTCTAATGTTTAACAAAATCACTTCATCTTACATGATGCATTGGCTAAATTACTTTTGCTCGTGTATAGGAAGCTTTGACAGGTTTAAATGCACACATGCGTTTATTGCATTCTTTCTAAATATTCCTTGGAATGTTTTGGTCTGTTTAACTAGTATGCATAAATTAAAGCATTCAGTTCTAGAATGAGATATGTATATATACTTTTAGTCAACATTCACCATACTAATACTTTTGTAAAATTAAATTAAAAACTGTAGGCCACATTAGTTCATGGACAGATTATTGGGTGACACCTGACCTGGGTGCACATATATACCTAGGCCGGTATTCATAAAACATTTTTAGTTATTTCTTTAACTTATAAAGTTGAATTAAAAAAATCCTCATAGTCAAAATAAAAGAAAAGTATATGTGATTTAGGAATAGAAGTATGCTTATTCAATAACATCAATAAAAAATAAAGCATATCAGACCAGATTAAGCTTTTAAATCAAATAACCAGTGAAATACTTTATATATTAGGTAAATGACGTAAGTTAGGAAATGAGTTATTAAAGGTGTTTTATAAATACTTTCCCTGCAACCCAAATATGTTTTAGTCTTTGGTTGTCATATATCATCATCATCATCATCATCATATCATCATCATCATCATCATCATCATCATCATCATCATCATCATCATCATCATCATCATCATCATCATCATCATCATCATCATCATCATCATCTATCATCTATCATCATCATCATCATCATCGTCATCATCATCATCACCACCACCACCACCACCACCACCACCACCACCATCATCATCATCATCATCATCATCATCATCACATCATCATCATCATCATCATCATCATCATCATCATCATCATCATCATCATCATCATCATATATCATCATCATCATCTTATCATCATCATCATCATCATCATCATCATCATCATCATCATCATCATCATCATCATCATCATCATCATCATCATCATCATCATCATCATATATCATCATCATCATCATCATCATATATCATCATCATCATCATCATCATCATCATCATCATCATCATCATCATCATCATCATCTCATCATCATCTATCATCATCATCATCGTCATCATCATCTTCATCATCATCACCACCACCACCACCACCACCACCACCACCACCATCATCATCATCATCATCATCATCATCATCATCATCATCATCATCATCATCATCATATATCATCATCTTATCATCATCATCATCATCATCATCATCATCATCATCATCATCATCATCATCATCATCATCATCATCATCATCATCATCATCATATATCATCATCATCATCATCATCATCATCATCATCATCATCATCATCATCATCATCATCATCTCATCATCATCATCTCATCATCATCATCATCATCATCATCATCATCATCATCATCATCATCATCATCATCATCATCATCATCCATCATCATCATCATCATCATCATCATCATCATCATCATCATCATCATCATCACATTTGCTAATTAAACTTCTCCTGCTGAAGCCAATGTGATTTTTGTTGTTTTCCATATGGTACAAGTTTAAAACTGGTAGAGTCACACCTATATTTTTCTAGTCTTCTTAAAATATCTGGGGGTGTCTTGCCATATGTCACAATACCACTCTGTTTTCAATCATGCAGTTATATGGGGCACGATATAGGTTGATGGAAAAAAACATTTTTTTTAATTTTTGTGCATTTTATGTTTAACTCATTTGAACACACAAACGGACAAAAGAATGAATTGTGTACAAATATAAACATACTAGCCTTTATAAATGGTGTTTTAATTATATAAATATAAATATACATACTAATCTGTGGGAGTGCAGCTTTAAATAATTTAATTATACGATCAAGTGTAAACCTATGCCCCTTTGAGATATTTGTGCCAACATCTCAATGATTGTGTCCTACAATCACGTTTTTAAATCTGTATTATTATTGTAAAAATATATTTACATTTAGCACTGGTTGATTATATGTATTTTGCATGCGTTCAAAACATTAAATTTCATTTGTAACACTGACATTTATTTAGTCATTTCATCATAAATCTCTTTTTTTAACTAGCAATATTTTGTCATATGTGCGCTGATGAAATGGCCAAAGTAAGCTGTATTTACTATAAAAAAAATAATTGACAGATTGCGGTGTTGACAGTAAATGGCCTTACACCACAACACAGATTGAGGTCAAATAAAATGGCCACAGCTATGTTTGTGAGTCCTCTGTTGTGAAGAAAATGTCACATTTATCTCAATTAGTGAAGATGAGAATGCAGTCGATAAAAATTTTAATTGTTTTTGAGGTTTGTGAAAATAACCATATAAAAAATTATATAATTAAGATTAAAAGAAAAGTGCTAAAAACTGAGAAAAAAATAAAATATTTAATCCATCAGTTGTATCTTTACTGCGTCAGACTAGTATATCAGGTGTGTTTAAACTGTTTGAACTTTTTTGTCTGACTAATTTTACACAAAGTCATGTTAAACTTTGCCAGAAAATGTTGAGCAATATAAGTTCACTGCAGTTTTAAATTTAAAAGAGACTCCTTCAAGTAAAACTCAATTTTAACAAAGTACAAGCAATAATTGCCAGCAAAACTTTTGTGGAAGAGGACCTTTAACAGGTTCGTGATTTGTATACACAAGAATATCTCGCTTTAAACAGAAAACTACCACACAATTCTTGAAATGTCCAGATCAGAAATTTAATACTGTTTTTACAAACATTATGTTTTCAGTTATGTTGCTTTGTAATGATTTCATTTAACCATTCATGGCTGTCTTTGGACAAATTTTGAGGCCGATATAAGGCCCCATTCCCCAAGCCAATAAATATACCTTTAAAAAAAAAATTGGATAAAATTCTCCTCCATAATCTTAAACATATTACCTTTGAAAATATGATTGCCAGTCAAATGTTTATAAAAAAATCATTTATTATTGGCACTATATATATCAGATACTGTGTTCTGAAACATGTATCTTACATATTTGCATAAAAATTGTTTTCTGTTGTTTAATTAAATGTTTCTGTCAACTTGCAAATTTCCCTTTTTTATCAAAAATAACGCTGAATTCCTCTTTCTTAGATATGGAAAGTCAGCCCGGGCATTTGCACAGAAAATGAAGCGATTCAAGTAAAAATATCACATAACAATTGTACAATATTTTAATGGAAATCATATATTCTATTTCAGATCTCATTTAACAAGTTCTTGAAGCGCGTATACCTTGACAGACTGACGAAGGCTGTACTCAACAAGAAATTTACGTTCATAGACTTCGAAGGTGCTGATCTCGTGATTCGATTTCCCGGAGATAGATTCAACAGGACTTCTATAAATCTGGTAAGAAATCAAGCATTTGGTCTACATAAGGAAAAAAATACATTACTGTAGCAAATTTTGCCAGAAATTGACTCCGAAAAAAATGTAAGAAGTCTTATACTAAAGATGGGACGCAGGAAATGTTATTAAATGAATTCCAGGACAAAAAAGTGCATCCTCACAAATAATATAGTAAGCGCTGTGGAAACTTCATAATTGAAGCTTTAATAACATTTTGTCTGTTAAGGTTTTTTTATTGTTTTGATTAAAAATGAAATAAAAAAAATGTGAAGCCAGACTGGGATTCAAACTCGGGGACCACATCTCCCCAAATAGTGACTAGATTCATACTGCCCCATACACATCCTCAAAATTGGAAATCTCAAATTTCTAAGAGTTTTGTGTACTAATCTGCTGGAAAAGAGTGGTGGCCAAACCATATACGGTAGCCTATTTATTGGTCCCATAATCTTGACATAAAGGACAACTTTGCACATACAAAAAAAATCTTACTTACCCTTCCTGATAATTTTGTGGCTGTTACCCTTAGGACAAACAAGTTTTAGTGGTCTTATAGGCCGTATAAACCTTACACTTGTAGATGATTGTTAACTGTAGAATTTTCCTTATCATGAATTGATATGCTTGTGATATGTCATATGGTTAATAATAGTTTTTTAACACTTGTTCAAAAACAGTAATCCCCCAACCTCTACCCATTCATGTCTGTGATGAACATGAATATTTACCGGGTAACCCTTTCTTGTCACTTAATAATGTCCTTTCGTATCAGTATTTTATTTATTTATTTTTTTGGAAGCTAATGACTTATTTTATTTCTCCGTAACATGTGTCGAATGGGGTCAAGGAGCACCAGACAATACTAAAAAAACTAAAAGAAAAAGTTGACCTTTGATAATTATACCTTACTTGTCACTAAGTGGAGTCAGCCATTTGTTACAATTTTCAAAAGGACTTGGGGTAAAAGTACCATTTTTGTGACTTAAAAATTATTTTTTGTATTCGTGTTTCAGTCTCAAAACAATGATGTTCATCTGGAGGTGGAGGATTTACTCCCGAGTGAGGTTGAACGTCGGACAGTCAGTGATGCCCAAGTGGAGTGGTCAAGCCCTGCGCTAAGAGTCATCATGCCAGGTGATTGTTTATTCTTGTTGACATTATAAACTTCCTCACAGCTATTGCTTTAAATGTACTACTGTTAATTATCAGTTTTTCCAAAGCTATTTTGCACTGAAGAGACTGAAACTTTGTTCTGCCCCAATAGAGGCTTTTAACATTCAATATAAAAACGCTTTAAATGTTTTTGCGGGCGTAATTAAAGCTATCATTTAATTGGTCAGATAAAGTTTGACCAATGCAAACTGTTCATGTATGGATGCTTTGCAGTGAAATGAGCTGGCTTCTTCTGTAAGTCAAACGTGATATGTAAAAGTGTTCACCAAATCGCTGATGGCAGCAATTGGTTTCATGCGGGAATGCAACTGACAGGCTATAAATGTTGCAATAGATTCTAAATTCACTTGATTGATTTTGGTGGATATGAGACCTACATCATTTGATGCTTCAAGTACTTGAAATGCTAAGTTAATTTTCAAAAATAGATGGTAAGACTGACCAAGGGCATTATATTCAAAATTGGACCGTATTCCTCCCCTTTTTATACGCCCATCTTACGATGGCCGTATTATGGGAACACCCATGGCGGGCAGGCGAGCGGGCGGCTCCACAATGTTGTCCGCTCTCTAACTTGAACATTTCTCATCCAATTTCCACCAAACTTCATGAAAGTGTTTGTTGGTGAAATATCTAGGTCAAGTTCGATAACCAGCCAAATCGCTTTAGGCACTCCAGAGTTATGGCCCCCTGAATTTGTCAAAATTGGCCATTTTAGCTTTGTCCGCTCTCTAACTTGATCATTTCTCATCCAATTTCCACCAAACGTCATGAAAGTGTTTGTTGGTGAAATATCTCGGTCAAGTTCAATAACCAGCCAAATCGCTTTAGGCACTCCAGAGTTATGGCCCCCTGAATTTGTCAAAATTGTCCATTTTAGCTTTGTCCGCTCTCTAACTTGAACATTTCTCATCCAATTTCCACCAAACTTCATGAAAGTGTTTGTTGGTGAAATATCTAGGTCAAGTTCGATAACCAGCCTAATCGCTTAAGGCACTCCAGAGTTATGGCCCCCTGAATTTATCAAAATTGGCCATTTTAGCTTTGTCTACTCTCAAACTTGAACAGTTTTTATCCGAATTTCACCAAACTTGCTATATATGTTGGTATATATTCTTGTTATTTCGTTGCTTTCTGGGGTGTGTTGTATACAATGTATTATTGATAAAGCCCAGAGAAATAAGCATATATAAAATCTACTTTTCAGAGGAAATTTAAATTCATACTAATTATTGTTGCCGGTAATTGTATTATAAACCATCATTAAAGTTTTGTGATTAAGATGGAGATTAATGTGAAGCATGGCTTTCTATGTCCATCATTGTCATTGTTCATGTGAAACAAGATATGCACATGATACACCGGTTATGGTCAGCACTGTAACTTACCCCTACTAGTATTTGATTTTTGAGGTCAAAGTTCATAATCATATTGACCTTTCAAAAAATAATTGTGGGTGGTCCCCACTGGCGACACATCCAATTTGTAGAATTCTAGTAGTCTATAAACATTGCATATTTTCTTTTTCAGATGAGTTACATGATCTGATGTCTGGCTGGCAGTTTGAGAACATCGACCCCCTGGCCGCTGCGGAGAATGAGGAGGACGAATTTGACGATGAGAAATTAGGGGCTGAGCATGGCGGGGCGGTTGGAGGGGGGTACCCAGGGTGGTCTGAGGTTGAGGAAACACATCTTGGGGCCCAGCCCACCAAGGTCATAGGACGTGCCCGCAGAAAGGCTGATCAGAATCAACCTTCCAAGAAGTATGAAGTGCCAGTGGAATTATATGTCCCGGGGTCTGGGGGTCCACAAGGGTCGCACAGGGTAGAAAGGTCACCTGTGCCACTAAGGTCACCAGGGTATGGAGCGCAGCAAGAAGGCAACGCATCAAAATATGAAGATCTAAAGAGGGGTGGTAATGTCAACGAACATGCGTATACAAATACCCGCATAGTACCCCCCAAGTCTCCTAGATCCCCAGGTGTGACGATGCCTCACAATGGTGATAGTGCTTATGAGGAAATGAATGTTAGCAGACAGTATAATCAGCAGAGGTCACCTCATGGTGCCTCGTCTCCCAGAATGCCAGGGATTTCACATTCCCCAGGCCCTCGGACACCTGTTACACCCAGGATAGATGATCAATATAATATGGAACGTGGTGACAGGTATAGTTCACCAACGACCCCAGTGTCTCCAAGGCAAGTTACGTCTGATGACCGATACATGAGGAATGAAGATAGATATAATACAGACTATAAAAGAAGGGAGGGTCTGTATAACACAGAACAAGTTGACACAACAAGGCCGTCTCGTGCCACATATTTGACTGATGATACTGATGATGGTGGATTTAGCAATAGAAATCCCCACTCTCCATACACACCAAAGCTTCACAGCCCAGGGTATGATGCTAATTATAATAAGACTGTTGAAACTAATAGATACGCAAATGGCGGCCCAATAAAAGCCCAATATGACCCTAGAGATAGATACGGGGAAAACCAAAACTTGGGGCAAAAATACCCGGGACAGATAAGGCCTCAAGAAATTGAACGATTGAGTCCGGGAAGTCAGCCCGTACCTACCCCGAGGGGCTTCCATCGGCAACAAGGCAGCGGGCGATCAGATACATCGGCGTCAGATAGCGGATTTGGTGAAAATGACACTATTGAGACATCGAAGTACAAAATAAATAAAAATGGTGCAAGACCATGTGTTCCTTCTGATTTAACAAAGACACCCTATTATAACCGTGCATTTGAGCAGGACTCGCCAGATAAAGACGCTGAAATAGAGAGCATCATGGCGAAACATCGTGCTTTGGCTGCACAGGCAGAGAACCAAGTTGTTCGAAATGGTGGCTCGTATGAACGAACAGATAGGTACAACGACCCTAAATATACGAGTGAGTTGAAAAAATGGCGGCAAAATATAAATGACCTTGAGGATTCATGTGGAATGCCCGATGTACAAATGTCAAGGACAAGAATTCAATCTGGAGTGGAACCAATGGAAGAAAGCTTTATATAATCTGCTGATGACCAGTATATTTAGTCTACGTTGTGTTTTTATCAGTGTGCGCCCATGCAAAATATATATTCAGGAATAAGTGTTTTTGGAAATAATTCTGGTCACCAAGGACTATAGTTTATCTAACAATGTGGGATTTTAAGTGCTTTTCACATTAAGGATTCATAGTGTATTCAGGGGTACTATATATTGGTTGTAAAAAGGTCACCATATCATCAACTTACACGTACATCAAGAATCAAGCTTTAAACTTGCATTTAGGTTTTGATATATAGCATGTTTACCATTTTTTTTTATTTTTTTTTGTCTTAAATGTTACCTCGTCTATTTTTTTTTAAAGGAAATAGGTCAGGGTATTGCAATAGCCTTGGTTTCGCCACTTTTGTTGCACAAGCACTGTAACCTTGGCCATAACTCGAAAGTATTCCAAAATGTTCAAATGAAACTTGTTATACATTTTGCCAGAGACAATTTTAAATGCGCATGTACAGCCAGGCTGATAGCTCAGGCTTTAATTCTGGTGAAGTTATGCTCAATGTTCAACTGATAAAAAAATATCGGACGAGCGCTGGCGTTCGCTCTGCGACACTCTGACTTGTTAAACTTGCTATTGGATCCACTAAATGTTTGATGTTTTCTTCACACAAATTCTTGAAAAATTAAAAATAATTCATTAAATTTTTTGTTTTGCATTATGAGACCTTCAGGCGCGCTGAAATCTTTTTTTATTCTATCTTTTTTAATGTAAAAATCACCTTGCCATTGGAATTAAGCAACATTGAAATGGATAACCTATAATATTTGTCATTTTCACATTCATGTATATATACTGTTACATTTTAATGTGTGGGAAACAGAAGTGAGAACATTCGCTATTTCTTTCATTTAATAAAAATGCAGTAAACATTGAATCTATATAAAGACTGGCAGTGATTGGTTGACTAATCTTCCAAGTTGATCTTTTGGCAATGTAGACTTGCCTCAGTGTTTGGTCCCGTCATTATGCATTTAAGATTTCAAGAACATATTTGATTGGTTGTTGTACATACCTACAAATCTTTACTATCTATAAATGATGACCAATATTCAAATTGTTTATTAAAGTCTCATCCAGGTACATTATCATACATACAAATATTCCATATAGGAATGACGTCACCATTACGTCATATGTACTTTCGTTGTGTGGAAAATTCTCGAAAAAAAAAATGTTCTTATGATTGATAGACATGTTTTCACATGCTCAATACACTGTAAATCAAAACTATCATTATTCCTGAAACTTTTATACCTTAAGTATCTATTCTTGCTTGATTTATCATTTAGAGTAGAGATTAAAGCATAAACCGCTGCCCTATAGTTGAAAGGTCATTTTGGAAGATCTGTCATGGCGGACAGTGCAAATTTTAGAGTTTGTTTTTCAAGTGGAGTGATTTTTCTTAGGAATAACTTGACCCCCCTTTTTTACTGGCTTAAAAGATAATTTAAAGCTTGTACTTAAAGAATATATGTGGTTATCATAGCCTGCATTCGCTCGAAAAGCCTTTAAATGTTGTCTGAAAATTATAATTTTACATTGAATTATATAATGAATAACAATGGTGGTGTGTAACCTATAAGGGACCAAACTGCTTTGTTTAAAAAGTGTTATTTTTGGTAAGAAATGTATTGCATTTCACTATTTCTGGCAAATTTTCACAATTAAATGCAATTATCTTGTCTGGTTGATCAAAATATGCTATTTCCTGGTTTTCACAACTTTCGCCTATTTTTTTTTTTTTAAATGAGTCGTCTGCAATCTTACGAGCACTGAAAATGTCCAAATTTGGTGAAAATTTGACTGCGAGAACTTGAAATGTGTGCAAAGATGTGTAGAACTGCCCAATTTGATGCTTAGAATGCCATTTGAGTCAAGGTTCAGTTGAAAAACCTCAAAGAATGGCATTTTGGGCCTAAACGCCTTAGAAAATACAGACGCACAGGCACTTGGGTGACAGGCAGTGAAACTGGAAAACCTGACACAGACTATCAGATTGAGCTAGCTTTGGGTGTATTTATGTATGAAGGACTAATCGTAAGTGTTTTTCATTAAAAATGCAGGGACGGGTTTAGTTATAGGAATGACGTCACCATTACGTCATATGTACTTTCGTTGTGTGGAAAATTCTCGATAAAAAAAAAATGTTCTTATGATTGATAGACATGTTTTCACATGCTCAATACACTGTAAATCAAAACTATCATTATTCCTGAAACTTTTATACCTTAAGTATCTATTCTTGCTTGATTTTTCATTTAGAGTAGAGATTAAAGCATAAACCCCTGCCCTATAGTTGAAAGGTCATTTTGGAAGATCTGTCATGGCGGACGGTGCAAATTTTAGAGTTTGTTTTTCAAGTGGAGTGATTTTTCTTAGGAATAACTTGACCCCCCTTTTTTATTGGCTTAAAAGATAATTTAAAGCTTGTACTTTAAGAATATATGTGGTTATCATAGCCTGCATTCGCTCGAAATGCCTTTAAATGTTGTCTGAAAATTATAATTTTACATTGAATTATATAGGGAATAACAATGGTGGTGTGTAACCTATACCAGTGTACATTATATTTACTGAGGTACATGGTCATCTTAGAGACTTATAAGAGACTATTACAAATACTTTAACTACTCATCAATCGTTTATACACAATAAAAAAGTGATGTATTTTAGCTAATCATAACACACTCGTATTGTGAATGCATTAAGAGAACTATTAAGAAATTAAAATTAATCTATAAAACCATAATGCAATTTCAAATGTGCTCGTGTGACAGGTCTGTCATTTATCATTTGTCGTTTTTCTTTAATTACAAGTTACAGTGTTCAAGAAAGATGGCAGATAAATCAATAAGTTTGTGTGTTGTATGGAGAGTCCCTGGCTTATCCATTCTCCTTACACTATATGATGTAAATGGACTTGTTTTCACTTCTGTTTCCAACGCAATATTTCTTGACACAAACAAACATGTTGGTGTTCTATGATTATAACCTTTTTATTATATTTTGCTGTAGTTTTGAATGGTTACACAGGAACATGAATGAATACGGTTTAAATACACTGCAATATAAATTGGCCAGTCGTAAATTTGAATCTAATAAAAAATAATTTTTAAATAATTTACTCCTTAAGATATTAGATAATTATTAGGTTTTTTTTGTCATTGCACAATATATAAAACATACATCAACAGTACATATATTTAAATACATGTAAATTGTAATGGTATTTTACTTTTACTAAAATTCTATTTCTTCCATTTAAGTATTCATTATGCTTTTAATTTGTAGTCATTTTGTGCCATATTGTTTGACAAAGTGCTTTTTGGAATAAATAAAAAGTGCTGTTCAGAATTTCTAAAAGAAAACTAGACTCTCCAATGATCCAGGCCGGTATTCACAAAACATCTAAGTCATTTCTTAACTCACCTTGATTTCATAAACAAATGTAGTCAGATTAAATTTATAGAAAAGGTTAGTGTTTTAGCATAAAAGTATGTTCATTACATCAAATTAATGAAAATAAAGTAGTTTAGGTATAATTAGGTTATTTTAACATAATTTTATGACAAGTGAGATCCTTAGAAATTGACTTAAGTTAGGACATGAATTGTAGTGTTTTTGCAACCTCTTTTTTATTTTTGTGAAGCCAGTACATAGCATAGGCGATGATAACTTTGCTTTAAAAGACACACTTCAATGTTAATTAGTGCTCAACATAATATTTTGACTCAAGTTTTCCAGTAGGTTTATTTCAGTAAATCAGTCAGCGATTAATGACTTTAATCAGTTGAATCGGTAGATATAAACAGTGGTGGGCCCAGGCAGTTTACAAAATATTATGTAGACCACTAAAAATTTAATAATCTTAGTATGTACTTACTCAAGATAAATGGTTGTGCGCAGTAAACCATTTATTTTTGTTAATACAAACCATTATGTTATGTATCATTGATGTTTTATGATTATTTTAAAAACTGTTAACTTAAAGCTGCACTCTCACAGATAAACCGTTTTTACAACTTTTTTTTTTTTTGTCTTGAAAAGAGCAAATTTTGCGTAAATATCTCCAAACCAATGATTAAAGATTACTGACAAAAGATCAGATAGCAGATTTTCATATTTCTGTTTGAAAATTGATGTTTTATGGCTAAAACTGTTATCAACAGTTCAAGAAAATTGCATAAAACAATTTTTGAACTTAGATATAAAAATCGGTGATCTAATTTTTTGTCAGCAGTCTTAAGTAACTGGTTTCCATACATTTTCGTAAAAATGTGCTTGTTCCAAGACAAAAAAGTTGTCAAGACGTTCAATCTGCGAGTCAGTGCAGCTTTAAAACTTATTAATATATTTTTATGAATGTCTGTGATTGTAGTTTTCTAATATTAGTCAATAAAAATGAACTAGGTTAGTAAGATATTATAGGGGAGTAGAGTAGATTTTATTTTTATACAACAAACATTTTAATATGTAAATATTGGTACACTGTCTGCTCATGTATATATATGTGTGTATGTGTAAATAATATATTTCCAATAACATTATTAATCCTTGGACATTCCTGTTTAATCTTATACATGTACATTGTTTCTCTTGATTAACCATATTGGTGTTACCATTAATCATCATTTATTATTATATATTATATATTATTTGTACCAAAACATTCCACCAATTGTCAGTTTAGGTTTATTTTCATGTTTTGGCCATTGTTTTCAAGATATATTGAAGGTTTTATTTCAAATTCTTAAAATATACTAGCGATATAAAGAAACTTTGCACGATAACAAATCTGTCTGAAAAGATCTGAACGCTTTGTGGAGTTTTGGTTTAACCTAATCAGCCATTTTATATAATTTGGACAAAAATATTAAACCGTCATTGAGGTTTATTTCCTTGTTTTCGTACAACAAAATCAAAATTTATCAAAGGTTTAATTTCAAATTTTAAAAATAAACAAGCAAATTAAAGAGAAAATTTGCATGATAACAAATCTATCTGAAAAGATCTGCACACATTTGAGGAATTTCGGTGATGTGTAAGCTTATTTACACTCACTTTCAGGCCTGGCCCATTCGGCGAGTGCTCAGATAAGATTGTTAGTCATTTTATGTTTTTGGAGCATAGTGCGCAGATAGAATGTAACCCTGGTTACAGTTACACTGGTTCTTTAACCTGCACCAGTGTATCCCGTGCCAAAAAAAAAGCTCAGCTTTCGAAAAAGCGCAGCTTTAGCTTAGCTAAAGCTATGCTTTTCAAAAAGCTGCGTTTTTTTAGCTAAGCTATTTTGAAAAAGCTTAGCAAAAGCTGTGTTTTTTTATAGAAAGGTTAGCAAAAGCTGTGCTTTTTAATAATAGCTTAGCTAAAGCTATTTTTTTTTTCTCTAAAAAGCTGCGCTTTTTCTTCAAAGCTGCGCTTTTTAAAAAAGAGCTGCACAAAAGCTATGTTCTTTTCTCTAAAAGCTGAGTTTTTTCTTCTAAGCTGCGCTTTTTGTTTATGAAGATGCGTTTTTTAAATCAAAGCTTAGCTAAAGCTGCGTCTTTTGACTAGGTAAAAGATTGCCTCTTAGAAAAGCTGCGTCTTTTTCATATTAGCTGCGTCTTTTCCAAAATTAAAATTCGGTAAGTATTTCTTTAAAAGACTAAGCTTTTCAAACAAAAGACTAAGCTTTTGGAGAAAAACAAAGGTTTATATTGTGAAATTCATTTTCAAAATTTATTATTTATTTATAACACAGTTATTAAAATAGAAATTCCAAATATTTTTTTGTGTTTTTTTTTTATTCAAAACGCAGGTGTCTGAAAATATATCATTTTCCTAAATACCTTTAAATTGTTTTGAAAATGTGTCCCATCTCATCAGGTCCTGATTATTCTATTTTGGATTTTTTATTTTAAACTAAAATTGAATCCATGTTGGTCAAGTTATTCTTTGTCTCTGTACATGCTGATTTGATTTAAAATAAGACAATTTTTGGCTGTCTTTGGCATTTAACTAGTGCCATTAAACTGGGTTTATGTTTAAACTTTTTGCTACTCAGAGCTAGTTTCTGTAGTTTTGGGCATAAATATTTTGGCAGGAACAGAAGATACATCTTTTTTTTATTGGCATCCCTTTTAAAAGTATCTTTAGTTTTATTGATAATCTACTGTCATTAAATAGTGCACTTTAAGTGTATCTTTGTGTAATAAAGTAAACATTTATGAAATATACACATAAATACAAGAATATGAATGAATGAATCAATGAATCAATCAATCAATCAATCAATCAATCAATCAATCAATCAATCAATCAATCAACCAGTAAATAAATAAATCAATCAATCAATCAATCAATCAACCAGTAAATAAGCATTTCATTATTGATCAATATACATTCAAACTAAAATAAAATAAAATAATGAAATAAAAAGAAAGATTATTTTAAAAATCAAAAATATATTATATTTTTTTTATTTAAATCAAAAGAACACATTTTACTTATAGGCAATAATCAATTGCATGTAATAACAACATTTATAGAATTATTATTCCTTAAATTTCTTGTAATGCCACTACCAAATTCTTTGTCATTTCCTTTCCAATTTTACAACATGCATGATAAGCCTGATGTTATCTGATTGTACCAAGGACCAATTAAATCTCAGCATTTAGGGAGCCAATTTCAAATCAAAGCTACTGGTAGCCATTTTGTTGGGATTTCATTAAAAGAATTTTGATGATGTTTTAATTAATAAATGAATTCGCACCAATTAAAACAAATTAATAGTAAAGGGATTAGTGAAGTAAAATAATGATCATTAGATCAGATAAATATGAACTATGATTAGAAACATGACGGATGATTTGTGATAAACTGACATGTGAAAGCACTCAGGTCATGGTATGTATTCTTTATTTCAGTTGTTAATTTCACTGTTATGACACTTGACTACTTGTGGGACTTTTATTTGTCAACTTTCAATCTAGTGCACATATTTTAATAAATAACAATGCTGTTGTAGATAGTAGCTGGATGTAGGATTATTGGTCCCATATAGTACATTTACGTAGTTTTAAAACTCTATGAAGATGCACCTGTTTTCATCCTTATATATATGTTAATATCATATTAACATATTAAACTGAAATTGCCATGTTTCCATACATATGCACACTAGCACCTTTAATGCTATACAAATGATTACAGTGTTGGTTTTTGGAGGGGTCATAAAACTGCCATCTGTCACATGGCTTACCAGTTATTGGAAACTGGCCAAATTGGGTCAATCAATTTAAGTTAAGTTCTAATAAAGTCATTACATATTTAAAATATGATACCATGTTTTATTCCAGAGCTGTCAGGAATCTCTAGATTTGACAAAAATATAACAAAAGATCCTTGAGACTGTCATTTTCCAATTTGGAGCTTTAACAGTTTCATGATTTTCTATCAATTATTTTTGCCACTGAGTAAAAGGTTATTTTATTATTGCTAAATTTGACAAATATGTACTTGTTTGTCTGTTTGTAAATACATTATGTCCAGTTACAAGGTGTCATGTAAAATTAAATATGAAATAATAAAAATATATGTAACACAAACTCATGTTTAGGAAATTTAAATAAAGCAAAATGTCTATGTATTTATTCAAATGTGTTCTATTTTTGATGGTTCAATATATTTATATAACACGGTTTAAACACACTTGGTGCATTTTTTTTTGTTTAATTTCGTTAAAAGCGTATATTTTTGTTAAAAAATTCACTTTAGATACACTCAAGTGTGTATTTAGTGCGTTTTTTTTGTAAAATCTTTTCTTCACCTGTGGTATTTTTTATGAAAATAGGAGCTACGTTTTTTTTTTTTTAAAAAGCTGCGCTAAATTAGCTAAGCTATTTGAAAAGCTTCATCATAAAGCTAAGCTTTTGGGCCAACACCGCCATAAAGCTGCGCTTTTCATAATTAGCTAAGCTATTTTGAAGAAAAAACACAGCCCCATCCAAAAGCTAAGCTTTTGGGCCAATTCTGCCATAAAGCTGCGCTTTTCATAATTAGCTAAGCTATTTTAGAAAAAGCTAAGCTTTTGGGCCAATACCGCCATAAAGCTGCGCTTTTCATAATTAGCTAAGCTATTTTAGAAAAAGCTAAGCTTTTGGGCCAATACCGCCAAAAAGCTGAGCTTTTTCTAAAATAGCTTAGCTAATTATGAAAAAGCGCAGCTCCATCAAAAAGCTTAGCTTTTGGGCCAATACCGCCATAAAGTTGCGTTTTTCATAATTAGCTAAGCTATTTTAGAAAAAGCTAAGCTTTTGGGCCAATACCGCCATAAAGCTGCGCTTTTCATAATTAGCTTAGCTATTTAAGAAAAAGCGCAGCTCCATCAAAAAGCTAAGCTTTTGGGCTAATACCGCCATAAAGTTGCGTTTTTCATAATAAGCTAAGCTATTTTAGAAAAAGCTAAGCTTTTGGGCCAATACCGCCATAAAGCTGCGCTTTTCATAATTAGCTTAGCTATTTAAGAAAAAGCGCAGCTCCATCAAAAAGCTTAGCTTTTGGGCCAATACCGCCATAAAGCTGGGCTTTTCATAAAAATAGCTTAGCTATTTTGCCCAATATCACCAAGAGCTGAGCTTTTTTAAGAAATTAGCTAAGCTATTTTGGCAAAAAAGCATAGCTTTAGTGCAGCAGCTGTGTTGTTTTTTTCTCAAAAAGCTGCGTTTTTTATAAAAAAAAAAGCTGCGCTTTTTCGGGCCAATACCGCTAAGCTTTTAGCTATGCTTTTAGCTGTGCTTTTAGCTCAGCTTTTAGCTTAGCTTTAGCGAACCTTTTTTGGCACGGGATATAAGCACTATCACACAGGACCCATGTAACATCCCTCCTGGAAGACAATTAGTAGGGGCGTAGCTTCCTATAGGCCGTGTAGGCCGCAGCCTACACAATTTTCAGAAGAAAAAAAACGAAAAAATAAAAATGCCAAATCTGCAATAAAACTTGATTAATATATCGGAAACCAGGTATTTCAAATATATCGTTTTCCTTTTCACTAAAATACATATTCATACGACATAATGATACGTATATTATTTGTCGAAATGTGCATACCAGTAGTCTGCGCTTTGACGCCGTTCATTACATAAAACATTTATTTAAGGTAAAACATATTGATATCGTTACTCTCATTAATATTTTTACAACAAAGAATTATACACTAAAACGCATCCACGACCATCTAGCTAAAACGAAATCCCGGGGATGCATGCTCTCGTACCCCCCTCCCCAGAAAGTGGCCTACACATATATTTTCGTCAAGCTACGCCCCTGCTAGGTCAAATCTTTGAAACATATTAAGAGGTATTAAACATGGTCAAATATTTATAAAACTTAATCAGAATGTTTTCCTTGATGAAATATTGACTTGTTAAAAACTGGGTCACATATGAACGAAAATTAGGTCACTAGGTCAAATCTTCGAAAAAATTTTGTCTGGAATGGTAATGATTGGTCGGATTATGTTCAAACTTGGTCATGATGTACCCCTTGATGAAATATGGACCGCTTGTAAAAGTGGACACATGGGGGTCAAAAACTAGGTCACAAGATCAAATCTTAGATATTTGATACACATTAGAGGCATTATGTATGGTTGAATATTCATGAAACTTGATCAGAAAGTTTTCCTTGATGAAGTCTTGGACATGTTTTAAACTGGGTCACTTTAGATAAAAATGTAGGTCACTAGGTCAAATTAAAAAAAATATTGTCCGAACTATTTAATGGTGGTGATTGGTCGGATTATGTTTAAACATTGTCAGAATGTTCTCTTGGGTTTAATTTCGACTGCGTTTTAAAAGTGGGTCATGTGGGTCAATAGGTCAAATCTTAGAAAAAATATTGGGAACACACTAGAGGCAATCTAATTTTCATGAAACTTAATCAGACTGTTTTCCTTTATTGGTATTGAATAGTTCTAAACTGGGTCACATGGGGTCAGAAACCAGGTCAGAAGGTGAAATCTTTGAAAAATTGTGTCCCGAACCAAACAATGGTATTGAATAGTCAGTTATGTTCAAAATTGGTCAGAATGTTTGCCTTAATAAAGTCTTACAAGAGTTTTAAAATTGGTCACATGGGGTCAAAAACTAGGTCACTAGGTCAAATCTTACATAAATATTGGGAACACTCTAGAGGCAAAACATCTGCTCTAATTTCCATGAAACTTAATCAGAATGTTTGCCTCGATGAAATCTTGGAAAATTTTGAAACTAGTAGGTCATGTAGGGTCAGAAATGTGGTCACTGGGTCAAATCTTAAAAAACCTTGTGGACACTCTAGAGGCTGTAATTTTTGCAAGATATCTGGACCAATCTTCATAAAACTTGATCAGAATGTTTGCCTTGATGAAATGTTTGTTTGGAACTGGGTAACATGGAGTCATAAACTAGGTGTCAATTGGTCAATTCTAAATGCTACATTATATACAATGTTTTTTTTATTTCAAACAGTTGCAATCAAACTCAAACTTATATATATATTACCAACAATTGATTTCCATTCCTTGACCTAGCCCAATCAGGCGGGGGATATCAATTCAACGAATTCGCCTGTTTTATATATATAGCATGTATGCAATGTGCTGTTACTGGAGATCTGAGCTGTTTTCCCATGTTTCTTGTTTGTGATTTTTTGTTTTTATGTACTATGTCGGTTGCCTTTACCCATTGCCATTTAACCGGGTTAATGTTTAAACTTTTTGCTACTGAGCTTGTTTTTCACATAAATTTTGCACCCCATTTAAACCAAAATATTTTCAGTTTTATACTATAAAACCTCTTTTCTGCAATTTCTATATCATAGAGTAAAATAATGATAAAATAAGTATTATTTCTATATTGCCGGGAAAACTGTTTCAACCAAAAACTTCTTAATAAATGCAGATCATTAGTATTTAAAACTACATAGAATTTTAGGTATTCAGAAATATTCACGTGATATGGTTATTGGTCTCTGATATGCTATGCAGGATCTGATAAGCTCCGCCTACCAGCTAGTTGTCAGCGAATAGCTTTCACTGCTTTATTTTCATGTATGTGGCGGATCCGTGGTCTAGTGGTAACACATTTGACTATCAAAATACTAATCGTCTTCCGGGAGGGATAAAGTGTTAACGTACCAAGGTTGCTCTAACCAGGGATACATTCTGTCTGTGCAATATGCTCCAAAAAAAAAACAAAAAAACTAACAATTTTAACGGAGCACTCACTGAATAGGCAAGGCCCGAGTGCGAGTATAAATAAGCTTACACGTCCACCCCTATTCGTGTATTTCAAGAATGATAGTTGTTGTTAAACTGTTGTACAGAATAAACCTATTATACAAATCCCGTTTCGGGTCTGACTTACTCCTTTACATACACACGGATCTGTTACTTAATGTTCTTAGCACATAATGTACATTGCACAGAACATTACAATATGCAAATTTCAAAACGACGTTGAGCGTGCTGAGTTTAGATTGTGATTTTATTTTCGGTGTTGATGCATTTTGTTATTGCATTTCTTATCATTATGGGTTTAGAAATGTCAAAAATGTGAAGAGAAGCCGTTTGGATATGCATACAAAAAAGTTTATATCACTAAAACATAATGGGACTTTAATTATGTTACGTAAGTAAATCAGCTCACTTTAGCACGTGCACAGGGTAAGTTAATAGAAACGTTGAATGTCCGCCGTCCGTTCTACAATTAGCGTGTGTACATTATAAATCTTTGGTAGAATGTTAATAGGCAATACTAGCCATAATATCACATTCGATAAAGGACTCCAAAGCGGAACATTAGGTCAAGAATTGTGCTGCTTGGTTGTGCAACTTTTTAAGCATGTTCATTGTAAACAATCTACGAGGTTCTAACTTCATCTTATCTTTATGTATGTTAGTCAGATTGGCGAGTTTTACAAACTTATGGTTAATGTCAATTGATGTCGCTTAAATATTCGAGAATACTCCCAGCAATGCAGTTTAGGATACTTTTTATCGGATCATAGTGAAAATTAATAAGAATTATTGTGTTTATGAATGCAGGCTATCAAGTGACCAATAACAAAAAAGTAGGGATAAAAGTACGATTTTTTCAAAAAAAAAGTAGGGAAAAATAGGGATATTAAGAGCAAAAAGTAGGGATAGTAGGACTCTTCACTTACCTTTTCGGATGACAACTTAACCTATTCATCAATTGTATTGTACATTCAGTTATCTTTGCTTAGAAACCAATGCTTCAAGCCACAGGATCAGGAGATGAACCTGGAATGAGTGTCTCTGACTAGCGAACATGCACCACTCATTCTCATCACAGAACCCCTCTTGCAACAATGGAGACCTACTGCATCAAACTTATCATACAAAAATACTAGAAATTGCTTCTTATTAAAATCAAGATTTCAAACAATGCATTTAGTTTAAGCTTTTCTATTATTTCTCGAACTATTTTTACAAAAAAGTAGGGAAAAGTAGGAGCCTAACAAAAAAGTAGGAAAAGAAGGGCCCGCTTGAAAGCCTGTGAATGTATAAATCGCCCTCAAATATAAACTTATATTGAGTATAGGTTGTGTCAGGTCAAAAGCAAGACCATTTCAGGTCAAAGCATATAAAAGCATTGTGAATAAAATTTCATCTGATCAGCATAAAACAGACCCAGAATGATTGTCTTTCAGAAATCTAGGTCAAGTTGAAATGGGTCACACCAGCTCATAGGTCACCAGGCCAAGTTACATAATATCAAAATCACTTAATGGATGTCTGTACTGCTTAATAATCGTATGGTACTTGTATACTACTGCATTAAAAACGATTCTTTCATTACTATCTCTTCTTAAGAGTGTGTTAAATGTGCATTTAAAACGCACCGTATTTTTCTTACTGATTGAATTAAAAACTATATTAAACAAATGGGCCATGATGGCCCTAAATCGCTCACCTGAGTATAAGAGTTTAACCTTTGTTATAAATATAGCTTGTTTCTCAAAGAATATTGAACAAGAGCTGTCAAAGTATGTGACAAATGCCCCCCAATGTGACATTGATCTATGAACAAGTACATAAAAAGTTGATCTTGCCTTTATGTGTCAGATACATATTGCAAGTTATATTAAATTGCCTCTGAGCATAGAAAAAAAAAACAATCATACTAAATGACAGCCAACACTCTTTATGTCCTCATATTCAGCATTCCATTGTGAATAAACACTTAGTGTATCTTTCACCTTAGAGGTAGGGACATGGGTCTTGCACACGACACGTTGTCTTGGTATGTCGAAAACATATGGCAAGTCATTCTAAAATCTGTCCATATAAGAGTAAGTCACAGCGCGGACACGACAGCCTATATTTTCCTTCAGGTTGCCATGGCAACCAGAGTTCTGCATGGAATTATTTTTTTGGAACAATTTTGAAAAAGCACCAACCAAGGATCATTCCTATGAAGTTTCATCAAAATTGTCCAAGCGGTTTAGGAGAAGAAGATGATTGTAACCAATTGTTGACACTTTTCCTTTAGGTTGCCATGTCAACCAGAGTTCTACATGGAATTAATTTCTTTGAACAATTTTGAAAAAACACCAACCAAGGATCATTCCTATGATGTTTCATCAAAATTGTCAAAGCGGTTTAGGAGAAGAAGATGATTATAACCAATTGTTGACATTTTCCTTTAGGTTGCCATGGCAACCGGGCCAAACAAAATTATGTGAACAAATTTAAGAGAGGTCCATGCAAGGACACTTCAAACCAAATTTGCTGAAGATCTATCAAGGGGTTCATGCGAAGAAAAGTTTTTTTTACTAATTTTAGCTCTGGTGGCCCTTAAAAGGGGCCAAACAAAATTATTTGAAAAGACCTGACAGAGGCCCATGCTAGGATGCTTCAGACTTGAAGATCCATCAAGCAGTTAATAAGATCAAGTTGTTTAAAGGTTAAAGTGACCAGACAATGTAAAAACAAATGACCCCTGAGCAAGGCCAATTTGACCCCGGGACAATAATTTGAATACCTTTGGTGTAGGTCCACTAGGTAACACTATATACCAAATATGAAAGCTCTAGGTCTTATATTTTGGAAAAGAGGATTTTTAAAGTTTTATTATATAAGACTATATAAAAATATTGAAAACCTAAGCCTATGAACACGGGCGTGGCCAATTTTGACCCCAGGGCTAAAGTTTGAACAATCTTAATAGTGGTCCGATAAACAATGCTTCATACCAAATATCTAAGGCCTTGGCCTTTTGGTCTCGGAGAAGAAGATTTTATAAGTTTTCATCATATACATATATAAGGAAACCCATGACCGCCCGGGTGGGGCCATTTTTTGACCCCAGGGCCAAAGATTGAACAATATTGGTACAAGTCAACTCGATGATATATCATGCCAAATATCTAAGCTCTTGTCACTACTTGATTTTACGTGTGTATCTATATATGTATATTTGTTATTAATTGTTGTATGTGGCCCATATTGAAAATTGGTATGTGTACTAAATATGTTATCCAGTTTAAATTAAGACGTTACTTGTCTTTGTGAGTTCGGAGAAGATTTTTTAAGTTTTCACTATAACACATATAGAGAAAACCCATCAGCCCCGGGGTGTGGCCAATTTTGACCCCAGGGCCATAATTTGAACAAACTTTGTAGAGGTCCACTAGACGATGAATCATGCCAAATATCTAAGCTCTAGTCCAAGTAAGTTAAGAGGAGAAGATTTTTGAAGTTTTAACTATAAACATATCAAGTATACCCATGACCCCCCGGGGCGGGGCCAATTTTGACCCCAAGGCCATAATTTGAACAATCTTTGTAAAGGTCCACTAGACGATGAATCATGCCAAATATCTAAGCTCTAGTCCAAGTAAGTTCAAAGGAGAAGATTTTTGAAGTTTTCACTACAAACATATAGAGAAAACCCATGACCCCCCGGGGCGGGGCCAATTTTGACCCCAAGGCCATAATTTGAACAATCTTTGTAAAGGTCCACTAGACGATGAATCATGCCAAATATCTAAGCTCTAGTCCAAGTAAGTTCAGAGGAGAAGATTTTTGAAGTTTTAACTATAAACATATAGAGCATACCCATGACCCCCCGGGGCGGGGCCAATTTTGACCCCAAGGCCATAATTTGAACAAACTTTGTAGAGGTCCACTAGACGATGAATCATGACAAATATCTTATCTCTAGGCCAAGTAAGTTCAGAGGAGAAGATTTTTGAAGTTTTAACTATAAACATATAGAGCATACCCATGACCCCCCGGGGCGGGGCCAATTTTGACCCCAAGGCCATAATTTGAACAAACTTTGTAGAGGTCCACTAGACGATGAATCATGACAAATATCTAAGCTCTAGGCCAAGTAAGTTCAGAGGAGAAGATTTTTTAAGTTTTCACTATAAACATATAGAGAAAACCCATGACCCCCCGGGTGGGGCCAATTTTGACCCAAGGGCCATAATTTGAACAATCTTGGTAGAGGACCATTTGGTGATCCTACCTACCATATATCAACGGCCTAAGCCTTGTGGTTTGGGAGAAGAAGATTTTTAAAGTTTTTCCTTTCCATTGCCATGGCAATCAGAGTTCTGCATGGAATTCAATTCTTTGAACAATTTTCAAAGGGGAGCAACCAAGGAACATTCCTGTGAAGTTTGGATGAAATTGGCTAAGCGGTTTATGAGGAGATGTCGTTTAAAGTAAAAGTTTACGGACGGACGCCGGACAAATTGTGATCACAAAAGCTCACCTTGTCACTATGTGACAGGTGAGCTAAAAAGGCGCACTTTTTGTGACTGAAGCGCATTTTTTCTGAACTTAAATATTTATTTTGGACTAAAAGAGCGCATGAATGCACCAAAAGGCATTTTTCTGCGTTAAAAGCACAAATTGTCTGTGTTTAAAGCGCATTTTATTTCCGCATTAAAAGCGCATTATGGCACTTAGGCGCATTTTTTTTCTGCATTTTGGAAAAGAGTGTTGTTTTTTTGAGAACATGTATTCATCAAAATGTTCCTTCCTCATAATTTATTGAGATAAACTAAATAGAGACTTTAAAGCTACTCTCACAGATAGACGTTTTGACAACTTTTTTTTTATTTTTTGTCTTGGAACAAGCCAATTTTTGTGGAAATCCATGAAAACCATTGATATAAGACTGCTGACAAACAATCAGATCGCAGATTTTTATATGTAAGTTCAACTAGAAATGTGTCCATAGGACACGGATGCCCCCACTTCGATTTTTTGTCACAGAAAATAAGCCATAATGATTATTCAGGATAATCTCAAGTCTTTTTTTGCAAATAAAGGGCCGTAACTCCTAAATGACAAAAGCGATTTCCATGGCTATCGAACTTGATCAAGATATTATGGTCACAATCATGTATGTAAAGTTTGGTGAGGATTGGACACATACTTTTCAAGAATTAGATTGGAAACATATATTTTTGAAGTATTTTTGGCAAAAAAGGGCCGTAACTCCTAAATGACTAAAGCGATTTCCATGACTATCGCACTTGATCAAGATATTATGGTCACAAACATGTGTTTAAAGTTTGGTGAGGATTGGACAAACAGTTTTCAAGAATTAGATCGGAAACAATCTTCGGGACGTACGTACGTACAGACAGACAGACGTACGTACGGACAAGGGCAACCCTATATGCCGCCACTTTGTGGGGGCATAAAAATTCATGTTTTATGCATTTTTCTTAAACAGTTTAAGCCATAAAACATTAATTTTTGAACTGAAATATTAAAATCTGTGCTCTGATCTTTTGTCAGCAATCTTTTATCATTGGTTTGCAGATATTTACGCAAAAATTTGCTCTTTCCAAGACAAAAAATAAAAAAAGGTGTAAAAACCGTAAATCTGTGAGAGTGAAGCTTGAACATGTCGAAGGCTCATTAACGTATATAGGCGTACAGTTCAAATGTTTCAGGTGTGCCCATGAGTGATCATTTAAAATTTACAGTGAAGACCCCTTACATGTTTACTTATGGGTGTCATTATATCACAACAGTATAAAAAACAATATTTTTTGAAACCATGATTTATTTACGTACTGTTGAAATAACATTGATTAACTAACAAACTTTCATGAACATTATTCAAGATTAAACTAGGAAAACATTCATTAAGAAAATGTCTGTACAAACATGTACAGGATCGAGGTTTAAAAACATTTATTGGATAAATATATATTCAATTGCACATTAAAGGGGTTGGACATCGTCTGATAATACAATTGCAAGAAATAAAGAAAATTGTCAAAAACGTAAATAAAACTGACATCGTTGTGTATATTGAATTGAATTGAATTGTCGGCTATCTGATGTACTACATTGCTAATGACACATGCATCTTTTGAAGTTTTTTTACCAATTCGAAATTTCCTATATAACTACAGGGTTGTCTACCACGTAAATTCCACCAAGTTTAAAAATAGCATCGGTATATTTATCTGCACTCATTACCAGATGTGTTTTGACTGGGGAACCATTTATTTGCGCTATTTTAAACGGGGAAACACCGATGAGACAGCAACATAAATATTGCATTTTTTTTTCAAAATTTTAACCACAATGTAGAGTGATGTCGTATATCAGCCTCGTAGTAGCTTGCATTGACAATTTTATGTTTGTTTTGAGGAAATAATGTATAAGCCGATTTTTGGACCATATTTGATGCCTAGCCCCTTTAAACTTATCAATAACATAATACATGTATCTTCTATATGACAATAAAAATAACTTTTTTTTCTGATAACATCTAAAACTTATTTTGTTTACAGTTACAGAGATTGTTGTAAAACATGCATAAATGCCAATTAATGGCCATCTGTTCTTTGTTCATTCGAAAAGGAGCAAAATCCAACAATCATTTAAGTCAGCATTACCTGTTAATCTTACATGTACAATGTATCTGTTCTAAAAGTGATGCTCTTAGAAGGAACCATATAAAGAATACTAACTTATAAAACCGTCCGTGATTAAGTATGTCCAGTTATTAAATTCAACTAACAGAACAGAACTTAGGAAATTATGTATCTTTGTTAAAGAATAGTAAATTCTTACTAAATGTTTATAAGAACATGAACACCTTCTCATTGATTGTTTATTTATTTTTTCTACATATACGTATTTTGTAAAATGTATTTATTATTGTTTTAAAGAAAATTTGCATGCAGACATAACAAAGGCTATGATAATACATTGACATTTCCATGTGCTAATAAAGTTAAAGGTGGATAATTATTTTAAATATGTGTCCAACAATAAACACATGATCTGTAATGTTCACAGTCTCATCATATCCCTTCTCTAGACTTGTCTAAATCAATGATGTAACTGTGAAACACACAGCAAATTTAACAAATGTCATAATAAAATACCAAATAAAAAATAAAACAAAAACAGATAAACATTAACATCAACTCATTGTGTTCTTTATACACTGAAACAGATAATTCCTATTTGGCAAGGTATTGTCTACTTCATTTGAATTTTAAATAAGGAACAGTTTATATCTGTTGAATTTTAAATAGGAAACAGTTTATTTCTGTTGAACTTTAAATAAGAAAAACAGTTTATTTCTGTTGAACTTTAAATAGGAAACAGTTTATTTCTGTTGAACTTTAAATAGGAAACAGTTTTTTTCTGTTGAATTCTATACAGGAAACAGTTTTCAACTGTTGAACTTTCTATAGCAAACAGTTTATTTCTGTTGAACTTTAAGTAGGAAACAGTTTTTTCTGTTGAATTTTATACAGAAAACCGTTTTCAACTGTTGAACTTTCTATAGCAAACAGTTTATATCTCTTGAACTTAAAATAGGAAAAAGTTTATTTATATTGAACTTTAAATAGGAAACAGTTTATATCAGTTGAACTTTCAATACCGGTAGGAAACTGTTTAATTCTGTTGAACTTTAAATACAAAATTTTACTTCTGTTGATTTTTAGGAATGAAACAATTTATTTCTGTTGAACAAGCATCTTCAGTTTTGAAGTGATATAGTTTATGTGATCCAGATGATTCTTCTTGCCCTTGATTCTGTCCCTTGCTTCTATGCGGCCCACATTGAGAATAGCTTGGACAAATGTCATCACACCAAAATAGACGGTAAACACAAAACTGAACAGAAAGACGACACCGATGATTCGGTTGTACTCGTAGAGACCAACAAAGTCTGCTATGCCCATTAACAGACTTACATTGGATACCAACGCATCACCAAGGGTTTTGTAGCCCCTGAACACGGAGTTGAACAGTAGATATGAAAACGCGGCAAAAGCGAAAGTGATGATGGCGAAGATGAGTAAAAAAGATAACAGATGCATATGGACTGCCGACAAAGTGTACGATAAGAGGAACATCTTGCGGTTAAATATCAGCAACTTGATAGTTATCAATATGACTGTTGTCATAAGCCCACCCATCACGTACATAAGGATAGCATCCCAGAAAACAGCAGGATAGAAGCTGACAAATGTTTCACCCTTGGAGGACTTGAAATCACCCATCACACTTCCAACAGCTAGTACTCTTTGAACAAACATAACCACAACAGCTACAGCCATTCCAATCTGACATAATTCTATAATCGTCCAAATGCTAGAAAAGTATTCAGACTTTCCTTGTTTTCTGAACTTCTTCACTTCAATAATGATGAAAGTAAGATTGAAGGCCGCAAAGAGAACTTCACATACGGCCACAAACTTTCCATAGCTACTGGAGTAGTGATGTAGACTAGTAGAAATTTCATGATGACTTGGGTACACTCCACCAGTGTTGGTAAACTCAAACATGTACACACCCACGGTGAACATGTCCACATTCGGGTTATAGAAAGTAAACTCCAGAAATACTGCACGAGTATTTCGATCAATCCATCCTCTGGTTTCCAAGTCCTCAAGTGAATCTGCAAAATCCATGTAAATAAGCTTATTCATAAGGGTTAATGTCAGTGGGGTTTTTTGGAATTACTTTTACAGCCTCTGCCTTGCAATTTGGGAAAAAAAAACTTTGGGAAAAATACAATATCAGGCCAAAACAGCTAATATATTGGCTAATATGCATACATTTTGCTTTGAAAGAGTAAGTCTTGTCAAGATTTTGTTTATATTTCAAGAAATTCATTGCTTATTATTCATTAACATAATCTGCATTTATCAAATTGGGAAAAGGTTAGAAAATTTTGGGAAAAATGGACAGTTTTTCGCAAGGGGAAACAGCCTTAGGAGTAAATTACAACAAAAAAAATCAACTGAATGTAATTATGGTACACTCATATTTTTCAATACATACACAAGTTTCAGTTTAAACTGTAAGGATGTTGTGCTATCTAACTGTTTCAAAGCTTAATGTTAGCCTAATTTGGCTACTAACAGTCAAGTACGGAACAGACCAATTGTTCACAACTTTGTTTAATTAACGATGTGAACTTTTAAACGTGAAATAGTTCATGATATCCTCAAATATTTAAAAAATAAGAAGTACAGCTGAAACAGTTGTCTCAAATCCTGTTAGAAATAGGGTATCAGTGTATAAGAAAGTATTTGAAATTTAACAAAGATTTTTTTAACATTATTTTTAACTTTAACAAAGTTCTGAACAATCGGTCCAATGTAACACAATAACTAATTAATTCTATTTGGCCAACTGAAAAACTAAGAGTCTCTAAATTTGGCCAGGAACAAAACAAAACTAAGAGTCTCTAAATTTGGCCATGAAAAACAAAAACAAACTAAGAGTCTCTAAATTTGGCCAGGAACAAAAAAACTTAGAGTCTCTAAATTTGGCCAGGAAAGAAACCCTCTAAATCGATTAGCAACAAATGCCAATGTTAACAAAATCACCAACAAAAGGCAATAAGAACTCATCATGTACATCAAGCCATTCGAATAATTTCTCCCTGCACATCATATATTTCTTGACTCATGTTATTGTTATTTTAAAAGTTAAGCTCAAGAAAAATGTTCCATTGCTGAAAGCAGGTCTTGGTAAAAAAAAACAATTTGAATGCTAAAAACCTAAATGTTTGATTACCCTTAACACAAAATCAGGTTGGTATGACCTCAGGAATATCAGTATGTGTATACCAAGTGATAAACTGAGTCATAAATGCTACATGGGAAGCTAATATTTTGCTTTGAATGAAGACTTCAAACAAAGATAATTTCACTTTTTCTTTACCATTTTAAATGAAACATAACAGAGTCTACGCTGCTAATGGGGCCCCGCCTTCAGTCTTTTACTAGAGTATGATTGTGAGTTTAGTTTCTTAAGTACTTCGACAAACCTTAACAAAACGTCCGTCTGACAGAGCACTGGCAAAATATTATTTTGAAAAGAGGTTTGTCGAAGTGTTTGATAAAACTAATCACATTATCAAACTCCGGTAATAAAACAAAGACGAGGTTCCTTAAGCGGCATAAACTGCCCTTTGTTCCATTTAAATTGGTGTATTTAAAGAAAAGATATCTTAGTTTTAAGTGTTCATTTTAAGCAACACACACTGAATATGATGATTTAAATAAGTTAACAGTTTATAACTGTAGAAGGTAGGGAGAAAGTCTGTAACACACCTGTATCCCGCTGCTCCTGGCCAGACAATGGTAGGACATATCCACCCCCAGAGTATGTGGCATGTGAGCCCACGAATGGAAGGGTCTTCAGGGACCAGCCAGACTGGTGAATCCATGGGTTTATAGCATAATCTGAATAGCACACCACCAGAAAATACAGGGAATGCATTTACTGTCATAATAGTATTATTGTAACATGACCACCATAATATTATACAATGTTTAATATCCATATGACTTTAATCAACAAGCCACTGTCAGTATTGTATTAGTTAATAAACTCCAAATCTCGTCTTCAATTTTATTTATCAAGTTGAACAAGGACTTAGGAGCATAACTAAACAAGAGGGCCCTGAAGGCCCTGTATCACTCACCTGATCCAATAAAGATCATCAAGAATAACATTCTGAACAAGTTCCATGAACATATGGTCATAAATGTGGCCTCTAGAGTGTTAACATGCTTTTCCTTAAATTTGACCTGGTGACCTAGATTTTGACCACACATGACCCAGATTCAAACTTGGCCTAGAACTAATCAATATATACATTCTGACAAAGTTTCATGACCATACAGTCATAAATATGACCTCTAGAGTGCTAACAAGCTTTTCCTTTGATTTGACCTTGTGACCTAGTTTTTGACTGCACATGACCCAGATTCGAACTTGACCTAGAGATGATTAATATAAACATTCTGACCAAGTTTCCTGAAGATACAGTCATAAATGTGACCTCTAGAGTGTTAACAAGCTTTTCCTTTAATTTAACCTGGTGACCTTGTTTTTAACCCCAGATGACCCAATATCGAACTCGTCCAAGATTTTTTTGTGGGTAACCTTCTCCTTTCATTAAGATTGTGCCCAATTTGTGACCTCTGGGGTGTTAACAGTCAAATTATTGACGACGGACGACTACAACGGACGATGGACACAGGGCGATCACAATAGCTCACTTTGAGCACTTCGTACTGAGGTGAGTTAAAAATATTAAAAACTTTTGGGTCTTGCTGCACACTGTTAATGATAACATGTATTAAAACTTTCATGTAATTGTCTTGAAAAATATTTTTGGTTTGTTATGGCTAATATAAAGCTTTTGCTCGACTTTTTCCGACTATCAAGGGCTAATAATACAGGCACCATTTTAAGTGATATTGGATGATAATTATGTGAAGCTTCATCAAATACTGGGATGCTCCAGTATTATTTATAGTTGCCACTGTCCTCCCAAGTGAGGGAATATAATGATTTTAGTGAAGGAATATGATGGCTTACCTTCATCCAACAAAGAGATACTCCAGGATTGTTTATAGTTGCCACTGTCCTCCCAAGTGAGGGAATGTGATGGCCTACCTTCATAGAACACTGGGATACTCCAGGATTGTTTCTGTCCTCCCCAGTGAGGGAATAGGAGGGCTTACCTTCATCGAACACTGGGATACTCCAGGATTGTTTATAGTTGCCTCCGTCCTCCCCAGTGAGGGAATATGATGGTTTACCTTCATCGAACACTGGGATCCTCTAGGATTGTTTATAGTTGCCACTGTCCTCCCCAGTGAGGGAATATGATGGCCTACCTTCATCCAACACTGGGATACTCCAGGATTGTTTATAGTTGCCTCTATCCTCCCCAGTGAGGGAATATGATGGCCTACCTTCATCCAACACTGGGATACTCCAGGATTGTTTATAGTTGCCACTGCCCTCCCGTGAGGGAATATGATGGCCTACCTCCATAGAACACTGAGATACTCCTGGATTGTTTATAGTTGCCACTGCCCTCCCTTGAGGGAATATGCTGGCTTACCTTCATCAAACACTGGAATCCTCCAGGATTGTTTCTAGTTGCCACTGTCCTCCCCAGTGAGGGAATATGATGGCTTACCTTCATCCAACACTGGGATACTCCAGAATTGTTTACAGTTGCCACTGTCCTCCCCAGGAGTGTTTATAGTTGCCACTGTCCTCCCCAGTGAGGGAATATGATCGCTTACCTTCATCGAACACTGGGATACTCCAGGAGTATTTATAGTTGCCACTGTCCTCCCCAGTGAGGGAATATGATCGCTTACCTTCATCGAACACTGGGATCCTTCAGGATTGTTAATAGTTGCCACTGTCCTCCCCAGTGAGGGAATATGATGGCTTACCTTCATTGAACACTGGGATACTCCAGGATTGTTTATAGTTGCCACTGTCCTCCCCAGTGAGGGAATATGATGGCTTACCTTCATTGAACACTGGGATACTCCAGGATTGTTTATAGTTGCCACTGTCCTCCCAAGTGAGGGAATATGATGGCTTACCTTCATTGAACACTGGGATACTCCAGGATTGTTTATAGTTGCCACTGTCCTCCCAAGTGAGGGAATATGACGGCTTACCTTCATTGAACACTGGGATCCTTCAGGATTGTTAATAGTTGCCACTGTCCTCCCCAGTGAGGGAATATGATGGCTTACCTTCATCGAACACTGGGATACTCCAGGATTGTTTATAGTTGCCACTGTCCTCCCAAGTGAGGGAATATGATGGCTTACCTTCATCGAACACTGGGGTCCTCCAGGATTGTTTATAGTTGCCACTGTCCTCCCCAGTGAGGGAATATGATCGCTTACCTTCATCGAACACTGGGATCCTTCAGGATTGTTAATAGTTGCCACTGTCCTCCCCAGTGAGGGAATATGATGGCTTACCTTCATCGAACACTGGGATACTCCAGGATTGTTTATAGTTGCCACTGTCCTCCCAAGTGAGGGAATATGATGGCTTACCTTCATTGAACACTGGGATCCTTCAGGATTGTTAATAGTTGCCACTGTCCTCCCCAGTGAGGGAATATGATGGCTTACCTTCATCGAACACTGGGATACTCCAGGATTGTTAATAGTTGCCACTGTCCTCCCCAGTGAGGGAATATGATGGCTTACCTTCATTGAACACTGGGATACTCCAGGATTGTTTAAAGTTGCCACTGTCCTCCCAAGTGAGGGAATATGATGGCTTACCTTCATTGAACACTGGGGTCCTCCAGGATTGTTTATAGTTGCCACTGTCCTCCCAAGTGAAGGAATATGATGGCTTACCTTCATTGAACACTGGGGTCCTCCAGGATTGTTTATAGTTGCCACTGTCCTCCCAAGTGAGGGAATATGATGGCTTACCTTCATCGAACACTGGGGTCCTCAAGGATTGTTTATAGTTGCCACTGTCCTCCCCAGTGAGGGAATATGATGGCTTACCTTCATTGAACACTGGGATCCTTCAGGATTGTTAATAGTTGCCACTGTCCTCCCCAGTGAGGGAATATGATGGCTTACCTTCATTGAACACTGAGATACTTTGGATTGTTTATAGTTGCCACTGTCCTCCCAAGTGAGGGAATATGATGGCTTACCTTCATCGAACACTGGGGTCCTCCAGGATTGTTTATAGTTGCCACTGTCCTCCCAAGTGAAGGAATATGATGGCTTACCTTCATTGAACACTGGGGTCCTCCAGGATTGTTTATAGTTGCCACTGTCCTCCCAAGTGAGGGAATATGATGGCTTACTTTCATCGAACACTGGGGTCCTCCAGGATTGTTTATAGTTGCCACTGTCCTCCCCAGTGAGGGAACATGATGGCTCACCTTCATCGAACACTGGGGTCCTCCAGGATTGTTTATAGTTGCCACTGTCCTCCCAAGTGAAGGAATATGATGGCTCACCTTCATTGAACACTGGGGTCCTCCAGGATTGTTTATAGTTCCACTGTCCTCCCAAGTGAGGGAATATGATGGCTTACCTTCATCGAACACTGGGGTCCTCCAGGATTGTTTATAGTTGCCACTGTCCTCCCCAGTGAGGGAACATGATGGCTTACCTTCATCGAACACTGGGATACTCCAGGATTGTTTATAGTTGCAAATGTCCTCCCCAATGAGGGAACATGATGGCCTACCTTTATCCCACACTGGGATACTCCAGGATTGTTTACAGTTGCCACTGTCCTCGCAAGTGAGGGAAAATGACAGTTTTAGTCAGGGAATAAAATGACTTACCTTCATCCAAAACTGGGGTCTTCCAGGATGGTTTATAGTGAAGAATTATGATGTTTTTAGTGAGAGAATATGATGGCCTACCTTCATCCAACAATGGGATGCTCCATGATTTCTTGTAGTTGCCACTGTCTTCCCCAGGATTGTTTATATTTGCCACTGTCCTCCCCAGTGAGGGAATATGATCGCTTACCTTCATCGAACACTGGGATACTCCAGGAGTATTTATAGTTGCCACTGTCCTCCCCAGTGAGGGAATATGATCGCTTACCTTCATCAAACACTGGGATCCTTCAGGATTGTTAATAGTTGCCACTGTCCTCCCCAGTGAGGGAATATGATGGCTTACCTTCATTGAACACTGGGATACTCCAGGATTGTTTATAGTTGCCACTGTCCTCCCAAATGAGGGAATATGATCGCTTACCTTCATCAAACACTGGGATCCTTCAGGATTGTTAATAGTTGCCACTGTCCTCCCCAGTGAGGGAATATGATGGCTTACCTTCATTGAACACTGGGGTCCTCCAGGATTGTTAATAGTTGCCACTGTCCTCCCCAGTGAGGGAATATGATGGCTTACCTTCATTGAACACTGGGATACTCCAGGAGTATTTATAGTTGCCACTGTCCTCCCCAGTGAGGGAATATGATCGCTTACCTTCATCAAACACTGGGATCCTTCAGGATTGTTAATAGTTGCCACTGTCCTCCCCAGTGAGGGAATATGATGGCTTACCTTCATTGAACACTGGGGTCCTCCAGGATTGTTTATAGTTGCCACTGTCCTCCCAAGTGAGGGAATATGATGGCTTACCTTCATTGAACACTGGGATACTCCAGGATTGTTTATAGTTGCCACTGTCCTCCCAAGTGAGGGAATATGATGGCTTACCTTCATTGAACACTGGGATCCTTCAGGATTGTTAATAGTTGCCACTGTCCTCCCCAGTGAGGGAATATGATGGCTTACCTTCATTGAACACTGAGATACTTTGGATTGTTTATAGTTGCCACTGTCCTCCCAAGTGAGGGAATATGATGGCTTACCTTCATCGAACACTGGGGTCCTCCAGGATTGTTTATAGTTGCCACTGTCCTCCCAAGTGAAGGAATATGATGGCTCACCTTCATTGAACACTGGGGTCCTCCAGGATTGTTTATAGTTCCACTGTCCTCCCAAGTGAGGGAATATGATGGCTTACCTTCATCGAACACTGGGGTCCTCCAGGATTGTTTATAGTTGCCACTGTCCTCCCCAGTGAGGGAACATGATGGCTTACCTTCATCGAACACTGGGATACTCCAGGATTGTTTATAGTTGCAAATGTCCTCCCCAATGAGGGAACATGATGGCCTACCTTTATCCCACACTGGGATACTCCAGGATTGTTTACAGTTGCCACTGTCCTCGCAAGTGAGGGAAAATGACGGTTTTAGTCAGGGAATAAAATGACTTACCTTCATCCAAAACTGGGGTCTTCCAGGATGGTTTATAGTGAGGAATTATGATGTTTTTAGTGAGAGAATATGATGGCCTACCTTCATCCAACAATGGGATGCTCCATGATTTCTTGTAGTTGCCACTGTCCTCGCCAGTGAGAGAATATGACGGCTTACAGCCAACAGGAAGTCCTTTCACAATTTCTGGTGTACAAGAATCTGAAAACACAATTTTGCAATACATAATCTTTATTTGATGGGTAGTGTTCCATAGGTGGTCTGAAATATAACAATACTACATGTATTACATTACATAGGGACACTGATATTGAATATACATGTTATTTGGCCTAATTATTGCCTTGCAAACAAAAGCCTGTTTCCTAACATAGGTGAGGCTATCTAAACTATTTTTTGAAGTTCCCTTACATTTTGCGTTACAAGATACAGGAATTTTCATTTAAGTCGGGTATATAATACAAAAAAAAAATATGTGTTCAATGAGCTATTTCCGACATGAATAACAAAAACATACATAACTATGAATTGGTGACCTGGAAATTAAAGCATATAGTTTTAAATAGGTTACACATGGAAAAAGTATTTACAAAAGCCTTTTATTTTTATGCACAAGTACAAAACAAGATGCCAATTTGGCAACGCCACATTTTTCATTAATGATACATTATTTGACTATGCAATTTTGCACACCCTACATTTTAGCTAATGACATAGTTTTTAAACCAAGAAGACTCATATTTATACTTTTATCAGAAATTATGTTCATACAAATAATCTGATCAAATTCCATGAAGATCAAAAGAAACCATAAATTTTACAATTTGATAAAAACTATTGACTTTAAGGCATGGAATAAAAACTTTAACGTAGAATTCCGCCTGGTTTTTGCAATTCTTAAACACATTTTTTTTTCTATGAAAAAGTAAGATGGATTAATGTGACTTAATATGATAACATCGACTAGTTTTTCCGATGGTGTGGCCTCTTACCTTGACCATGACCTTTGAGTTACATGGGTCTTCTGCACAACACGCCACCTCATTATGATGTCAACCTTGATGGTAGTTTTTTTTAAAAATCCTATAATGCATGGTCAAGAAAAAGCCTGGATAAGGATCATTTCAATCTTTGAGCTCTTACCTTGACCTTTGCAAAATTATACAATGCTGACTTCTTGATAAAGTAGAAGATGTCATTGAGAAAGATGTTGATGTTGCTCTTTCAATTAAGTTAATTCCTGCTTGTTTATGAAAACATTTGCAGTTTAAAAGCGTTTATTCAAGTCCATATCTGTTTTTAAAGATGCACTATTACTCCCATACAAGATTTACCACAATTAATACAATTGTTTTAATATACCAAAAAGGACGAATAAATGTCAAAAACAATGGTTTTTATGAAGGATACCGAGTTTAATTTGAAAGAAAGGTGCAGAGTACACTGTATTTCTACCTTACAAGATGATTGTAGATCACAGTAAATCTTATAGCACTCACCAATCAATTAATATTTTCCATATATGCATTATTTTTAAGTAAGAAGTAAAAGGTTTATCACACAAAATTTATGTTTGCTATCCAAGTGTATGAATTGATTTTGAATAAGAGTGTCACTTAAACAAATTGTGTGTACAAAAATACATTGTATTTTGTAAATGCAGTTATTAATAATGGCAATACAATACTGGAGAAAACCAACCTCCAACCCTAAGCTGTCTAAGCCTGTATGGTCCAACCAGAAAGAATTCTGAGGCTGTGGAGATCTCCCTCCTGCCATATTGAGAGGCTACCTTCATCACAGGGATAACAGTGTCCTCCAGGTACTGGTATACACCACCTATGCTATTTACCTGCAATACAATATTCTCAATTCAATGGCCTTTAGAAAATTAACATGCAACATTAAATGCATTTAACCATGTTCCCTTTAAAGTTGAATGCAAACACTTTGTGGCCTTTCCATAGCACTTCAAACACTTTGTCACCTTTCCTTTGCACTTCAAACACATTGTAACCTTTCGCTAGCACTTCAAACACATTGTAACCTTTCACTAGCACTTCAAACATATTGTAACCTTTCACTAGCACTTCAAACACAATGTAGCCTTTCCCTAGCACTTCAAACACATTGTAACCTTTCCCCTAAGCACTTCAAACACATTGTAGCCTTTCACTAGCACTTCAAACACATTGTAACCTTTCACTAGCACTTCAAACACATTGTAACCTTTCCACAGCACTTCAAACACATTGTAACCTTTCACTAGCACTTCAAACACATTGTAGCCTTTCACTAGCACTTCAAACACATTGTAGCCTTTCCCCAGCGCTTCAAACACATTGTAACCTTTCACTAGCACTTCAAACACATTGTAACATTTCCCCAGCGCTTCAAACACATTGTAGCCTTTCCCCAGCGCTTCAAACACATTGTAGCCTTTCCCCAGCGCTTCAAACACATTGTAACCTTTCACTAGCACTTCAAACACATTGTAACCTTTCACCAGCACTTCAAACACATTGTAACCTTTCCCCAGCACTTCAAACACATTGTAACCTTTCACTAGCACTTCAAACACATTGTAACCTTTCACCAGCACTTCAAACACATTGTAACCTTTCACCAGCACTTCAAACACATTGTAACCTTTCACTAGCACTTCAAACACATTGTAACCTTTCACTAGCACTTCAAACACATTGTAACCTTTCACTAGCACTTCAAACACATTGTAACCTTTCACTAGCACTTCAAACACATTGTAACCTTTCACTAGCACTTCAAACACATTGCAACCTTTCACTAGCACTTCAAACACATTGCAACCTTTCACTAGCACTTCAAACACATTGCAACCTTTCACTAGCACTTCAAACACATTGCAACCTTTTACTAGCACTTCAAACACATTGTAACCTTTCACTAGCACTTCAAACACACTGTAACCTTTCACTAGCACTTCAAACACATTGCAACCTTTCACTAGCACTTCAAACACATTGCAACCTTTCACTAGCACTTCAAACACATTGGAACCTTTCACTAGCACTTCAAACACATTGTAACCTTTCACTAGCACTTTAAACACATTGTAACCTTTCACTAGCACTTCAAACACTTTGTAACCTTTCACTAGCACTTCAAGCACATTGCAACCTTTCACTAGCACTTCAAACACATTGCAACCTTTCACTAGCACTTCAAACACATTGCAACCTTTCACTAGCACTTCAAACACATTGTAACCTTTCACTAGCACTTCAAACACATTGTAACCTTTCACTAGCACTTCAAACACATTGTAACCTTTCACTAGCACTTCAAACACATTGTAACCTTTCACTAGCACTTCAAACACATTGCAACCTTTCACTAGCACTTCAAACACATTGTAACCTTTCACTAGCACTTCAAACACATTGTAACCTTTCACTAGCACTTCAAACACTTTGTAACCTTTCACTAGCACTTCAAGCACATTGCAACCTTTCACTAGCACTTCAAACACATTGCAACCTTTCACTAGCACTTCAAACACATTGCAACCTTTCACTAGCACTTCAAACACATTGTAACCTTTCACTAGCACTTCAAACACATTGCAACCTTTCACTAGCACTTCAAACACATTGCAACCTTTCACTAGCACTTCAAACACATTGGAACCTTTCACTAGCACTTCAAACACATTGTAACCTTTCACTAGCACTTCAAACACATTGTAACCTTTCACTAGCACTTCAAACACTTTGTAACCTTTCCCCAGCGTTTCAATCATAAGTATTAGTAGCCTTACCTAGCTCTTCAAATATTTAAGAAAAACACAAATAAGTAAAACAGAACTATTAAGATACAAACCTTTTTAAATGGCATGCCATGTTCAGCACCAACCATGACAGTGCGGACTGCGCGTGTGGTTTGGAAGATAGTGGTGATGTTACGATGTCCAGTTAGCATCAGGATGACCACGGTCAGGTAGATAAAGTGAAGGATCATGTCACAAATGGTCAAGTCCATCAACAACTCAAACTGAAAATATAAAACAGACCATTACCTTTGTCTGAAAGTATTAAAAAGGTGGCCGTGAGTTCCAATAAATGCCAGAAAATGTACCAGTTGTTAAGATACCTTTAGTCTCTGTTTGATGGCTTCCATCATGCGTTGAGGCAGGGGTGGGACAACAGACAGGTGGCTGTCAGGCTTAGGGTTCACTGAACACAAGTATTCCTCATCATTGTCTGTAACATTTCTCTTGATTAGTGATTACAATGGTATGCAAACAAGAGCTGTTACAAAAATTGACAAATGCCTTCAATAAAGCCTTTTTAGGCAGAAAGTCATTTGCTTACAACACGATAGCCAACAATGTCAAGCCAGCCACTGGAAATCACTTTGTTTTATAAGCAGTATTTTATGACCTTGGGTCGTATTCATAAAGTATCTGAGTGAAAAAGTTCAACTTACATGAAATTTAAAAAATATCCAAAAAAAGGGGGCAAACAAATTAATCTGATAAAAAAAAATGAGGGTGTTCAAATATTAACTGTTAAAATTTGGAAAATGATCACTCAGTTGAAACTTTTCATCAAGAAAATTTATGAATACGGCCCCTGGACTGTTAAAGGTTGATGTAAACTTGATGGATAGGTAAGTATTGTAAGATAATCTGACTAATGTTGCCAGAAAATGCTCTGAACCTTTGACCTATCAATATTGGTCTTATCTTCCCACTTTAACATTATGCCAGTATACTTTAAATTCCTTCAATGTAGGGTCAAATAACCGCCCAAACAACCCAAAATAAAAGTTATTTTGAATAATGGCCCTTGATACCTGTGAATATTGAAATACACTTGTATATAGTGTATTTCAGGAAGACATTTAAAATCTTGGACAAGGACTTGGTAAGGACTCAGATTTGATTAAGACTAGGTTGGTGGTGGTTTTCACAACTAAGAAACCATTAGATACCAGAGTCAAGGATTTGCCGACCTGTGTGACCTCGACTTTTGCTCTACAGACATGGTGTTGCATGTGAAACTCTTGACTTCCTATACAGAAAACCTATTGGCAAAGACATTTTAAATTCTGTTAATGTATGGCCAACATACATGTACAGCCGGTATATGCCAATTATAAATAATATTGAACAATGACTGTTAAAGGGACTGTACACCAGATTGGCACCAAAAAAAGTTTTTTTTCTGTAACGAATCTCATGACAATTATCTAATAGAATGTGTTACACTTTGATATCATAATTGTAAAAAAAAGAACCAAAATGTAAAAAAAAATTGTGTCAGAGACCGGGTTCGAACCCGTATCGCCAAAATTGCAGTCCAGCGTCGTATCCACTGAGTTACGACGGCTTACTCTAATTGGGTGACATAATTAAGCTAATACACCTACCTCGGTAATATCACATGATAACACCGACTAGCCAATCACGCATAAGGAATGAATTCTACCTGGTAGACTAACCAAGTAATCTTTTTAAATGGAAAATACGAAATAACTGCTAAACTTGTTAACTATGTGGTACTTCAGTTAGTAAGTTTCAATGCATTGTACACATCGATGCCAAGTTTGTCAGTTTTCGACAATTTTCTCGCTATATTATCATATGGAGTACAGCCCCTTTAAAAGTGACCTTGACCTTTGCCCTCCAGACATGGTTCTCATTTTGTTACATTGACATCTGTATGTGAGAGTATGAATTTTATGCAGGAAAAAAAAACACTTTCAAAAGTGCTCTACAATTTGATAAAAAGTATGAGTATGTGACCTTAAGTAAATTGCTTTAAAATTAATATCATTTTAAAACATTTTACTAAGTTGTGAACAATTGAACCAGTGTAGCCTCAACCTTTGAGATAAGAACACAGAAATAACATAAGATAATTGAGTTTAATTAACATCCTATGAATAGATAAATACATATTTGTATTTGACAGTTTGCACCATTTTTGTGAGCAAGATGCACAAATATCTCTTAAGCCTAGCATTCTCAAATTAAAATGGTGCTAGATTTCTATAAAAAAAAAATACACCAACTTAATCATTAATTTCAATTAACATCTTTAAATTACAAATATTTACATTTTTTCAGTATAAAACTTTGAATGGCAGTAATACAACCCAAAAGTGTGGCTGTTATTAAAAACCATCAAGGTCACTTATTATGTTTATGAAACATTTATGGCAACTGTCAATTTGAGAGCATTTCATTGAATTACAAATTTGGAATTTCAAAGGAATGAGCTTCTTTCCCATCTCCACAGACACTTACCCAGTTCCATGTCTGCTCCAACATCCTCAAACTCCACGTCTTTTTTAAATATCATCGTCAGCAGTACTACCACGACCAGCGTCTGATTATATACAACAACATTCACCAATTCACCTATATTTGTTTTCATACAACAACAGTTGATATTGATGTGATTAAATTAACAGCAAATAAAATGGTATTAAATATGTAATCAAAATAAAAAAATTCCAATGTACCATTTGTTCAGTTTTTAAAAGATGAAAAACAGGTTAAAACTTCAGAGGCTAAGTCGAGCCATTATTTTTCTTAAGATGCACTCTTACTCCAGAACACATGTACCACAATTAATACAATTGTTTTAATATCATGAAAAGGAGGAATACATATTGAAAAAGATGGAAGGATATGGTGTTTAATTTGAAAGAATTTGGTGCTTTTAAACATGGTATTTCTACCTTATGAGATGATAGTTGATCACTGTAAATCTTTTAGCACTCACCTGTCATTCAATACTAAGTCTTGTGCGTTTTCAGCTATTAAATACATGGTTACATTCTTGTAATTAGTAATACAATCATATTTTCCATAAAATGCATTATTTAGTAAGTAGCTAAAGGTGTATCACTCAAAACTGATGTTTGTTATACATGTGTATGTTACAAATTCCAAATACGACTTCACATTATGGTTTCCACTAGCCTTGAGGGGCTGTTGGACAAGCACACTCTGCAAAAATCCGGTGACGAAGGAGACGAGCCACTCAATGCTGAGCGTGTAGCCAAACTTGAGACCGTTGAGCATCACAAAGAAGGAGGACACCAAACACACTGATATAGCAACTGTCCAGGCCACATACAGGAACCACCATGGTAGGCTTAATAAATACATTAAACAGAAGAAGTCAGATTTCTGTACACATTAAACTTTAATGAGTGGGTATGAAAGTTGTGTTTAGGGTTACTAAAAAATCATCCTTCTAGTAACCTTGCAAAATGCATATAACCCTACAAAACTGTTATGGCATAGAAGAAATATGTTTTTTTTTCCTTTTTTCTGACCTACCCATTTTTGCCAAGAGCCTTAACCATTTTTTTTATTTGATTTATCTTTATTTGTTTGATTTTTCTTAAGTTGAACATGAAGCGTTTTGGGCGTTTTTTTAGTTATAATTCTGACTACAGAACACAAGTAGAAAACAACATGCTTCAACTTTGTATAGTTGGCATTTGATATCAGAAAATGATTCATTCTGTATTTCAGAACTAATTTTGCAGTGGAAATCTATCTATTAGTAAAAATTAAAATGTTCTAAGGGGACTGACTGACAGGTCTCAATATGTTAATTTATTTTGATTAAAAATAAATTTTATTATTTTTGTGAGATTGAAGTAAATTGTTGTCTGTCACATTGCTAAGCAATCGGAATACTAGGTTGCTACCGTTAAAGTTATTACAGACTTAGTCATGATATTTTACGGTAGTTTAAGGTACAATTTAGACCAAGATTAAACCGGTCAATGAATCGTGAATCACGCTTTTATGGCAAACCTCGTGAACAGCGGATCGAAATAAAAATGCTCTTCAAAAATTTACTTGAGTTTTTAATTAGTTTAATAGTTATAAAATACACAATTTAATACGCCTGAGTCAACAATGACGGGTCCAGGACGTCCTATAGGGAGAAAATAGAGGATAGAAGAGGAACAAATCGCGACAGAAGAACAGCCACTTGTACGGTGGCAAAACCGGGCGCCGCAGATACCCCTGGGACAGCAGATACCTTTGGCACCACAGCTTATAATGTTGTTTTCACCGAGGATAAGCATGGCTCTATAGATGTTTGGGGTGGCTTGGCGTGTTCTGGTCAAGGTGGAACTATTCTCATGGGTGCAAACTATTAAAGTCATGGGGACATGGACAGGTGTATGTTGGCGAATTATGATTTGTCCACATGTGTAACACAATTGTAATGGCAAATCATGAGGGTGATTTACAAATTTGGCGATTCTTTTGAAAGGGGCAATATAATAAAATGAAATCTGCAAAGGTTTGGTTCGTGGTAAATCCGGTACTGCACTTGTGTTTATTTGACCTCTGTGTTCTTAAGTAGACATGTGGCAGTTTTTCTCAGTATTTAGGTTAAAAGCAGTTAGTTAAAACATTAAATGGGACGTTCAGGCTTTGGGCGGCATTTGTTTAATGTTAATTAGTAACTTCGTATACATGTAGTATGCATGTATTTATCATTTATGTAGCTATTGGTCAAACAAATACGTGACAACTCTAAAAAATAAAAGTAAATATATGGAACTTTGGAAAAACACAGCCAAGTTTTGTGTTGTGGATGTGCATATGTTTCCTTCTCTTTGGTGTGGGAGTTGTTGGAATACTGGTATATTTTGCTTACGAAAGATCTGCTTTAGTCGCTTTAATGCCAAAAATGTTCCTTTATGAATAGTGTAACTTATTTGAGTTACAGCGGTCTGCAATTGCGGTGTTTCTATCAAATATTTATTTTGCTCTTAGGGATGGCTTTGGTGAAGCTAGATTTTCTTATAACGTGGAACCTCTTTGGCAAATCAACGAATATAACAATCAATATAACAATTAATTATAACAATTAGACGGTAAGTGTTAAAAATCACCTTATAATTCAAATTTCGTGGCCTTCGTGGGCTTGGGAAAAGGGAGATGTCAAGGACTGACAGTATCCTCGACTAATTAGGATTCTCAGATGTAGGGAATAAAGCAAAAGTAATCAAGTCGGACAAAACATTGAAATCATTTAGTTACTTTAGTTATGACATTTATTCATCCTTATTGCCACAAGTATTTAGGCACAAACGGTTAAAAGTTCGCGTATGTGTTGTGGGCGTGGCGCATGCACTAAAACTAGGCCACCATCTGGATTCGAGTGCCTCGATTCACTAACTCTGAAGTGGTCCATGTCGGCACGTTTTTTTAATGAGGCCAGCACTATTTTAATCAATTGTTTATTGAGGAAAAAATCAAACATATCTTCAAAAATGTTAATGTCAAAATTTCAACTTGTAATAAAATATTTACAGTATTTCGCAGGCATGGAAATTTCATCATGTCAAATTACTTGTAGTGAAGGGTTAATATAATTTATTTCCAAGACAATACTTTCTCTTAGGGTATGTTTTCAGTGACACTAAACATTCTAGATGACTTGAGAGCAGAGGTGCCTTCCTCTCTGATCATTCTGAACAAAAGCATAGAAAATTATTCTGTATTGCTGATTGCATTATCACTCCTCCTTGGGATGTGCTTAAAACAGAAACAAAGATTCAATAATTTTGGCACTACGACTTTGGTTCATGTGAACCCATACTGTAAATTAACTTGGCCTTACTTCAAGAATTTACGTCCCGTGACTGCCTTGTTTATGAATGGTGTGCACAGCTGATGGGGTGGCCAGCGGGATTTTTAAGGATGTTTTGTGGGAAATATTGTGGGTTTCGATGGCAATTAATTTGGGAATAGTAAAACTGCAATATTTACGATGTTCGCATTTGTGGTGGATTTATCTGTTTTTAATAGCGGTTTCTTTAGTGATTAGTTATTAGTAAAAATGGTGTCATAGCCATGCAGATACGCGCAAATATCGTGATAACAAGGTAAAAACAAAGATTTCCGCGATTCAAGGTCACAGTGCTCGTGATTAAAGGGACTATGACAATACAATTTGATTTTAATATGTTACAAAAATAGATAAAATTCAAGAGGCTTCCGACTTCCGATGTGAAACCATGGTAATAAGTTACAAAAACCTTTCTTCACATAATATAATAACAAGATTAAAGATTAATATGTGAAAACAATGATAATAGTGTGAATGACGGTCAGGATTGGTTTATTTTTCTAGTGAACCCGTGTTCAGTACAGTAAAAGAATGCGGTTTTTAAAATGGTTAGCTACCCCATCCATAAAATGGTTAGCTACCCCATCCAGGATATCAAAACATCAAACTGTAGGTTTAAAAAGTCATATAGTAATAAAGCATTGATTATGATCCAACGAGTGTCGCTGTACCTTGGTACATCAGTATAGTCAATATCATTAGATGGTTGTATTGTGTCCAAACCAAAGCTAGTTAGAAGAATATATCTATTGAAAAACGAAATGTTCCAATACATGTATAATATTAGAGAATGTGCGTCACGACAATGAGGCTTTGCATGGCGCTCATATGACAAGCAATTCAGGTTACAACAGGCCATGATGAGCTCCGTCATCATATAGCCGGTCCAAAATAATGATCTGTAGCGGCGCTGTATGTTAGAACGTGATACATTTCAGGGAAATCAAATGGCCCTGGTTAATCAAACGGGTCATTTTTTAACACGATCGTCTACTAGATATGCTTGTTTTATTAAAGGGAAATGCTCGTGGGCAAGCTGCAAATTTGATCATAGCTATTCATGATGTGGGGCAGTTCTCCCTGCCAATCGTGGGTGCAAATATAACCTCTGCAAACGCCAATTCAGGGTGGGGGCAAATATAACCCCTGCAAACGCCAATTCAGGGTAGGGGCATTGTTTGAATACATCTCAACTTCCGGTGGATATAAAGTTATTATGACGCTCTTAGGGATTCTATAATACATTTTATAGAAAAGGAATTTTTGGGGGGAAATTGTTTAACAATTTTGTGGCGGGAAAAAATTGGCAAGCCAAGTCGATTTGGCTGGGCTGTCTTCCGTTACAGTTAAAAATGCATATATACATATACAATTTAGAATTAAGTTGTATTTAAGCTTGTCGAGATCTTTACCTGATCGAGCACCTCGGTACTAGTTATCGCTTGGTAGGGGAATCCACAAGTGGGTTTTAAATATCAAATTGGGATTTATACACTAAAATCAATTAATTTTATAGAATATAGATATAAATAACACTGATAATCCTGTTGGAATTACAAAGTCTGAACGAGTCTACTGCATGTAAATTGCAACGAACCGACAAACCAACCGACTGACCACAGGGTGACTCCAATATACCCCCTTCAAACTTCGTTTGTCGAGGGTATAATAATCTAAGGGCAATAACTCTGAAAATACCATACACAAAATAATGATTCGTAGCACTGAGCACTTATCCACAATACAGTCAATATGTGTATAAAGTTTGAAGTCAATGCCTAAAATAGCATATGGTGTTATGGAGAGAAGACTTGTCCGAATAAAAAAATGATATTAAAGTAATCAAAGAGCAATAACTAAAAAAAATGATAATAAAATAATGATTTTTTTCCACAGCACTTCTTCCAAACACAGTCAATATGTGTATGAAGTTTGAAGTCAATACCTTAAAAACATATGAAGTTATGGATATGTAAAAAAATAAGTATAAAAATAAGTAAGAGGTATGATGCTGTTGAAACCCGTTATCGCTCGATATTGCTAATTTTGCTCGATTTTCACTTTAGCTCAATCTTGTTGTAATGGACCGATTTATTTTCACTCTTTGTAAGCATTTCAGCTTGGCTCGATATTGCAATGCTGAAAGTTTTTTGGCCGGTCTCTGGGATATCATTAAGCCAACGGATTTCCACTGTCACTCTAAAAACCCCACACACAAATATTCTTTCTTTAATGCACTGCATTTTTCCTCAACATGATCATTATTTTTTTAAAGTTTGAAGCCAATTCCTCAAAAATGACAGACAGATGTAACAAGGTGATTCCTAAACAGCCCACAGCATGAACTGGTTTGGGTATAATATTTAAAGCATTGATTTGACAAGACTTTTCAACATGGAACTTACAATCTTGGGTCTTTCTTTGCGCGCACCACAATGGGAGCCTCATCCAAGACACACCTACAGATTATACAGAACATCGATCACAGGCAGAATCATTGTCGCATTTATAAGATTAATTAGTTTCACATCCTTAAAAATATAGTGGCCCATTGTATAAAGGTGTGAAACATGTGGCCGATACAAACGAAGACAACCTGCATCATTTTAGCAGTTCAATTTTACACAATTTGTATGGACTAGGGATGCAAACAAATATTGGATCAAATGTTTTGGGCTCGTATTTTCATTTTACCGGGAAATTACAGACTTTTTCTATTTGTTTGTATAATTTTGTTAACAAATATGATCGTATTGGAATAGTAATGATTCAATTTTTTTTGTTCAAAACGTATCGCTCTTTGATGGAATATTTTCTAAAAGTGGGGAAAATCAGAGTGTAATTTGGGAAGCAATTAGAGTGCGTCGCAGGTACCGGCTATACAGGCAACTAAAAGAAGGAGTCAAAAAAGGCTACGGCTATGACTATATAGAACAATAATAGTTTTAAACAACTTCTGAAAGATTCATCGAATATTCTAATATTCAAAGAATTAATGAATATTCAAATTTTTCCGTTTGCTTGAATCCCTAATATAGACTAAACAATTTAACAAAAATAAGTCATGGGACAAACAAATAGCTTGTTTCACTGAGGCCTTAAAAATGTTTGGTTTGGGTTACATCCTTTTCAAAAATAGGGAAGGTAGGCTTTTTATATTTTTTTATTAGGCATTATATAAGAATGTCATTTTCATCATTGGAGAATGGTGTTTAAGCTATCTTCTGTATAAGCATTTTTTTTTCAAACTGACTATAAAAACGGTAGGGTCGTCACCTATTCTGTAGGTAGGGTCAGGTAACCCAAACCAAATGTATTTTTTTTAAGGTCTTACCTATCCTTTGAAAAAATGCTTTCTGTTGAAAACCGCTTTATCTCACTGGCTGTTTGTGAAGAAGCATCTCCCGACATGCTGATAGTCGGACTGCGAGTTGTGTGACCAATATCTCCACACGAATCAAACTTTAACGCCGACTTGTAAAAGTCATCTGCGAGCGATAGATCAGACCTATTTGGTTTCAGGGCAAGATCTTCTTTACCCCCAGTTTCCTTTTCACGAGGGGCAAGTGTAAATTGTCCTTGGTTGTCTAACACAACATTCATATCCAAGGCCTCTCCAGCAACTGACCATGAAAATCGGTCTGGCAGATTTTCAATCAAAAGTTTTGTGACTAGGTTAGGAACAACCTTGCAATGGTCTCTGATAGCATCTGTATACAGCAAACGAAACAGATCAATATCAAGCTGCCTTTGTATTTTTTTTTTTAAATCGAAATCTACTGTCATTGCAGACACTGTCTCTCGAGTAGAACCTTTATCAGTCATGGATGCATTGAATGAGGCAATGAATGTTTCATCTGGATCTTTCATCTTGCGGCGCATTTTTCGCTCTCGTGGCTTGACCTTCATAAACAGCTGTATTATAAGAAGATTCACTGGAAACATTATGAGACTGCTCTCTATTCCTGAAAAAAAAATCAAACGCGATGATGTTGCAATACCATAATGTCAAGTAATTTTTAAGTACATTGTTATGACACTTACAAGTTCAACCAATGTATACTTGAAGTATAGTATAATTTATTTATCCCCCTTATTATACTGTGTATAGGACTCTAGCAAAAAGCCTAGCATAGAAAGGACGCAGGCAAACAATTGTGTGAAAAATCAGGTAAAACACTTCCAACACCATCGATAGGACGCAGTGAAAAATTGTTAAAATCAGCAGCCACCGTATTTGATTTGTCAAACTTTATTGAATCGAAAAATGGCAAAGGTTATTAAATAGTATAGCACATGTACATCATTAATAAAACTCGAGCTATCACTGAAGGTAATTAATACCCCCGAATGCCGCCCTGATATGGAATTGCAGTCAACTATTTGGAAAGCCAACCTATAAATGACAACTTTATTTTATGGACTATCATCAGTTATTCATTTTTTGATTATGTTTTTAAAAGTTTGAAAAAAAGCTTTAAACAATATCACTATATAATCAGTGATGCTAATACTGAGATGTTAATACTGATATAATTATTTGATGTTCTATTAAGCACAGAATATACGATTGCCTATAACCATCTATAAATGAGTTAAGTTACTTTTTTTTCAAGTTATGCTCTGGACAAAAAAATAACAAAGGGCAATAACTCTGTAATTAGCTGAAATACCATTGCAGTACACTGCACTTTCTTTCATTATGATCTATCACTGTATGAAGTTTTATTGAATTCCATCCCATAGTTTTCAAGTTATGCTCTGGACAAGTAAAAAGTAACAAAGGGCAATATGATCTATCACTGTAGGAAGTTTTATTAAATTCCATCCAATAGTTTTCATGTTATGCTCCGGACAAGAAAAAGAAACAAAGGGCAGTTACTCTGTAATTAGCTAAAATAGAGTTATTGTTCTTATGCACTGCACTTCCTCTCATTGTGCTTTACCATTGTATGAGGTTTCAATAAATTCCATCAAGTAGTTTGCAATTAATGTCTGGAAAAATTGACAGCAAAAAAAAAACAAATAAAGGGCAATAACTCAAAATTAGCTAAAGTAGAGTTATGGTTCTTGAACACTTCGCCTCCTCTCATTGTGCTTAACCATTGTATGAAGTTCCAATGAATTCTATCCAGTACTTTTCAAGTTATACTCCGGACAAAAAAAAGTAACAAAGGGCAATAACTCTGTAATAAGCAAGAATAGAGTTATGGTTATTGTACACTGCACTTCCTCTCATTATGCTCTACCATTGTATGAAGTTCAATCCAATTCCATCCAGAAGTTTTTAAGTTATGCTCCGGACAAGGTAAAGTGCCGACCGACAAACCGATCGACCACAGGGTGACTCCAATATACCCCCTTCGAACTTCGTTTGTCGGAGTATAATAACAATTTGAATTTTTTGCCAAGGATTGCATCGTTAAAATACAATCAAATCTAAAATATTTCACAGGTGGAGAAGCAGAAAACAGCAAGGTCTTTTATAGGCAAAGAAATACTTTCATATCCTTTGCTTTATAAAAGTTTTAAGGAATGCACTTCACTTCTTTTATTGCTTGTTTACATCGGTTTTAAACTGTGGTGACCCATGTGAGAACCCCGTTGAAGTCACATGATTCCTCACCCAGATAAATTGCACATACCAATAACAATCTGTGTAAGGTTGAGACTGAAGGGCCCAGCCTTCACCTGGTCAGCGGGTTCGTCCGTGGGGATGCCGTAGAACATGAGGTTGGTTAACATAGTTGAGAGCAGAAGGGAGAGGGCGCACGTGAGCCGCTGAACGCGTGTGAACTGGCTTGCTGGGGACTTGGAGAAGATGCTGATCCACAAATGGCCGTTCCTTATCTCCCGGCTAAACTGGATCATGAACTTGTACTTCAGCTTCACCCTCATCTGATCCTGACGATGATAAGGGCTTCGTTGCACTGATACTCATGTATTCTCAACAAATTTTTTAAACAGCTACCTACTTAAAATAACATCCTCTTAGGTCTTAGATAAAACCAACTACTGGTCTTATGTTCATTTTGAAAGTTCACAAGAAAATCCCCTAGGTTGGCCACAAAGACCAGTTCCCTTTATATTAGTGACAATATCAGCAACAATATAACCATGTTAAGTTGACTCAGAAGGACATTCATGTTGTTAATACTTTCGTAAAAACACATATTGAACAACATGTTATCTTTTTTTTTGATATACATGTCAATTACACTTTGACTTTTCTAGGAATTAAGCTCAGTTAGACTTGCAACTCCTTCGAACTCTCTCGAGTGAGTAGGTATTGGGCCACAGTTAAGTCCCCCTCCCCGACAGTTATCACCTCCCATCGACCTTAAACCGTAAGACCACAGTTATCAGACATAATAAGTATAAAATGTGTCACTTTTAAGGAATGAGGTTTGTTCACTGACCTCCGATGTGGCTTCAATGGTAGCTGTGGTGGAGAGGAGGGAACCCATATCCACGGCAAGCCAGTCATTATAGATGTAGTTCCAGGACGAGCCAGTCTCAACATCCTTGATATGAACCTGATTCAGGTACCTGGATCATCCAACACACTCCACCATTACAGACGCAATCACTGTCACTATTACAAACTAGGGATGGTTACCGAGTACCCGAGAACTCCAGTACTTGATCAAGTGTCCAAGTACCAGAGTATTAATTCAGTACTCGAGTCAAGTACCCGAGTATTAATTCAGTACTCGAGTTTTCGGCAAAAAAATGATCTTGTTTAATATTCAGCAAATCCAGTGACCTCCACATACAGATGATGTTATAAAAATATACTGCTGCGTTGCCAACAATACAATGTTCGTTCCTATGAAAACAGATTATCATGGCAACCAATGGCAGAGCTAAATATGTTACCAGTGTGGATTGCTTCCTGTGTTGTCATGCCAGACTGTGATGGAGGAGATGTGCCCCAAGCTGTGCTCTGTTGTGACCACTAACCAGTCTTCACTCCCCGGCTGCAGGCACACTCGGTCCGCAGTGTTCACATGCTTCTTTCCACTCACTCCATCAGTCCCTGGAATCATGCAGTCATTGTACATCAGTCAGTATTACACAACTTATAAGTAATTAACCAACTGAACTTTGCCTTACAAAGTGCAAAAGTTTTTGAAGGACAAAAAAAAAGATCATTATAAATTGTATTTAGTGTTTAAAGTTCAATATTTAGTAGGGATGGCAATGAGTACCCGGTCAATCATCCGAGTACCCTGATACCAAATCACTACTCGAGTACTCGAAAAAAATATAGTTTTCTAATAAAATTCACCAAAAACACGATTTACAGACGTAAGTATCAGATCGGGCGCGTTTTCAAGGAGACAATTTACGGTCCCTCTAATCCCCGCTGTGTACACATTTGACCCTAATAAATTAAATGACAGTTGATGTGAGAGTTGAAAAATGACAACAAAGGGCCCTTATTTGCAAATATCACTGATGCCAATTAACGAAGTTGTGATAGCGAAGTTGTGATAGCGGTACATCTCATACAGAATTGTTTTGTTTACCAATTTTTTCACCAAACAATGGACGTTAACGAGCGAATTAGTAACGACCGTTACATACAATGATTCCTGAATGATGTATCTTAATCCAGGAATTAGGAGTATTAATGAGGTAAACAACAATATTACAGTCTGAAAAACTGTCATTTTAAATATTATTTCGTAGAGAAAACAACTAATCAAATTTATAAATAATTTTCGTTCATTGTAATTCTAAATGTTGTTCATTATTGACTGTAGTCTCGATTATCTATCCGAATATGATCCGAGTTTTCCTTCCCATTTATTTTGTAGTACATAAGTATGTATACAATGAAATGAAAGGCGTGATTAACAAATTAAAAGCATAAAACAACGTTTGTTTTCTTTTTAATGGTTTTTCTGTTTAGGTGCATAATGACATTCATATTTAAAAAAACAGCCAATATTACGACCAACGCACAAAGTACATGAACGATACATGCATACACGAACTCGTCTTTCCCGAATACCAATTCAAGTTATCCAAGTTATCGAGTACCCGAGTACTCGATCAGAAGATTGTCAGAGTACTCAAGTACCAATTTTACTACGCGTTCAGCAGCCATCCCTAATATTTAGTAAGCATTATTCATATATCTGTTTCAACATGTGAAGCTGTAATTAATAGTTAGCCAATTTTATGAAAGAACATTTTATTAAATTTCTAATCGGAAAGTATTTTTATTTTTCCCGAAATGTCTTGATACAAAATGAATATTTTTGTGTCAAAATAGTCTGTACAATCCAATCAACAATGTCTGGAGGCTTTAGTGGTGATTGCATCTAATTTAGGAAAGATAGTTCAGCTTTTTTTAACCAGGAAATGAAATTAATCCACTATTTTTAATAATTTTATTGAATATCTAATATCTTTCGCATTTATAAAAATATCCTTAAGAACTCACAAGACATTGTTGATAAGGTTACCTCTGGGACATTTTGTCACAAACATTTTTTTGTAAAAATACTTTTTCGAAATTGTGCGAATGATTTTAATTTGGTCCAAAATCTGATATAATCTTCTTTTGTTATATTTGGTCAACTTATTATCCCAAAAAAATTGTCGCACAAGATTGATGTTTAACTCCCTAAAATGATTGTTCGTCAAAACCAAATAAAATATTAACTTTTGAAATGTTCTAATTTTTGGCCTTCCCCACTGTATTTGGGATATAACTGAGGTCGATTTATCTCAATCTAACTTGATCAAACCATCTATATTATTTTGGATATACAGGGTGGGATGAATTTTTTTTAACTCAGTTCTATTTCAGCATTTTTCCCCATTACTAGGAATAAAAAGTTTTATTGCAATTGGTCAATAAATAGCTAAATCACACCAGCAAAAGATATACATGTGAAACTTTCAGGTAAAAGGGGAATAACTGGTATAATTTATTTTACAACCAAATTGACTGAAACAGTATGCTTACACACATTGTCCCAAACTTGCATCATGATTGAACAAAAAATGCTTTAGTTATTGTCTGCACAAGTAACAAACCTACCATATTTTAAGTTAAGAAGAATTGCTATGAAATCCATGTTATGCAACATTGACCTCTAAAAGTGACCTTGAGATGAAAGCATAAATGTCTGGTGCTACAAATATTCCAATGAAGCTTGGGAATTCTGTGTATTTTCATGAATATTTAAAGTCATGGCTGAGACGTGAAAAGGTGTTATGGATTCTACAATCTAATGATTGCAAAGTTTGACCTTGACCTTTAAAACATAGAACACATTTTTTGTGTACAACACAACTTCCCGTGATGCTCAACTCAAAGTTATGGGCCACACATATTTTTCTTGTGCTCTACAATTTAGTGGAGATATACTGAATTTCTATTAATGGAAAAAAAACTTTATAACTGTGACACAATTGTTGCTTTGAAGTCCATGTTGGGGAACATTGATCTCCAAGTGTGACCTTGTCATTTAAGATAAGGACACAAATGTTATGCCAACATTACTGCCAATGATGCTCTAAAATCCTGTATAAAACGATTGAATTCCAATTAATAGTAAAAAAAGAGTTACGACCAAGACATAAATTATTACTATAAAATCCATATTGTATAACACTAAGCTGCAAGTGAGACCTTGACCTTGAACAGACATAGTGACAAGGATGGGAGTGTGATTGCTATATGTGACACCATTCAGAGGCATGAACAATAGGGATTCCCAAAAAGTCGAAACAACACATTTTTTTCTAAATCAGAATGGCCTTGATCCCTTCCCTAAATGTGTTTTTGTCAACACATTACAAAAAAACAACTTTTATTAATGCAAACAGAGGATTAACACCCATGGCTGTAAAGTCAGACGTAATGATTATGATTTAAATAATACATATTTAATCTATTGTCAACACAAAATTTTGCTAAAACTGCTACCATTATAGACGCCAAACGTAATATTAATATGGTATGCACCAAACTCAAGTTAAAAGGTCAAGCATAAACCCTAGATTAATTGCTCCCCCCTTCCCCATGCATCAAGAAAGAAAACCTTACAAGAGCATAATTTATCATATAATATTCATAAAAATTAGGTTAAATGTAGGTTTTTGAATATACCCGTCATGTAGAAGTAGACATTGGCAGATGTCCCTGCATGTTTCCACCAGCCGGTAATGAAGCATACAAGATACACATACTGGTCCCCCTGCTTGTTGTCCACACACGGAATAACTCCCACCTGAAGCACACAAGATACACATACTGGTGTTCTCAGAGTGGTTGTCTACACACCAGATAACTCCCACCTAAAGCACACAAGATACACATACTGGTCCTCAGAGTGGTTGTCCACACACCAGATAACTCCCACCTAAAGCACACAAGATACACATACTGGTCCTCAGAGTGGTTGTCCACACACCAGATAACTCCCACCTAAAGCACACAAGATACACATACTGGTCCTCAGAGTGGTTGTCCACACACCAGATAACTCCCACCTAAAGCACACAAGATACACATACGGGTCCTCAGAGTGGTTGTCCACACACGGGATAACTCCCACCTGAAGCACACAAGATACGCACACTGGTCCTCAGGAGGGTTGTCCACACACGGGAATACTCCCACCTGAAGCACACAAGATACACATACTGGACCCCAGAGTGGTTGTCCACACGAGATAACTCCCACCTAAAGCACACAAGATACACATACTGGTGTCCTCAGGGGGGTTGTCCACACACGGGATAACTCCCACCTGAAGCACACAAGATACACATACTGGTCCTCAGAGTGGTTGTCCACACACGGGATAACTCCCACCTGAAGCACACAAGATACACATACTGGTCCTCAGAGTGGTTGTCCACACACCAGATAACTCCCACCTAAAGCACACAAGATACACATACTGGTCCTCAGAGTGGTTGTCCACACACCAGATAACTCCCACCTGAAGCACACAAGATACACATACTGGTCCTCAGGGGGTTGTCCACACACGGGATAACTCCCACCTGAAGCACACAAGATACACATACTGGTCCCCCTGCTTGTTGTCCACACACCAGATAACTCCTACCGAAGCACACAAGATATACATACTGGTCCTCAGGGGGGTTGTCCACACACGGGATAACTCCCACCTGAAGCACACAAGATACACATACTGCTCATTCGGGTGGTTGTCTAAACACAGGATAACTCCCACCTGAAGCACACAAGATACACATACTGCTCCTTCGGGTGGTTGTCTAAACACAGGATAACTCCCACCTGAAGCACACAAGATACGAATACTGCTCCTTCGGGTGGTTGTCTAAACACGGGATAACTCCCACCTGAAGCACACAAGATACGAATACTGCTCCTTTGGGTGGTTGTCTAAACACGGGATAACTCCGACCTGAAGCACACAAGATACGAATACTGCTCCTTCGGGTGGTTGTCTAAACACGGGATAACTCCCACCTGAAGCACACAAGATACGAATACTGCTCCTTTGGGTGGTTGTCTAAACAAGGGATCACCATGACCCACCTGATGATTACAAGGTACATATAGTGGTTGCTCGACTATCTATGTACATGAAGTTTACATATAACAAAGATGTTCCAAACAGTTCTGGTCTGATATGGACCTTTGACATCTATGACTTTGATATCAAATGGCTATGTGACTTTTGACCTCTATATTGTCACTCTTAAAATTGCAAAAACTGATCATGACCTTGATTCATTTAGCTGAAACATGCACTCAATGTGCAAGTTCAATGTGGTGAACATTTGTGCTAAGTTGAATTAATCTTCAAGCGGTTGACGATATTTGGGAAAATAATTAAAAATGACATCTCGAGATATCACAAAAGCCATAACTACCCCTGAACGTTGCTTCGACACAGGATTTTATTGCATGACTAAGGCAAATAAATTGAAATAAAAATCATACCACATGATTAAATAGTGTAAAGCATCATCTCTTTTATTTGCTACAAGGTCAATCTAACCTAGCCTGTGTTAAGTGTCAAGCTGATGTTGAAAAGCACATGCCTAAAATATTTTGCAGAGGTTTTGACCAAGCCATGCAAGTTACCTTGATCTAGTGGATTAAGATATGTGTCGTCATTTTATGTTGGTCACTTTGCCAAATTAATTCTGAACTTAACCATAAATGGCAGAACCACTATCAACAGTAAGGCTTGTAGAGCAAAACTGAAACTGTTCAAAGGCACACAGTGACCTTGACCCTTAGGTTAGGATTCCTTGCGTGGCTCCTAATAACTTGTCATCTTATGGTGGTGACTAATTTCGAATCCCACCCTTTATGACAAAGCTATGGACCTAGAAACTACTATTATCAGTAAGGCTTGTACAGTAAAACTGGAACTGTTCAGAGGCACACAGGAAGTTGACCCTAAAGTTAGGAATCCTTGCATGGCGCCTTATAACTTGTCATCTTACGGTGGTGACTAATTTCGAATCCCACCCTTAATGACAAAGCTATGGACCTAGAAACTACTATCATCAGTAAAGCTTGTATAGTAAAACTGGAACTGTTCAGAGAAACATAGTGACCTTGACCCCAAAGGAAGGAATCCTGGTGTGGCACCTAATAACATGTCATCTTACAGTGGTGACTGATTTTAAATCCCACCCTTAATGACAAAGCTATGGACCTAGAAACCACTTTCATCAGTAAGGCTTGTATAGTAAAACTGGAAATGTTCAGAGGCACATAGTGACCTTGACCCTAAAGTTAGGAATCCTTGCATGGAGCCTTATAACTTGTCATCTTACCGTGATGACTAATTACGCATCCCACCCTCAATGACAAAGCTATGAACCACTATCAACAGTAAAGCTTGTATAGCAAAAGAGAGGAAGTTCTGGGGCATGCAGTGATCTTAATCCTGAAGCTATGGAGCCTGGTCTTTGCCACAACACATTTTCATCATATCAATGATCATTTCTGTTAATTATTTCTAAATCTCTCACCATGAATGATAAAGTTATGAACAGGATTCGGAAGAGGGAAGGACAGGATGATCAGGATGGATGTTAAGATACGCTTTGTAAAGCGGGGTATGAATTAATGAAGATGTACTTGTTCGATGTCCCTCCTGTCATAACGTTTGGCCCAGTGTATAAGAAAGAAGTAGACTATCCACAGCATGATGACGACTGTCACCACAACAGGGTTTTCAAAAAAACGTCAGGAATAGCACTATGTCATCTACAAAAGAAAAATTGTTAACTTTCTCTTTCATATTTCATACTTTTCAGTGAAAAATCATGCTAATAAAGATGCACTCTTACTCCCAAATAAAATTTACCACAATTAATAATATTGTTTTAATATACCAAAAAGGATGCTTACATGTCGAAATCAATGGTTCTATAAATATGAAGGATACCAATTTTAATTTGAAAGAACTGTGCATAAAACATGGTATTTCTACCTGATGAGTCTATAGTAGATCTAGTAAATATTTTAGCATTCACCCATCATTTACTATTATTGCGCTTTCTGCTATTAAATACATTCTTAAAATCTTGTTATCATTTATTAATATTTTCCATAAATTTCTGCATTTAATTTAGTAAGTAGTTAAAGGTTTATCTGTCAAAATTTATATTTGTTAAACATGTGTATGTATTGATTTTGAATAAGAGTGTCAATTTAATCTAACTGAAGAAAAAGTATTTCAATTGAAACACCTCTTAAAAAGCAAATTCATTGAATTTATATCCCCCGCCTGATAAGGCAAGGTTCATGGTTTGGAAATGTAAAGTAGGTGGAATACTCCTATATAAACATGTAATATGGCTGCAGAGAAATGGACCGTTATGAACTTTGGATATAAGTTTGAGTTTGTATGGAATTATTTGAAATAAAAGTTTTGAGTAGTATTTGTAATAGTTTCTATGAATTTGAATGATTTCAAAGTGAAAGTTCAGACATTTCTGAAGTGATAACAGTAAATAGTGGGAAATGACATTTTAAGGTACCTGTTGATCATGTTCACTGCGTGTTATTTTCAAGCTCATCTAGTTTTACTGCTACCGGTTCTGTGAGATATGACCTAGTGACCTAGTTTTTGACCCCATGAGACCAGTTTTAAAGTTCTTGTAAGATTTCATTTAGGCAACCATTCTGACCAAATTTGTACATAACTGACTACGGTATGCAATACATATGTTTGGTTTAGAACACAATTTTTCAAAGATTTCACCTATTGACCTGGTTTCTGACCCCATGTGACCCAGTTTCGAACTATTCAACAACAATCAAGGAAACCACTTTTATTAAGTTTCATGAATATTAGATTAACTCTAGTGTGTTCCCAAGCTTTTTTTAGATTTGACCTATTGACCTTATTATTGACCCATATGACCCACTTTTAAAACGCAGTCATAATTTTACCTTAGAGAACATTCTGACCATGTTTGAACATTATTGAGCCAGTCACCACCAAAAAATAGTTTTGGACAAGATTTTTGAAAGATGTGACCGAGTGACGTAATTTTTATATCACATATGACCCAGTTGAAAACATGTCAAGAGTTCATCAAGGAAAACATTATGATCAAGTTTCAAGAATATTAGACCATACATAATGCCTCTAAAAGATTTTTCTAAGATTTGACCAAGTGACCTAGTTTTTGACCCCATGTGCCCCACTTTACAAACAGTCCATATTTCATCAAGTACATCAAGACCAAGACATAATCCAACCAATCATTTCAATTCCGGACAAAATATTTCCCTAAAAAAGGGAAAAGATTTGACCTAGTGACCTTATTTTCGATCATATGTGACCCAGTTTTATTTACGACCAAGAGATCATCAAGGAAAACATTCTGATTAGTTTCATGAATATTTGACTATGTATAATGCCTATAGATTTTTCTAAGATTTGACCTAGTGACCAAGTTTTTGACCCCATTTCCCCTTTTTTAAGTGGTCCATATATCACCAAGGGGTACATCATGACCAATTTTGAACATAACTTGACAAATTATTACCATGATATGGTTCCAGACAAGATGTTTCTAAGATTTGACCTAGTGACCTAATTTTAGATCATATGTGACCCAGTTTTATTTACCACCAAGAGATCATCAAGGAAAACATTTTGACTAAGTTTCATGAATATTTGACTATGTATAATGCCTCTAGTTTGTTCTAAAGATTTTTCTAAGATTTGACCTAGTGACCTAGTTTTTGACCCCATGTGACCCACTTTTAAAAGGGGTCGAGACTTGATCCAGGGGAACATTCTGACCAAGTTTGAACATTTTCTGATCAATGCCTACCAAGATATGGTACAGGACGGACGAATGGACAGACGAACGGAATGACGGACGGACAACGCCCGAACAATATCCCCCTCCTGAAATCTTCGATTCGGCGGGGGATAATAATTCTGACAAGCTTCATGTAATAGAAAAAAAATAAGGAAAAGAACCTGGATCCACAAATGTTGGGGCCACAAGAATAGACGCTCCAAATGAAGACAGATGGGAGGTCAAACACTCAATCGATGGTGATGATGATAAACTTCTGTCAGAAATCTGAAATGTCAAAGGAGTTTTTAACAAACAAAGGACAGATTGAGCGAATACATAGAATTAATACGTGGTCGTTAAAAATATGCAAGTGCCAGGATTTTCTACTCGCATTTTTCGATTCTTACTCGTATTTTGCGAGTAAGCAACCGTTAAATTCAATCCCTGCATTCATATCTCTGAATATAATGTGCATATTAGGCCTTGGACCTTGTGCCTATAAACAAGGCTATGTTTAATTTTGGCTTCTCAAGGCTTGTCTTTCACATAACCAGTCATTTGCTAGCAATACAATAGTGAAGTCCCTTATAGGTTTTAATGCCTCACAAAAATAATCTGAAAAAACTACTGTTGTATATATCCATAGTTTTATTAGTTATTAATCCAACATATTTTTCTCAGTGCCCAAACAAACAATTGTTTGCTTTTGTTTATATATCCCTAAAAATCACAGTCTTCACTCTTAGATTAATTTTGTTTAATGAGTTCACAAAACAAATTGTTTTGGGTTAACCACTTAATTTTCGCGATAATTATCTATCTAGTTAATATTCGCGATACTTTTTTGGTAAGATAAATATCATAAGACTAAAAACAGGCCTGAGCGTGTTTGTGAATTCCATTTAATAAGTAACATAATAACTGGTTAACTAGATAAGATTCATGTTCACTTGTAACTTAGCCATGTCGCCATTTTAACCTAACCAGTTTGTACTCCTTTTTATTTTTTTATGACACATTTCTATACGAGTAGTAAGGACAGCGGGAGGGAAAATTTATAGTACCCTCTAGTGACACTGGCCAGGCAGGGCTTTTTCTGCCCATTTTGGGAAAAAGTTCCTAAACATTTTGGGAAATTTTGCGTCATGAAAATGCCGAAATTGGGAAATTTTACAATTAAAAAAAAAAGGTGTCTAGTCTCCTGTGAATTAGGAAATGATTAAAATTATTTTGTTTCCCTTTAAAAGACCCAAAATGGCTGATATATCAATCCTTGGGTGTAAAATCTATTGCAATAAATCATGACAGATAATATTTCATACTGATCTCTGAATGTGATGAAAATCAATGATTTTCGAGTTCAATAATCAAAAAAACTTTACATCACATTAATTTATTAGGATATTGAAAATTAACCAGTACAGGTAAAAATACTTTCTAAGACAAAATAAAATTATTATTATTTATTTTGATTTGGGAATGGGTCCGATACCCGATAGGGTACTGCAGAAAAAACCCTGCCAGGGGACACTGTTAGCAGACTATTTAGTATAAACTTAACAAACCTGCATTCCTTCTTGTGTCCAGTCATCCTTTTCAACATCCCAGTAGTAACATCCCAGGTGAAAGCTCCGCAGGGTGGTAGTCAGGTCCAAAAATACATAACATTCACTGATGGTCTCGTTTCCCAGACAGCCTGGGTCACGTAACATCAACTCTTCTCTAGTTTGGGTGTCGGTAATGTCAACGCTCACAGTAAAGTAGAGTACATAAGATGTTACATTGCTTTCTTCCAGCTTTGGCTCACGAGCTGACAGATATATGGTTTTTCCTGAAATTACATTGCCCGGGGTATCTTTTGCTGTCAAATCTTCGTTCAAATCGGTGCAGTTTGCTGTCATGTTGATATTTGGGAGATGGCTACAGAACATGCCACAGCCGGCATATATTCCAATACAGGAGGAAGTGTTGTCTTTACAGCAGCGATGATCACACTCCTGGCAGTACCTGGTGATGTTGTCCAAAACATCACCACCGTCACCATTACCTCTTCCATACACGGCATTTATCAGCTCAATGTCTCCAGGGTATCTAAATACACATTTAATAAAGATTTGTGGCTACGTAGCTTTTAATCAAAGATGAACACTAACTCCCAAGGTCTAAACAAAAAACACATTTGGTTCGGTTTCCCTGACCCTACCTACGAAATAGGCGCTAACCCTATCATTTTATATGTCAATTGTTAATTGTGTGTTTTAATATGTAGTTTAAAACCTTTTAAAGCTTTATACACAGTGTGTGTATACCACGTGATAAATTGCGTCATAAATGCTACGTCGGAAGGCAATATTTTGCTTCGAATAAAGACTTTAATCAAAGATTACTTCACCATTCTAAATGAAACATAGCACAGTCTACGCAGCATAGGAGCCCCACCTTCGGTCTTTAAATTTGATTGCGAGTTTAGTTTCTTAAAACACTTCGACAAACCTTTTCACAATTCGGCCGTCTGACGGAGCAGTGTCAAAACATTATTTTGGAAACAGGTTTGTCGAAGTGTTTGATGAAACTAATGACCTCATCAAATTTCAGAAATAAAACAAAGGCGAGGCTCTTTAAACAGCATAGACTGTCCTTTGTTTCATTTAAAATGGTGTTGTAAATAAAAAGTTATCTTTGCTTTAAGTCTTCATTTTAAGCAAATTTTTGCCTTCTGACGTAGCATATATGACGTCATTTATCACGTGGTATACACACACTGATACAGAAGATTACTTTAACACCATTCTCCAATGATGGCAATGACGTTCTAATATAAAGCATAATAAAAAATAAAACAAATAAAAAGCCTACCTACCCTACCTGTTCTTTAAAAGATTGAAACCCTAACCAAATCATTTTTTTGGGGGGCCCTTATAAGTTAAATATCGAAAACACTTGTTCTTATGAAGGATACCGTGTTTAATTTGAAAGAAAGGCGTAGAAAACATGACATTAAAATGTTTAACATGTTTTTTCTAGACAATAGTTGATCACTGTAAATCTTTTAGGACTGGACACCAGTCATTTAATATTTGTGCGTTTTCAGTTATTCAATACATGGTTAAAATCTTGTAATCAGTAATTAATATTCTCCATAAATGCATTAATTAGTATGTAGTTGAAGGTTTATCACTCAAAATTTATGCTTGTTATACATGTGCATGTATTGATTTCAAATAGGAGTGTCATTTTCAATATCAGTACAGTGTTGTTTTTTCATCTTTAATGAAATGGTGCCGTGGCCCTTTGATATGGGAAAAATTATAGCCTCGGTTTGGCAAATAGAGAAAAAAACTAACATGATTCATTGAACGTTGAACTTGTTTTCAAACCTTTAATTAAACAAACCTATCGACATATTCCTGAATGGCACTATATTGCTACCTCTGCTTAATATTAAAGCTGCACCTCACGGATTGAACGTTTTGACAACTTTTTTATTTTTTGTCTTGGAACGAGCCAATTTTTGCAAAAATCAATAGAAACCAGTTATATTATAAAGACTGCTGACAAAAAATCAGATCGCAGATTTTTATATGTAAGTTCAAAAATTGATGTTTTATGCATTTTTCTTAAACCGTTAGTACCATAAAACATTAAATATGAAAATTTACGATCTGATTTTTTTGTCAGCAGTCTTTTATCACTGGTTTGCAGATATTTACGCAAACATTGCAAGACAAAAAATAAAAAAGCTGTAAAAACGGTAAATCTGTGAGAGTGCAGCTTTACGGGTCAATGCACATAAAAGCTAAAAATACAGACTTTTTCAAAAAACACAACAGTATAAAACCACAACTGGTAAAAATGAAGTTGTTCTTTTCAATAAAATTTATTTTCCCTACATTTTCCATGTTTCTCTCTGCTCATCAATGCTGCAGTATTATCTCCGAAGTGCAACGCATACAACTGTTTTATATTAAGTCGAGTAAAACATCATGTGTTAAATACAGATTTTCTGTAAACACTTACCTAAATCCAGTGGCAACCAGTTCTTTAATATTAACTTCACCCTCCTCACTTATGCCAAGTTTAATGGAAGACAAGTTTTGTGGCAGGTCGAGCACGAATGTCTGGGTGTTTCCTCGGGTCAGGGTGATGTTGAAGGTGGTGGTACCCGGCCTTGCATGTCTCACAACCTGATCAAATGTCTTACCCTGTTTCTGGATGATCAGCTTGAGAGGAATCTTGGCACTAGTCGCCACATCTGGGAAGAGGAGGTTTAAAGTCATCAATAGCCCAGTTATTCAGAACTTTGTTTAAGTTAACCACATGATCAAATGACATCTGTGTTAACTTTCAAATCATTAATGCTCTAAAAGTTAAATGGATCCATTTGTGAAATGAAGTGATCCTAGTTGAGACGACCATGATTTGTTAAATATTTTAACACATCATGAACAAATTCACAATATTATTAAAAGTGAACAACCATATCATTAATCACATTGTTATTTTTTTTTTAAAGTTCTGAACAATCACCCAAGAAAATGCAGACTTCATGATGGAAAAACAATTTTTGTTTAATTGATGGGATTAACAATAAGTATACGCAACCTTGTGATTAAATAGAATGAGAGAAAAACCTTTTCTGTCATGTTTTAAGGAATAAATTGCGCAATTCATTTTTAATATTGACACCAATAGTTCATTATTTTATTCAAGAATTGTTACAAAATACTTAATTTCATTTACGAAAACTTTCAGTAATCGTTTCTTACCAATTCTGTAAATAAAACAACCGGACTGTAACCGGAAACATTTTATCAAAATTAATGATGTCACAATAACCCGGGAAAAGATCAACCACTTGAAATCACTTTGAAACGTAAAATTGAAACACTTATTGAAAACAATACATTTAACATATCATAAAATGAATACTTTCTAAAATGTTCATTTATATTTTACGGGACCTGCTGACACAATACAAACAATAACAGGATCAACAATTTCCCTGTATATTGTTTTGCGATGAATTGCGATCCGAACATATCCGAAGGTGTTGCATTCATCAAATGATAACCGGAATTGCGGAAAGGCAGTTCATTTAAGGAATGGAAGTTGAGGTGTAAAAATGAAAGTATGAATATCATTTTAAATCAGACAAGAACAAGCGGACATTCCATTTAAAAGGTTACAATCATTAACCCTTTAGCACATAGACAAGTGGCCAGATTACACCTCCCAGTCAATAGCCATCTTACTGATAAGCAGTCCTTATCTGTATAGGTACTTTTCAGGATATTTGAAAATGAGCAAATGAATACAGCAGTATGACCTTAAAATCAATATTACTCCAAATAATTGTTTCCAAATCTTTTTTATGTTAAGACATTTTTTATAGATAATTAAATTATCTAATAAATGGTGTCAATGATGAAATATTAAATTATTTTATTTCATCTGTGAATGCATTTCCAAGATGGAATTGTAACATTTCTTTGAAATGTCATTATTGCATTAAATCAAAGGGTAATAAAATGCTGGGATCGATCTAAATTTTATTACCCCTATCATAAAAAAGACCCATCTGGATTAAAAAGCCGACAATTGATGTTCTTGTGTATAATACACAGAAATGTGGCAGGAATATCCGGTGTCATCCAGCTGAGAGATGCAGTCCAGAGTGTCTGTTTAACTTTATTACCCCCTCATAAAATTCTTTACAAAAAGAAAGCCGATAAATGTTTTCCAAGTAATGAATAAAAAGAGCTAAATCATCAAACGCTTTCATAAATGTTGTTTACTTGACCTATTTTACGACCGAAACCATGCTGGCCATCGATTAGCTCAGCAGAGAATTTACTCATCATTTTCTCAGCTACTTATTGTCTCTATAATGTTTGTAACACAAACTATTTTCTACAAATAATTATAATCTTTATTGTTTTTAATGGTAAATTAAACTGACATAATATATTCAATGATTTACGCATCAATGTTTTTGGGGAAATTCCATACTGTACAGTACTGCCATTCCTCGAGGTTTTATTACGTCACGGTGGGATCTCACACCTGTGATTGGCAGTATAAATAATAACCTTCAAGTTTTAGCAGACAACATTTTCGAGGGAAAATCTATACACAAAAGGTTAAGCTTCAGCTTTATAAACATCCGGGATATTGTTTACAAAAAGAAAGATGCAAAATTGAAGTATTGAAATGACCCTATTGAAATATGCGGGAGATGCGTATACATCCAGAAGTGTATAGGGTCGGCCAGATGCGTTTACATCTGCTAATGAGCTATGTCGGCCTATCTCGTATACATGCGCTAAAGGGTTAATACTCGTAATTTAGAGTCTGTTTAAATGGTAGGGACATTTTCCACATAATTAATACATTTCATCACCTTTGTGCAAGAAAGAACCTCTGCCAAGACTGTGTTGTTTTTTCCTTCTGTTTATGATGTATCATGTGTTGTACTGATATTGCTGTGTTGATTACATATGAATAAAAAAAAAGACAAAAAAGACTATGGGTTTGGTAAATATGACAATATACATATGAAATCTGATAATATTAGTGTCTATATCACTTAAAAAAGATAACTAAAGAAAAGTGCTTTATTTTAATAGAAAGTTCTAGCTTACCATCAAAGTCAAATGAAAGTTTCAATGGTGACTTGAGGTTGTTCATGTGGACTGGCTTGTTGTGAGAGTCCTTAAGAGTGAGAGACTGGACACCTGATGTTACCATGGCGACACTCTCTTTCCAACTGTATGGGTTTTTTTTGTGTACATGTACTGAAACAGCCCACCACACCGAGGATACATGATATCTGATATCACTAAGTACACATGTGATATTTGAAAACAGCCAATTTGAATGTGTTAACTGGTAACACCCAATATAACACCAAGAAAACATGTGCTGCCTGATTTCACCCAGTACTTAATGTGCTTTCTTAAACAAGAGGGCCATGATGGCCCTAAATCGCTCACTTGAGTAAAAGAGTTTAACCTTTGTTATCAATATAGCTTGATTCTCAAAGAATATTGAACAAGAGTTGTCACAGTATGTGACAAATGCCCCCAAATGTGACATTGACCTATGAACAAGTACATAATAAGTTGATCTTGTACATAAAAAGTTGATCTTGCCTTTATGTGTCAAATACATATGGCAAGTTATTTTAAATTGCCTCTGAGCATAGAAAAAATACCAACCATACTTGACAGCCAACACTTATGTCCTCATATTCAGCATTCCATTGTGAATCAACACTTAGTGTATCTTTCAGCTTAGAGGTAGGTACATGGGTCTTGCAGACGATACGTCGTCTTGGTATGTCGAAAACATGTGGCATGTCATTTTAAAATCTGTCCATACAAGAGAAAGTCACAGGCCGGACACGACAACCTATACTCTATGTCCTTATATGCAGCATTCCATTGTAAATAAACACTAATTGTGACCTTGACCTTAAAAGTAGGGACACTGGTCTTGCACGTTACGCGTCGTCTAGGTATGTCGAACACATGTGGCAAGTTATTTTAAATTTGTCAATACAACAACAAGAGTGACACTCACAAAATACGCCCATCAATAATTTCTTGGATTCTAAGACAACTTACTGTCACATTGGCCCTTTGAGAAGCAAGCTTTTCAAGAAGCAAATGATTTGGCACAATATGGCATTAACAGTAAAAAAAATATTTTAATTCGAGGGTTTCGAGTCAAAAGGTGCTAAAATGTCTATAATTTTCATAGGCACTTAGAACCTTTGGGGACCAAGCCCTTGATATTTACTGAGGGTTTCATGCAAAATTGTATTTACCAAGTACTTCTGTATTTCAGGGAACTATGGCACATTCTTCAGTTATCTATAGCAATTGTTCTGTCAAACTATGGTGTATACTTCAGCAAATATTCAGTCACACTGTGGTCTCAGGAAATATTCTTCATACCACTGCATCAAACCTAAAGTCTTGTTTTATTTTATACAACATTATTTACACTGTTCCTTTTATATAGGTCATACAACATGAAATGTCATATGTTACACTCTGGCTTTTATGGTGTTGAAAGAGTTAAACAGCTTTTATTTTACAAACCAATCCACACTGCCTTATGGTCTGAATAATACAAGAGACAATCAGTGTGTACTTGGCAAAGCATTTATACCGGCAAACATTCTTGGTTAAGATTTTATAGCTACAAACATTTTCAGCAAGTTTGGTGAAGGTCAGATGAGAATTGTTCAAGTTAGAGAGTAGACAAAGCTTAAATGGCAAGGGCAGTAATCCTGAAGTGCTTCGGGGCATTTGGCTGATTATCATACTTGACCGATTTATTTTACCAACAAATATTTTCAGCAAGTTTGGTGAAGATCAGATGATAACTGTTCAAATTAGACAGTGGACAAAGCAAAAATGGCAAATTTTGACCAATTCAAGGGCCATAATCCTGAAGAGCCTGGCTGGTTATGGAACTTTGCCAAGAATATATACCAACAAACATTTATAGTAGCAAGTTTGGTGAAATTCGGATAAAAACTGTTCAAGTTTGAGAGTAGACAAAGCTAAAATGGCCAATTTTGATAAATTCAGGGGGCCATAACTCTGGAGTGCCTAAAGCGATTAGGCTGGTTATCGAACTTGACCTAGATATTTCACCAACAAACACTTTCATGAAGTTTGGTGGAAATTGGATGAGAAATGTTCAAGTTAGAGAGCGGACAAAGCTAAAATGGACAATTTTGACAAATTCAGGGGGCCATAACTCTGGAGTGCCTAAAGCGATTTGGCTGGTTATTGAACTTGACCGTGATATTTCACCAACAAACACTTTCATGACGTTTGGTGGAAATTGGATGAGAAATGATCAAGTTAGAGAGCGGACAAAGCTAAAATGGCCAATTTTGACAAATTCAGGGGGCCATAACTCTGAAGTGCCTAAAGCGATTTGGCTGGTTATGGAACTTGACCTAGATATTTCACCAACAAACACTTTCATGAAGTTTGGTGGAAACTGGATGAGAAATGTTCAAGTTAGAGAGCGGACAAAGCTAAAATGGCCAATTTTGACAAATTCAGGGGGCCATAACTCTGGAGTGCCTAAAGCGATTTGGCTGGTTATCGAACTTGACCTAGATATTTCACCAACAAACACTTTCATGAAGTTTGGTGGAAATTGGATGAGAAATGTTCAAGTTAGAGAGCGGACAACATAGTGGACTTGTCGATTGACTGCACACTGACAGGATTTTGTTCAGTTGCCTGCACACTGACAGGACTTGATGATTGACTGCACACTGACAGAATTTGATTCTCATCTGCAACTTGACAGGACTTTGTTCAGTTGCCTGCGCACCACACTGACAGGACTTGATAATTGACTGCACACTATCAGCACTTGGTACAGATGCCTGCACACTGACAGGACTTTTTTCAGTTGCCTGCACACTGACAGGACTTTGTTCAATTGCCTGCACACTGACAAAACTATGTCAAATTGCTTGCACACTGAAACAACTTTTAGTATAGATACACAAACAACAAACAGTGCACAACCCAATAAAATCAAAAACGGCCTTAAGCTCTAAAAATCAAATATCAGATCACATTCAACACCTTCAACTAATATTATCACCTTGACCCGTCTAGGACAACATCACATTCCTTCTTATGTTAATAAGAAAACTTTTCTTTATATAACTTATAAGTGAATAACACTATCCACACAGAAGATAAGATTATAGCATCTGCATGAACAATAATCTACATGAAGTTCAATGGAAAAGTCTGATTATTAAATTTATCATTAAGTAAAAATGAAATTTCTTCTAAAAAATGAAGTGTTTAATAATTATTTGAATCTATGAACCTAAAAAAAACAATAATTACTTCAGAAGTGACTATGTTGGAGACTTAATGAAATTAAAAATATTCCCTTGTTACTAAAAATAGAAAGTAGTGGAATCTCCAACAAAAAGGGAGACCATATAGCAAGACTTGCTGCCCTTGCTTCAAGAAAAAAGTTATAGTAAGACTTGCTGCCCTTGCTTCAAGAAAAAACTTGACATAACTATCAGATTTTAACAAAGTGTATTTATAATGAACTTGTAGCCAACGGGCTGAGGCCAATTTTTCTCCAGGGGCATAAATTGAATAAACATGGTATATAAGCAATCGACAATGTTACACACCAAATATTTAAGCACTAGGCTTCATAGTATTGGCCAAAAAAGTTTTGTAATTTTTCCTTCAGGTTGCCATGGCACCCAGAGTTCAGCATGGAATTAATTTCTTTGATCAATTTTGAAAAAGCACCAACCAAGGATCATTCCTATGAAGTTTCATCAAAATTGTCCAAGCGGTTTAGAAGAAGATGATTATAACCAATTGTTGACATTCTCCTTTAGGTTGCCATGGCAACCAGGGTTCTGCATGGAATTAATTTCTTTGAACAATTTTGAAATAGCACCAACCAAGGATCATTCCTATGAAGTTTCATCAAAATTGTCCAAGTGGTTTAGGAGCAGAGTTCTGCTTGGAATAAATTTCTTTGAACAATTTTGAAAGAGCACCAACCAAAGATCATTCCTATGAAGTTTCATCAAAATTGTCCAAGCGGTTTAAAAGAAGAAGATGATTATAACCAATTGTTGACATTTTCCTTTAGGTTGCCATGGCATACAGAGTTCTGCATGGAATTAATTTCTTTCTTTGAACAATTTTGAAAAAGTACCAACCAAAGATCATTCCTATGAAGTTTCATCAAAATTGTCCAAGTGATTTAGGAGAAGAAGATGATTATAACCAATTGTTGACATTTTCCTTTGGGTTGCCATGACAACCAGAGTTCTGCATGGAATTAATTTCTTTGAACAATTAACCACCAACCAAGGATCATTCCTAAGAAGTTTCATCAAAATTGTCCAAGTGGTTTAGGAGAAGAAGATGATTATAACCAATAATTGTTGACGACGGACGATGGGCAACAGACGCCGGACATAGACTGATCACAAAAGCTCACCTTGAGATTTTTGTGCTCAGGTGAGCTAAAAAAAACTAGTATACATTGATATTTGAAAGCAGCAAGTATCCATGTACTATCTGAAAACAGGTAGTATACACATATTATCTGATAACAGCCAGTAAGTGATACTACTCTAAATGCATGTGATATCTGATAACAGCCAGTATACATATGGCATCTGATAACAGTCAGAATACATGTGTCACCAATAAATGATGGCACCAAGTTTACATGTAATATCTGATAACGCCCAGCATACACATGTTATTTCTGATATCACGCAGTAATCATGTGATACATGAGTATTATCGTTTTTACATGTAATATCTGATCAAACTAAGTATGCATATGCTATCTGATAATAACCAATATACATTGTGATAACTAATAACACCTGATATACATGTGATATCTTACAACACCTGATATACATGTGATATCTGATAGTACCTGACAAACATGTGATATCTGATACTACCTGATATACATGTGATATCTGATTATACCTGATATACATGTGATATCTGATAATAACTGACATACATGTGATATCTGATAATACCTTATATACATGTGATATCTGTTAATAACTGATATACATGTGATATCTGATAATAACTGACATACATGTGATATCTGATAATAACTGATATACATGTGATATCTGATAATAACTGATATACATGTGATATCTGATAATAACTGATATACATGTGATATCTGATTATACCTGATATACATGTGATATCTGATAATAACTGACATACAAGTGATATCTAATAATACCTGATATACATGTGATATCTGATAGTACCTGACATACATGTGATATCTGATCATACCTGATATACATGTGATATCTGATAATAACTGACATACATGTGATATCTGATAATAACTGACATACATGTGATATCTGATAATACCTGATATACATGTGAAATAACTGACATACATGTGATATCTGATAATACCTGATATACATGTGATATCTGATACTACCTGATATACATTTGATATATGATCATACCTGATATACATGTGATATCTGATAATAACTGACATACATGTGATATCTAATAATACCTGATATACATGTGATATCTGATAGTACCTGACATACATGTGATATCTGATAGTACCTGACATACATGTGATATCTGATAGTACCTGAAATACATGTGATATCTGATACTACCTGATATACATGTGATATCTGATCATACCTGATATACATGTGATATCTGATTATACCTGATATACATGTGATATCTGATAATAACTGACATACATGTGATATCTGATAATACCTGATATACATGTGATATCTGATCATACCTGATATACATGTGATATCTGATTATACCTGATATACATGTGATATCTGATAATAACTGACATACATGTGATATCTGATAATACCTGATATACATGTGATATCTGATTATACCTAATATACATGTGATATCTGATCAAACCTGATATACATGTGATATTTAATCATACCTGATATACATGCAATATCTGATAATACCTAATATACATGTGATATCTGATGACACCTGATAAACATGTGCTATCTGATAATACCTGATAAACATGTGATATCTGATTATAGCTGATATTATAGATGACATCAGCCCACAAACAGTACATATGGTACCGTGCACCCAGGTTAAGTCGTGTAGCGTTGGGAACAGGCCAGTATATACACTCCGGTATAGTAGGGTGGTCACCGAGCCCGAGCCACACTGTCTAAGGGGCACGTGCAGTTGGCCATTAATTTAGGGAATTAGCTGGCACAACTGCAAGTCACCTTTAAAGTTCAGATCATGTTTAATGGTTCACTTCGATTAACAACTCAAGTCCAATTAAGATGTTAAGTTGGTTCTTTATTTATTCCAGATTTAAGTTGAATAGTTAACAAAGATAAATCCAAAGACTTGTTTAACAAGAAACATTCAATAGTCTATGTGATATATTAAGTTATGGAAGTAAGTGAATTAATTATATAGTCACAAAAAAGTAGTTCAAAGCTATTTCCTTAGTAAAAGAATAAGTACAAAGTTCCTAGTCTATATGTATCCCTAATGTATATCCTTCTTTTTTTGTCTCCCTAAATGAAAAATGTACATACTTATAAAGTTATATACTAACTTAAAGAGTAGAAGTTACCAATCAGAATTAAGTGATAAAACTATAATGATCGAAGATGTTAGGAAGTGTCACTCAAAAATAATTATTGTCAAATATAAAATTTACAATTAGATTAATTCTGAGATAATTGAGAAGTGTCAAAGTCCCAAAGAGTAAGGTTTATGATAATGATCTGAGATAATTAACTGATAATAATTAAAGAAGAGGAAGCAGTCAAAATCTTATCAGAAATGTCAAAACACTCAATTGCAATTAGAATGACTGACAAAAGTCTTTGTAGGAAATTATGAAAGTAAATATTATAGAAAAATAAGATGTAACTTAAAAAAGGAACAATATATTTGAAAGAAAAAGTCACACGGTGACACATAATACTGTGATATCTGTTAATCGATAAGGGAGCAGATATGCATTAATATACAAGTCAAATATCTGTACAATATGGTAATTTTACTGTCAAATAGTTTCTTTTGTTAGTTCAAATACAAGTAGCTGTACTCATGGGCTAACATGTCAATTACTCCCAATTCCATTTTTTTTAGCAGTAACTGATCTTGCTGTTGTTTGAGAAATGCCAAAGGTACATGCCCTGATGTGGCCCATTTAACCCAAAACAGTTGGTAGAAGGTAGACATATGTACTGCTATACCACTCTCAGTTTGATAGTTCTATTATCTATGGAGACTAACCTGCATGGAGATTGAGTCATTGTTGCCTGTGAGGTCAAGGTCATCAGGAATGGTTAGACTGATCTTTGACCCATTGGTCTTCACAGGCTCCATGGAGATTCTTGTCAAATTGCCGGGCTTCATCTGTAACATATTGGACATTATAAATGCCAGTAAACAATCAAGCCCCTCAATATAAGCCCTTTAAATGCATGTGAATATGTGTTTCGAGTGCCCAGGCTGGGAATCACACCCAATCACCTTCGTGAGAAGCGAGTGCGCTAACCATTGCACTAACTGGACAACAAAAAATAACTGTTTACAGTGGGGTGTTGATGTGGAGCAAGAAAACAGGTTTTCAGTCACTTGCCCTAATTCCTCCACTCTAATATAAGAATGAATGACGAAACTCATAAAAGCCTGACTTTATCAGAGGAGATTTAAAAAAAACAAAAACAAAAACACAATGTACATGGCTCAAAAAGTTTCACTAGAAGTTTAATTATACAATGGTGATTTCAATTAAAGGTTGATCACAATTTCTTTTGGCGTTAATGATGTATGATCGCAGTAGGATATATATGCAAGCAAATTCCATGAAGTGTGGTAGCCCTTCTTGCTTATTTGCTCTTTAATGCCCTACTGTGTTCATACTGCATAAACACAAGTAGAAATGCGACCAATACTTCTACTTACATTTTAAATAATTTTTTGTTATGATTGAAAAAAAGCAGTATCTCCTGCAATTGAGTAAATGTTTATTAAGAAATGTTACCTACAACATGTTGCGATTATCCAATCAGAGTGCAATATTGAAATAAACAAGAGCTGTCACAGTATGTGACGAATGCCCCCGAATGTGACATTGACCTATGAACAAGGTCAGTACATGAAAAGTTGATCTTGCCTTTACATGTCAAATACATATGGCAAGTTATTTTAAATTGCCTCTAAACATAAAAATACCACCCATACTTGACAACCTACACTGTTATGTCCTTATAAGCAGCATTCCATTGTGAATAAACACTTAGTGTGACCTTGAACTTAGAGGTAGGGACATGGGTCTTGCACGCTACACGTAATCTTGGTATGTCTGACAAGTCCATTTTTAAATCTGTCCATACAAGAGAAAGTTACAGCCCGGACACGACAACTTATACTCTATGTCCTTATATATGCAGCATTCCATTGTGAATAAACACCTAAGTGTGACCTTGACCCTAGAGGTAGGGACACGGGTCATGCATGTGACAAGTCGTCTTGGTATGTGGAAAACATGTGGCAAGTTATTTTAAAATCTGTCCTTACAAGGGAAAGTTACAGCCCAGACAAGACAACCTATACTCTATGTCCTATATGCAGCACTCCATTGTGAATAAACACTAAGTGTGACCTTGACCTTAGAGGTAGGGACACGGGTCTTGCTCGCGACACGTCGTCTTGGTATGTGGAACACATGTGGCAAGTTATTTAAAATCTGTCCATACAAGGGAAAGTTACAGCCCGGACACGACAACCTATACTCTATGTCCTTATATGCAGCACTCCATTGTGAATAAACACTAAGTGTGACCTTGACCTTCGAGGTAGGGACACGGGTCTTGCAGGCGACACGTCGTCTTGGTATGTGGAACACATGTGGCAAGTTATTTAAAATCTGTCCATACAAGGGAAAGTTACAGCCCGGACACGAGTTATTAAGCTGGACACACGGAAGGACAGACGGACGGTGCGATTTTAATATGCCCACCTTCGGGGGCATAAAAATGACCTCATAATCTATTACGAGTTATACATCATGAATGACAAGTTTCATCAATACCATGGACTCAGAGAATGTAAATACTTATTGAAGACATACCTTGTTCATAGAGAGGTAGATAGAGGGGGTGACAATGGTGATGGGTGGGCCATCCACTTCCTGGTCAGTCTGCATCACATCCATCACATCCGTTACCAAGGACAAGAGAGTCTTTGTAGACCCCTTGTTTTCCTGAATATGGCAACCACACACTGCTATAATTTCATGACATCCTTTTAATATAAAAAATTGATGTTGCCAAATTTCAAATGGTTTTATATGTTCAATGCCTTAAATCAATCATCTGATTTGGCACACACAATTGGGTAATTTGATATTTTTTCACGAGATCCTTTTAATAATCCTTTTTGGTTTGGCAAAATTTCACATGGTTTGATATAAGTTCAATGCCATTAATTTATCAATTGATTTGGCAAACATTGGTCAATTGATATAAAGCTGGATTTTAAAGTTGGTACCAGATAAAATTGCCTTAATTTCTGAATATTTGAAACCATGACGCAGCAACAAGAAGTAAACCATTCACACGAAAATGATCATAAATTGTTACCCTCGAAATAACACTAGTAACAGAAACTGTAATATAACAAGAGCTGTCACAGAGACAGCGTGCTCCACTATTTCGGCACTATTCAGTATAAGGATTGCACCGTTTGGGTCAGGAAATGCATGGATCACTGTAAAATTAGATTACATACAAAACCTTAACAAGCAAGACAATAAAGGGGGAAAATTTGCATTATATGCAAGATAGAGTTATTATACTTGATTTTATAAAGTTTCAATGCATTTGATTACATGCAAAACTTTGTCCAGAATGTCTAAGTCATATAGAAAATGGCAATTATTTGCATTATATGTAATAAGACTGTTATCTTACTTGTTTATTTAAGAAAGTCAGGTGGTTGAGTACCATAGTATAAATTAGTCTCTATGCGATACTTCAAGTAGTTGCTGATATATAGTGTCTTACATGCAAAACCTTAACCAGAATTTCAGTCAATAATAAACACCCTTAATTTGCATTATGTTCAAGGAAGAGTTATCTTACATTAATAATTAAGTAGTCAGGAAAACACATATCTAATTGTTTCAATGCAAAACATGATTTATTTGCTGCAATAATGACTTGAAGGTGCTTACAATTACAAACCGTAACCAAGATGTGATGCCAACACTAGGCTCATGTAGTAATATAGCTCTCCTTATTCTTTCATGGTCAAGCTAACAACTGAGAATGGTCAGACCAACATTCTGTTACCTCACTCTGTTCTTTGGTTTCATTAACTGTGTTGAACACCAGAGATCCGAATCCGCTCACTAAAAGGCTGACAACAGGCAATGACTTGCAGCGTTAGTTCATAAAGACAAACTACAGCCAAACCCTGTTGGTTCAAACTCCCAAGGACCGGCAAAAATAACTTGTGCCTCGGAAAATTTGACCTAAGCTGAAATGCTTACCTTCAGTAAATAGAAATCGTCCTTAACATCCACTTTGAGCCAACAAGAAATTCAAACCATGTGAGTTCGAGCCAATGGGGTTTGACTGTACCTCTACTATTTAAAACTTTTAACATAAAAATAGCACAATTTCTAAGAAGTCTATAAAATAATCAATTGTACATAGTAAGTAAACTTAAAGATAAGAAACAAAAAATACCAACATAACAAAACTAAAGGGATTGAAAAATGGACAAAAACCAAAATTGATTATCGCCTGTAATTGGAGAGGTCATTTTCATCATGTTGAATATATCATTTTAAATCTAGGTAAGTTATAGTATTTGAAGCAAAGTTAAATGGTACTGATACTTAGATTCAAATGTCAATTTTTCACTTAACAAAATTGATAATTTTTCATTCTAAAATGCTTGCATCACATCACATTTCAGAAACAAGAGCTGTTCAATTTTCATTATGTGATTTTTTATTTGAAAATGATCAGTATTTCTCTGTATTATTCTCCTAAAAAAAGAGAATAAACCAGTACGAGAATAACCAGTACGAGAATAAACCAGTACTATCTACAGTGCCCAATGAGAGAGCCTCCAATTATCAATTATTAATTTCCCATATATTTCTGTTTAATAAAGTAATTGTGTGAACCTCAAGATTTTATCGAACATTATCTGAGACTCTATATTAGTTATATACACATTATTTATTTTTCCCCTAATCATGTAAAGATACCAGCCTTTAACTCAGTTGTTAATTACAAATGCCTATATATGCATAATGCAACACAGCCAGGTTGAACTTAGTTGTTACAAATGGCTATAGATGTATTATGAAACACAGCCAGTAACTTAGTTGTTACAAATGGCTATAGATGCATAATGCAACACAGCCAGGTTGAACTTAGTTGTTACAAATGCCTATAGATGCATAATGCAACACAGCCAGGTTGAACTTAGTTGTTACAAATGGCTAAAGATGCATAATGCAACACAGCCAGGTTGAACTTAGTTGTTACAAATGGCTCTAGATGCATAATGAAACACAGCCAGTAACTTAGTTGTTACAAATGGCTATAGATGCATAATGAAACACAGCCTTGAACTTAGTTGTTACAAATGGCTCTAGATGCATAATGAAACACAGCCAGTAACTTAGTTGTAACAAATGGCTCTAGATGCATTATGAAACACAGCCAGTAACTTAGTTGCAACAAATGGCTCTAGATGCATAACGAAACACAGCCAGTAACTTTGTTGTTACAAATGGCTATAGATGCATAATGCAACACAGCCAGGTTGAACTTAGTTGTAACAAATGGCTCTAGATGCATAACGAAACACAGCCAGTAACTTAGTTATTATAAATGGCTATAGATGCATAATGCAACACAGCCAGGTTAAACTTAGTTTTTACAAATGGCTCTAGATGCATAATGAAACACAGCCTTTAACTTAGTTGTTACAAATGGCTAAAGTTGCATAATGCAACACAGCCAGGTTGAACTTAGTTGTAACAAATGGCTATAGATGCATAATGCAACACAGCCAGGTTGAACTTAGTTGTTACAAATGCCTATAGATGCATAATGCAACACAGCCAGTAACTTAGTTGTACAAATGGCTATATATGCATAATGAAACCAGCCTTTAACTTAGTTGCTACAAATGGCTCTAGATGCATAATGAAACACAGCCAGGTTGAACTTAGTTGCTAACAAATGGCTATATATGCATAATGAAACACAGCCTTTAACTTAGTTGTTACAAATGGCTATAGATGCATAATGACACACAGCCAGTAACTTAGTTGTAACAAATGCCTATAGATGCATAATGAAACACAGCCTTTAACTTAGTTGCTACAAATGGCTCTAGATGCATAATGAAACACAGCCTTTAACTTAGTTGTTACAAATGCCTATAGATGCATAATGACACACAGCCAGTAACTTAGTTGTAACAAATGGCTATAGATGCATAATGAAACACAGCCTTAACTTAGTTGTTACAAATGCCTATAGATGCATAATGAAACACAGCCTTTAACTTAGTTGTTACAAATGCCTATAGATGCACAATGAAACACAGCCTTTAACTTAGTTGTTACAAATGCCTATAGATGCATAATGAAACACAGCCTTTAACTTAGTTGTTACAAATGGTTAAAGATGAATAATGAAATACACCTTGAACTTGGTTGTTACAAATGGCTAAAGATGCATAATGAAATACAGCCTTGAACTTAGTTGTTACAAATGGCTAAAGATGCATAATGAAACACAGCCTTGAACTTAGTTGTTACAAATGGCTCTAGATGCATAATGAAACACAGCCTTGAACTTAGTTGTTACAAATGGCTCTAGACGCTTAATGAAACACAGCCTTGAACTTAGTTGTTACAAATGGCTATATGCATAATGAAACACAGCCTTTAACTTAGTTGTTACAAATGGCTATAGATGCATAATGACACAGCCAGTAACTTAGTTGTAACAAATGGCTATAGATGCATAATGAAACACAGCCTTTAACTTAGTTGCTACAAATGGCTCTAGATGCATAATGAAACACAGCCTTTAATTAGTTGTTACAAATGCTATAGATGCATAATGAAACACAGCCTTTAACTTAGTTGTTACAAATGGCTAAAGATGCATAATGAAACACAGCCTTTAACTTGTTGTTACAAATGGTTAAAGATGCATAATGAAATACAGCCTTGAACTTGGTTGTAACAAATGCCTATAGATGCATAATGAAACACAGCCTTGAACTTAGTTGTTACAAATGCCTATAGATGCATAATGAAACACAGCCTTGAACTTAGTTGTTACAAATGGCTCTAGATGCATAATGAAACACAGCCTTGAACTTAGTTGTAACAAATGGCTCTAGATGCATTATGAAACACAGCCAGTAACTTAGTTGTAACAAATGGCTCTAGATGCATAACGAAACACAGCCAGTAACTTAGTTGTAACAAATGGCTATAGATGCATAATGAAACACAGCCTTTAACTTAGTTGTTACAAATGGCTCTAGATGCATAATGAAACACAGCCTTTAACTTAGTTGTTACAAATGCCTATAGATGCATAATGAAACACAGCCTTTAACTTAGTTGTTACAAATGGCTAAAGATGCATAATGAAACACAGCCTTAACTTGGTTTTTACAAATGGTTAAAGATGCATAATGAAATACAGCCTTGAACTTGGTTGTTACAAATGGCTAAAGATGCATAATGAAATACAGCCTTGAACTTAGTTGTTACAAAGGCTAAAGATGCATAATGAAACACAGCCTTTAACTTAGTTGTTACAAATGCCTATAGATGCATAATGAAACACAGCCTTGAACTTAGTTGTAACAAATGGCTCTAGATGCATTATGAAACACAGCCAGTAACTTAGTTGTAACAAATGGCTCTAGATGCATAATGCAACACAGCCAGTAACTTAGTTGTTACAAATGGCTCTAGATGCATAATGAAACACAGCCAGTAACTTAGTTGTAACAAATGGCTATAGATGCATAATGAAACACAGCCAGTAACTTAGTTGTAACAAATGGCTATAGATGCATAATGAAACACAGCCAGTAACTTAGTTGTAACAAATGGCTCTAGATGCATAATGAAACACAGCCTTTAACTTAGTTGTTACAAATGCCTATAGATGCACAATGAAACACAGCCAGTAACTTAGTTGTTACAAATGGCTATAGATGCATTATGAAACACAGCCAGTAACTTAGTTGTAACAAATGCCTATAGATGCACAACGAAACACAGCCTTTAACTTAGTTGTTACAAATGCCTATAGATGCATAATGAAACACAGCCTTGAACTTAGTTGTAACAAATGGCTCTAGATGCATAATGAAACACAGCCAGTAACTTAGTTGTAACAAATGCCTATAGATGCATAATGAAACACAGCCAGTAACTTAGTTGTAACAAATGGCTCTAGATGCAAAGAAACACAGCCAGTAACTTAGTTGTAACAAATGGCTCTAGATGCATAATGAAACACAGCCAGTAACTTAGTTGTAACAAATGGCTCTAGATGCATAATGAAACACAGCCAGTAATTTAGTTGTAACAAATGGCTCTAGATGCATAATGAAACACAGCCAGTAACTTAGTTGTAACAAATGGCTCTAGATGCATAATGAAACACAGCCAGTAACTTAGTTGTTACAAATGCCTCTAGATGCATAATGAAACACAGCCAGTAACTTAGTTGTAACAAATGGCTCTAGATGCATAATGAAACACAGCCAGTAACTTAGTTGTTACAAATGGCTCTAGATGCATTATGAAACACAGCCAGTAACTTAGTTGTTACAAATGCCTATAGATGCACAATGAAACACAGCCTTGAACTTAGTTGTTACAAATGGCTCTAGATGCATAATGAAACACAGCCAGTAACTTAGTTGTTACAAATGGCTAAGATGCATAATGAAACACAGCCTTGAACTTAGTTAAACAAATGGCTCTAGATGCATAATGAAACACAGCCTTGAACTTAGTTGTTACAAATGCCTATAGATGCATTATGAAACACAGCCAGTAACTTAGTTGTTACAAATAGCTATAAATGCATTATGAAGTACAACCCTTTAACTAAGTCATAACAAGTGGCTATAAATGCATTATGAACAAGGCCCAACTGAAGCTGGATTTTTCATAATGACAAATGAGATTTTGCAGCAGGATATACAAAGTAATGCATGTTTATAGAGAAAAAAGTAAATTTGGCTTACCCTGATATTCATACTGGTCCCACTTTTTAACCTAACTTGGCCCATATTCACACTGATTTTCAAAATATCATGCTGTGAAATATTATGACTAAGTTTCTTGAATTTTTTATTTAAAAAAAAAGGAATAAGAAACTTGTACAACAAATTGTGTCTTAATAATTGACCTAGTGACCTAGTTTTTGACCAGAGATGACCCATATTCACAAATGTCTATAATACCATGCTGACAAAATTCTGACTATTGTATTTATGACCTCCCGTAAGAAATTTTTCGCCCGGAATCGACACGTACTCATATTATAAGTTCCGGGCGGAAATTTTTCCAGGCGTACTTTGAATAATATAAATTAAGTGTTTGAGGTGGAACCCGGCCCGATTCCGGCCGGGTTCTTGGGGCGAATATGTAAATGAGGTGGGACGGAATTCAAATTCCGGGCAAATTTTAGGCTACGGGCGGATTTTCATATTAATCTTGAATTTTAGTTATGGGCGGAATTTCAGATTACGGGCGGAATTTCAGAAGTTGACGGATTTTCAGTTACAGGCGGAATTTTATTTTACGTGCGGATTTTCATACAGATGTAACATGAAGTTTAACTGATTTTAATTTTATGTGCGCAATGATTTATAGGCGAAAAAATATTTAAAAAAATGAAATTAAAAAGAAAATGTGAATAACTATACTAAAGCTTGCTCAATTTATTCTGCATTTCAAATATCAATAACAATATAATAAAAGTTACACTATATTATCATATTGGATATAAAGTATAATTCCAGTCACTAGAACACTTCACAGTAGAATGAGTACTTCCCTATTGTTCATCAATCTATTATGTGTCAACTGTTATCGCGCATGCATGGTTCTTTCAGTGGTGGCTCGATTTAATTCTTCAGGGAACTTCATGGCAGCATTTTCCGTCAAAGCACATACTCTGAAACAAGACATAGTTTTGTTATTCAACGGAAACCACAAACTTTCTTCATAAGTAAACCGAAAGTTGTTTTTTTTCAAAAAGAAAACACCGTTATAAAAGGCAGAGTTATGAGAAGAGTGCTATAATGCTGAACTCTGTGTATGGTAAACTAAGGCTTAGGTAGATTATTTTGCACAATGACCTGTAAAAGGGTAACCATGAGTCTTGACTTCTGTCTAATGCTTATATTTTACGCAGTCATACCTAAAATGGTATTTATTAAACTACATTTACTTGTAATACAGTATCTACCTTGAAGTATTGCCAGTGGTCTAGCATATTCTTTGTTTCCTCTCGAGGGCGGAGCTGCCCAATACCTATCTCCCTTGAGTTCGCCAGTTTAATATTGGTGAATACTTGGTCAAGGAGGTCGTACACCAAGTAGTCTCTTTTTGTCCTTTTTCGCGGAGCATTGGTGTATATTTCGTTCTTTAAATCCCACAGTGACGTAATAGCCTCACCTCTTAAAAAGTTGAAACCTTGGAGTGTTTGCTTATACTGTATATAATAAATGATACAAAAACACAGTTTTAATGGTATCCTTTTATTGAATCTGTGAATTTCAGATTTATTTGATATTATTGTATAATTTACACTCCTGAATTGAAACTAAAGATAACCCTGTAACACATGCTGTCAACAATTACAGAAATGAAGTCACACGCAACATGCTGCTAATACAAGGCTGGCTTAATTGTATTTAAAATAAAATCTTTTTGAAGTAAGTTTTTTGAAGAATTTTTTTTTTTACTTAGTCACAATCTTCTGGGCTTGAAAATATATATGCCATTATAGCATCACTACTATATGGTTAAACAAAATTTGAAATGTTTCTTGCAGCACACACATTTAAATAGTTAAGCGTTGAATGCGGGGCTCGTTATTTTCTGATAAATATTGTTCATTAAACATTTCGTTAGTGACTGAACTTTCATGGATGGACTCATCAATGTAACACCGACTCCTGTAACAACTGTTTGATTATCCTCTGTTATTTGTATGACAATAAAAAGTTAAGACCATGCTTATGTTTCGGGAAGCCAGAAGACGTGATGACAGAAGGTCATGCAACATTGAAATGTATTCTTACCACATCAGAGTTGCCTAGGGTTACAGGAGTGGAGATGGTTGACATGAGTTTTCTTGCGAAGTTGACCTTCTAGGTTGCTCCGATAACTGTAAAAATAGATTGATTAATTGCAACAATTACCTTATAACAGTTAAAAGATTATTTAATGGTTTACAAAATCCATATTATTTTAATATAACTGTGTTCTCATTTTTACCCTTAACCCTTAAGCTGCTGATGGCGATTTTAAAGGCTTTGCAAACAGCTTGGAACCAGACCAGACGCCGAGTAACTCGGCGCCTGGTCAGGTTCCAAGCTGTTTGCCACTCAGTCATTATATCCCCAAAGTTTTAAGTAAATTGAAAGAAATTTAGAATAAACCAGACGACATTTTTGAGCAGACGACAATTTACCCAGCATGCAAAGGGTTAACATTATATAATATCTATGGTACATGTGTCAAGAAACATGATATTGATACCCAACAAAATATTTTGTAAAACATAAAGCATTCATAATCTCACAGAACTATTCCTCGATGCAAATCGAACAAAATAGTTGAAAAAGTAAGAAACAGACAAACACAATATCAGAACCAGTCCTGGTAAAACGAGTAATAGAAAAGTTACCTCCATCTTTATGACCACGTACCACTTCCAATTGTTGCTGTTGATTATCCACCAGTCTTACACAGCATATATGCATTTTATTTCACGATTCAAAATTCATAAGAAGTCCGCGTGATTTTCATCAATCACGGCTTAAGTTTCATCTTTTGGAAAATACACACAACACATACAGTTTTAACCATAACGTTAGTCACACAAGGTCAAATGTTTTCTTAATAACAAATTTTAGTTATGCATTGTTAATGACGGACCGAAAGCGCTGTACAGGTATGTCTATCAGTAATGGTTTCCGTGTGGGCATCTTGAGAAACACATGACCGGAATAAATAAAGGTTAAGGTTCGCAGAAGGAAATCTGACAAGATTGGTGCAAGATAAGGCGAGTTTTTATTAACAGCTGGATCTTGTACCCCATAGATAGCCCTTGAGGCTTATCAGTGAGTCAAATATTGTAGCACAGTATTTTACACAATGGCCTTGAGTCGAGTGGAAGTTAATTATTTATAGGCGACTGGGCCGAGGTTAGCTCAATTGTTTTAAGTGATTAATGTTGTAACATCCCAACAAGTGTCATAAGTAACATTTAAAGTTGACTTTAAAGTTCATTAAAAATGAGTGTAAATGTATATCATGGGTTCATGTTTTTTTCTTAATGATTTTGACTTCCCTTTGTAGTTTTATATTTTTTTGAATCTTTTATTTGAATACAAGGAGGATTCAGTGTAAAGATAATAACATGGAAGATGTTTACCTTTTACCTCGCTATGTGAAATGTAAATGATGGGATAAAGGGAACACAAACAATTCAATAATTTCTCATGACATTCGAATGATTTTGGATTTGTTGGCTGAAAACATTAGGCTAAGTTCGAAATTACGCTCCACTAAAATGTTAAAGTAGGATATTCCGCCCCAAAGGTTGCATAGAAAATCCGAAGTACGAAATTCCGTGTCACACAAATGTTAAAGTATATAAATACGCCCGTAATTTGTTTACGCCTGGAACTTAGAATAATTTTACGCCAAGAATCTACAAGAAACATGAATTGATATCGGGCGGAATAATTATTCCGTTTATACACCAGGCAGAATTCACTGATTCCATGCCAATTCCGCCCGGAAATTGCACCTTTATTTCGTACGGGCTGTTACAAAATTGAACGCAAAACTGTTAAAGACGTCTGAACACTCTTCCTCCTGCCCAGCTGTTGCCAATCTATAACCCAGTATTTTTCAATGAAAAATCCGGGTTAAACTGTCTTATAATTGACAAATGACTTATATTTCCTTATGTAAGTTGGCAATATTTACACTCAATGGGTCATTAGAAATCAATATATTGCAATACAGTGGGGTAAAAAGTTGGTAAGCTAATTCTTTGTTCCAATAAAATTATAGAATAAAGTCTTAACAAATCATGGCCTTCTGAGATGCAATCAACTGATTTTGAACGACGCTTGATCATGGTATAACCCTTAGTACCTAGCTGTGACAGCAAGATCTGTTTGTGTGACCTCAGCAGATGAATTCTTGTAAGCCTTCACCAGTTTGCTGTATATAGATACAGATTGGGTCTGAAAAAATGTTTTCAAGAATGTAAGTTTATCTGCTGAACAACAACAACATTCAATTAAATGGATTTCATTTGAATTCCATTGCGAAGATGGCAATCAGATGAATCATGATTATTTTTGTCAATCTTGGCTGTAAACATGCCCAGGATGTTCTAAATTGTTTTTCCCTAGTTCAGGCTTAAATGGCTGTTTGCTAGACAGGTAATTGTTGGCCAACAATCTATTGCTGAATTGACTGTTTGCTGGTAAGTGTTTGTAAAGTTTATGTTGAAGTGACTGTTTGCTGGTGCTTGTTCACAGAGTTAGTGTTGAAGTGACTGTTTGCTGGTTTGCCTTCACAGAGTTTATGTTGAAGTGACTGTTTGCTGGTTTGTGTTCACAGAGTTTATGTTGAAGTGACTGTTTGCTGGTTTGCGTTCACAGAGTTTATGTTGAAGTGACTTGCTGGTTTGTGTTCACAGAGTTTATGTTGAAGTGACTGTTTGCTGGTTTGTGTTCACAGAGTTTATGTTGAAGTGACTGTTTGCTGGTTTGCGTTCACAGAGTTTATGTTGAAGTGACTGTTTGCTGGTTTGTGTTCACAGAGTTTATGTTGAAGTGACTGTTTGCTGGTTTGTGTTCACAGAGTTTATGTTGAAGTGACTGTTTGGTGGTGAGTGTTCACAGAGTTTATGTTGAAGTGACTGTTTGCTGGTTTGTGTTCACAGAGTTTATGTTGAAGTGACTGTTTGCTGGTTTGTGTTCACAGAGTTTATGTTGAAGTGACTGTTTGCTGGTTTGTGTTCACAGAGTTTATGTTGAAGTGATTGTTTGCTGGTTTGTGTTCACAGAGTTTATGTTGAAGTGACTGTTTGCTGGTTTGCCTTCACAGAGTTTATGTTGAAGTGACTGTTTGCTGGTTTGTGTTCACAGAGTTTATGTTGAAGTGACTGTTTGCTGGTTTGCGTTCACATAGTTTATGTTGAAGTGACTGTTAGCTGGTGTGTTCACAGAGTTTATGTTGAAGTGACTGTTTGCTGGTTTGCGTTCACAGAGTTTATGTTGAAGTGACTGTTTGCTGGTTTGTGTTCACAGAGTTTATGTTGAAGTGACTGTTAGCTGGTTTGTGTTCACAGAGTTTATGTTGAAGTGACTGTTTGCTGGTTTGCGTTCACAGAGTTTATGTTGAAGTGATTGTTTGCTGGTTTGCGTTCACAGAGTTTATGTTTAAGTGACTGTTTGCTGGTTTGTGTTCACAGAGTTTTATGTTGAAGTGACTGTTTGCTGGTTTGTGTTCACAGAGTTTATGTTGAAGTGACTGTTTGCTGGTTTGTGTTCACAGAGTTTATGTTGAAGTGACTGTTTGCTGGTTTGCGTTCACAGAGTTTATGTTGAAGTGACTGTTTGCTGGTTTGCGTTCACAGAGTTTATGTTGAAGTGACTGTTTGCTGGTTTGTGTTCACAGAGTTTATGTTGAAGTGACTGTTAGCTGGTTTGTGTTCACAGAGTTTATGTTGAAGTGACTGTTTGCTGGTTTGCGTTCACAGAGTTTATGTTGAAGTGACTGTTTGCTGGTTTGTGTTCACAGAGTTTATGTTGAAGTGACTGTTTGCTGGTTTGTGTTCACAGAGTTTATGTTGAAGTGACTGTTTGCTGGTTTGCGTTCACAGAGTTTATGTTGAAGTGACTGTTTGGTGGTGAGTGTTCACAGAGTTTCATGTTGGGGTGACTGTTTGGTGGTGAGTGTTCACAGAGTTTATGTTGAAGTGACTGTTAGCTGGTTTGTGTTCACAGAGTTTATGTTGAAGTGACTGTTTGCTGGTTTGTGTTCACAGAGTTTATGTTGAAGTGATTGTTTGCTGGTTTGTGTTCACAGAGTTTATGTTGAAGTGACTGTTAGCTGGTTTGTGTTCACAGAGTTTATGTTGAAGTGATTGTTTGCTGGTTTGTGTTCACAGAGTTTATGTTGAAGTGATTGTTTGCTGGCGAGTGTTTAAGGAGTTTATGTTGGAGTGACTGTTTGGTGGTGAGTGTTCACAGAGTTTATGTTGGGGTGACTGTTTGGTGGTGAGTGTTCACAGAGTTTATGTTGGGGTGACTGTTTGGTGGTGAGTGTTCACAGAGTTTATGTTGAAGTGGTTGTTTTATGGCAAGTATTTGAGGAGTTTATGTTGGAGTGACAGATTGGTGGTGAGTGTTAACAGAGTTTATGTTGGGGTGACTGTTTGGTGGTGAGTGTTCACAGAGTTTTATCTTGAAGTGACTGTTCACAGAGTTTATGTTGGGGTGACTGTTTGGTGGTGAGTGTTCACAGAGTTTATTCTAAAATGACTAATTGGTGGACAGTGCTCACAGAGTTTCTGTTGGAGTGAATGTTTGCTGGTGAGTGTTCACAGAGTTTATTATATAATGACTAATTGGTGGACAGTGCTCACAGAGTCTATCCTGAAGTGACTGTTTGGTGGTAAGTGTTTACATAGTTTATGTTGGAGTGACTGTTTGGTGGTAAGTGCTCACAGAGTTTATGTTGGAGTGACTGTTTGGTGGTGAGTGTTCACATAGTTTATGTTGAAGTGACTGCTTGCTGGTATGTGTTCACAGAGTTTATGATGGAGTGACTGTTTGCTGGTGAGTGTTCACAAAGTTTTATGTTGGAGTGTCTGTTTGCTTGGTAGAGTTCACAGAGTTTATGATGGAGTGACTGTTTGCTGGTGAGTGTTCACAGAGTTTTATGTTGGAGTGCCTGTTTGCTTGTAAGTGTTCACAGAGTTTTATGTTGGAGTGCCTGTTTGCTTGTAAGTGTTCACAGAGTTTATGATGGAGTGACTGTTTGCTGGTGAGTGTTTTCTGAGTTTATGTTGAAGTGACTTTTTGCTGGTGAGTGTTCAGAATTTATATTGGAGTAAATGTTAGCTGGTGAGTGTTGGTGGTAAGTTCTCAGAGTTAATGTTTTTAAGTTGAAGTGACTGTGTGGTGGTGAGTATTCACTGAGGTTGTGTCAGAGTGACTGTTTGGTGGTGAGTGCTCATGGAGTTAATGTTGGAGTGACTGTTTTGTGGTGAGTGCTCACAGAGTTTATGTTGGAGTGACTGTTTGGTGTGGAGTGTTCACAAAGTTTATGTTAGAATGACTGTTTGGTGGTGAGTGCCCACAGAGGTTATGTTGGAGTGACTCTTTGGTGGTGAGTGTTGACAGAGTTTATGTTAGAGTGATTTTTTGCTGGTGAGTAATACTTATTTCATGTTGGAGTGACTGTGTGGTGGTGAGTGCTCACAGAGTTTATGTTGGAATGACTGTTTGGTGGTGAGTGTTCACAGAGTTTTATGTTGGAGTGACTGTTTGGTGGTGAGTGTTCACAGAGTTTTATGTTGGAGTGACTTTTTGGTGGTGAGTATTAACTGAGATTATGTCAGAGTGGTGAGTAGCCCCAAAAAAGTCTTGCTAAAGCTTCGATAAACATTAAAGCTTTAAGCTTAGCTAAAATACATAACATAATTTGCCGCAAGAATCGCAGAGTTCCTGTAGTAAAAAACACAATTTTTGAAGAAGAATAGTTCATAGTTGTCAATGAAATGACTGTGTGTTGGCCAGAAATAATCCTACCTTTGCCTTACTGGTGATTTGGTCTGGTTTTTTAACGACTGTGCTGAGTGTAAGACTGAGAGCATTTACTATCTGTGCATCCTTTGCATCTATCTCACTCAGCTTGTTGATTACATGGCCGCGTACCTGGACAGCAGAACAAGATTGGTTTGACAGACAGTTTATTATCAAATGTCAAACATATGAATCCACATTATTTATAGCTTATTAAAGACATTTTGGAGGGCTTTAAATGAGACAACACCAGGCAATTAGAATATGTAGCCAATTATTTTCTTGTATGAGTTAGAAGAAAGCAGCAGCCTTTCTCTTTACTTTCATTGGTCGAAATTAACACAAGCCCACATTAGCCCTGCACTAGGAAAATATCTTCTGCGCTTGCTCAAATTCTGAATTTTATATAACAAGGCTTGTTAAAAACTTTGATGCCAAGCAATAGTACAAGAATTTGGGGCTTGTTCAACTTAAAATTACTCTTAAGTTAAGCATTGTCTTCAGTTTTGCTGCAATGTTCATACTAAGTTTCATAATATTGACTAGCTCGCCATCAATCCTAACAAAAGTGATTGGTTAGAAACCATTATTCTAATTTTAGTAACCTTGACCCCAACATCCTCAAAAACAATTTCAAGCTAGCTATTGACAAAAGCTAGCTACCCAAGTTTCACCACTATCCATCAATCCTAACTTAAGTTATATGGCGTTATATAAGTTTATCATAACATATGAGTATCACTTTTAAAGATGAGTTTGATGTATTGTATGTAAAATTATTTATATGACTATGCTGCCAGCAGAGCTATTGAAAGTGTTTTCTTAGTTGTTAGCGGACTGTGCACGAGAATTTTGAGTAATCCCCCTAAGCCAATACATTGTTTTTAGAAAGGCCATGATAATAATCTTATGTTAATAGTTCAGATTTTTTTTCCTTTTTATCTATTTATAAATCTGTATTTATTTATTTATGAATGCATTTATTTGCTCACTAATATATGCAATACACTTATTGTTGTGTAAGTCAGATACAGTTCCATGTTTTTTCTTCAAAAGCGTCCTCTAGCAGATGCAGGAAACGCAGCGTTTCGGTAGGACGAACACCAACTTTATTCTCGGTTTCGCCTCGGACAAAATTCGTGTTCGTCCTAGAGAAACCGCTTCTTATGTCTGTAAGAGGACACTTTTGAAGAAAAACTCAAACTGTATCTATTACTTACCTCTGCAGTTTGTATTGTATGTTTAGGTTGACCTGAAGGATCAGGTGCCTCATCCAGATTTATCATATGTACACAGCTTGTTAATTTATGTAGTGAATCTGTAAAAAACAGATCAGGAGATGTTTCTGTTTGTCTGCACCTTACTAGTCAACATTATGTAAAAAAAAGTTAAAAGTAAGAAAGCTTTACAAAAACATGTTTGTTTGAGGTTACCAAACCCAGGAAACCAAATAAAAACCACCAACCCTGGAAAAAAAGAAAAAAAAGAAGCCTTCTCATTATGAACACAATTTTTTTTATAGATATATTATTAACTAACATTATATTTTTTTTCAGAACATAGCTCCATAACAACAGCAATATACGAGTGACATTTGCAAAAAAGAGGGCTATTAGCAAAAACAAGAGCCGTCGTAGTACAGCGCGCTCGACTACGCCGCTTTGACTAAGAATACAATAACGATGTAATAATACCAAGTTTGGTCTCTTTATGTCAAACCTAACTAAAATTATTTGATACCCAAGGTGACATTGATGCTGCCCTCCCACCAGCCCACCCAAACAATGACGCAAGTCATTCAAATAACTTGATTTCCCATTATGAAAATGTGGTTAAGAATATACAAATTCAAAGGAAATTTTAAAAAAATCAAAAAAAAATCAAGGGCCATAATTTGTATTTAGGCTTAAATTAGAGTTATGTTTCTTGTTGTAAGATGGTCGTAAATAATTTTGAATTTTATTAAGTGCATTTAATGAACGGTATAGAAGTTTTTTTATTAAAATCCCAACTTGCCTTTAACTTTTACTTGCCTAAAACTTTAACCTAAGTCAATCAGGGGCCATAACTTGTATTATTGAGGATATGGAGTTATGTAACCTCATCGGGTGATGGTCCTAAACAATTGTGTGAAGTATCAAGTCAATTTAACAAAGGATATAGAAGTTATTAATAAATATCCCAACCTGCTCTAAAACTTTAACCTAAGTTCCATAGTCAATCAGGGGCCATAATTTGTATAAAAGAATAATATGGAGTTATCTAACCTCATCATGTGATGGCCCTGAACAACTGCGTGAAGTATTAAGTCAATTGAATGAATGGTATTGGGGTGAGTAATATAGCCCACCTATTCTTCGAATAGTCGAGCTAATAATGTCTTAACATATAGCATATTTGAAAAATAAATAAATCACAACCTGCCCTACCTAATAATTTGGGGATATTACCCTTAACAAACAATTATTCTTTAAGGCCTTAACAAAAGCGTCGAAGAGGGAACTTAAATGCTTGTCTTCTTTTTCATTTGAGCAAGGGGCAGAACTCCATAGGAAAGCAAGAGTTATCACTCCTCCTGTATGTGAACATAATTGTCTCTTGTAACATGTGTACAAAGTTTCAGCTGAATATCTAGAAGTGATGGTTTTTAGAGTTTGCCAATAATTTTTTGCACAAAATCGCTGATGGCGACAAGACCTGGCCCCAATTTCTCGAAACTTCTTAAGTCCCTTATAACAGGATTAAGCTAATCTCACTATTTTTGTTGTTCTATAAAATGTGTTATATTTGCTTCTTCAATAATTTTTTAGAAATTATGTAGGAAAATTCTGTATGTTTATCAGAATAAACCATTTTTCATTTATCAAAATCCATTTTCAGTATGTATTTTGGCTAATTGAAATAAGCGACTTAAGACTGTTAAGCTTAAGAAGTTTCGAGAAATTGGGGCCAGGGCTATAAGACCCCAAAAACTGGAAAGAAGATTTTTTTTAGCCAAATACATTGTCAATATCATTTGCACAACAATGTTGCCGATGCCGACAAGACCAGGGCTTTTAATAATAAGACCCCAAAAACTGGACAAATTAAGAATATTTTCAAGACACAAGAAATTTTGCATGAGAAGATCCTTACTGTACAATGAGTCTGAATCATTAAAAGACAATTCGTTTGTGACATCATCTATCTTGTGAACCATTTCTTCAGTTAACGGGGTGGATCCTTCACCTGTTCAATTATAGTTAGAAAACATGCTTCAATATACAATGGAAACAGCAAGGACAGTCCAGCCAAGCAGCCAATCAATAACACACCAACTGCCATGAATGTGAAACTGTTACAAAACAAATAGCTTTACACCGGATAATGTTTTGTAAAATTGGGAGCTGGTTAAGAGACAATTTATGGATGACACTGTGAAAATGTCAAAGTGCCAAAGTTTTTTTTTTTAATTTGGTCACCTTTAACAAGATTAATTATTTTCAATGTATACGGGCGAGTGTCTTTTTTCGTTAATTTGGACCCCAAAAAGGTAAATTTGCTACTGAAGGGGGGTGGCATAATTGTGCCTTCTCCCCCTGGGTTACATTTTAAAATGAAAAAGCCGTAATAATGAAAGAGTTCACTTTCTTTATTGGTTTTTAGCATTTAGCAAAAATTTATGACTTTTTTTGTCATTTGAAAATAGTAGTCTGAATTTATGCTAGGTTTGAAATTAACAATCTGAATGAAAAAAAAAATGTGGAAATATCAAACCCGTGAAAAATCTAAATAGCCTAAAATGGCTGTCATTTTATTTTATTAAGTGGCTATACAATAGTGTGTGACATCACTGCTTTACACCAAATACCTGCAGTATAATTAAGTGAATATATGCTCACCAAATCACCTGCAGTATAAGTGAATAGCATTGTTATATATATATGCTCACCAAATAACCTGTGGTTTAAGTGAATAGCATTGTTATATATATATATATATGCTCACCAAATAACCTGTGGTATAAGTGAATAGCATTGTTATATATATAAATGCTCAGCAAATAACCTGTGGTTTAAGTGAATAGCATTGTTATATATATGCTATGTATATATTTATATAAATACAAGCATACACATGCTAGTTACTGAACTGCTAATATCCTGCTGCTTGTTTCCGTCCTAATATAGGAAACATTATTGTTCATACATAGTACATTTTATTTTTTTACTGAGTATATTATGAATATAAATATGACCTGTGCTTGAAAGCGTGTTTCCCACACACGTCGCCGTAATATGTAACAGCGTAATGAAGTTGCAATATGAAGTCTTCTCTGTGTTTACCGGACATCAGCACCAAGTCCGTCATATACAACTGCTCCCAATATTTGCCATCACCTCTGAAATGGTTACAGCTTATTCATATAACTTATCTCAATATAGCTAAGTAATTAATTTATCACTAAAAAAAAATGCAAGTTGACCTACATCTACAGGCCTTTTTATAGTTCCAACGGGTCTGACTATTGGACCATTTTCCTAGCATAACATATGATAATTTTCCCAATCTGTAGAAAAAAATCCCAATCAATAGTAAAAAAAACATAATTTTTTGTATATAGTTAAAAAGTAATTTTACCTGAAATGGTATATTCAAAATCCTGATGAATTGTGTGATGTTAAGTTTTGTGGATTATTGAATTCAGAATTCAATTTTCATCATATTCAGATTAGTATATATATGCAATATATATTGTCATGATATTTATACTCACAGATTGATATTTCAGCCATTTCAGGTCTTTTGAAATGGAAAAGAAACTAATATTTCAATAATTTCCTCGTTTACAAGATACAGTAAAGCTTGTTCTTTTAACTGTAAAATTTTCGAATTTTTTATCTAAAGCAAGTTTTTTTTTATCAAAATGGAATATTTCATGACACAATTTTTCCCAAAATGTCTAGGGTCTTTTTTAGGGAATGTGTTTACATGGTTGTCTAATGAACAAAAGGACTAGCAAACTTGCAATCACCAATGTGGTCCTCAGAGCCACATGTAAGTCATGTTGAGCGATCAAGTGGATTACGTCCGAGTGCTGGAGTTGTGCCCTAACCTGAACAACTACAAATCACCCAATAGCATGCTCATAAGCAATTTAAATTAATAATAACTTTAATGCTGTTAATAAATAACTTAAAGCTGCACTCCCACAGATTGAATGTTTTTATATTATTTTTTGTCTTGGAACTAGGCAATTTTTGCGAAAATGCATGGAAAAACAGTGGTATAAGACTGCTGACAAAAAATCAGATCGCAGGTTTTCAATGATATGTTCAAAAATTAATGTTTTATGCATTTTTCTTAAAGCATAAATCATTAAGTTTCTAACGTAAATATGAAAAATTGCTATCTGATCTTTAGTCTCAAGTCGTATGTAACTGTTTTTCAGATATTAACACAAAAAAATGGCAAATTCCAAGACAAAAAAGATGTTAAAACGGTAAATTTGTGAGAGTGCAGCTTAAAAGATGCATTGGCAGGATTTACTCGGGAAATTGCTTTCAATTTCATTCCCAAGGAAATATGCTTACCTATACCATCTGTGAGGATGCTCAGTTTGTATTGAACAATGACAGGATCAGGACAGGCAACTTATCACACAGAATATCGAATTGCTCCACCACAGTCAGCCCTGAATATGGCACTGTGTGGCAGTGGGTGTCATTAGCGACCGTAATACTCTTCCAGGTCTGATAAGCCGATTCTGGCTTCCATCGTTGAATGTAACTTAAATACAGAATAATATACAAGAAATCACATACAGAACAATGAGATTTAAGGGGCTTTTCCAAAATGCATCTGACAGACTGGATTTTGAGAAGTGTTATCTGTCAGTTTTCTAGTAAAAGTCACAATGACTGTTATCTTTGACCTACTTACTGCAAAATGAGAAGAGCAGTCGCAGACTGCCATATAATTTCCCAAGCTAGTATCAACTTCGCCTTAGAACAAGGACTACAATTAAACAATGGACAATAACTAAAATGATACTGCAACCAGAGTTATGTTTTTTGTGCAATGCACTTCTCCTAAATGATATCTATCTGAATAGGAAGTTTGATGTAAATACCTCAAAGATTTTTCGAGTTATGCTGGGGAAAAGATTTCAATGACTCACATAATCCTATACCATCACAGCTAAATTATGTGTCAGTCACTGTAGTATAAAGTGCACCACTGATTTATAAAGAGCCTTTCGATTAACATCTTATATGCAAGGTTAAAGCCTGTTACCTGTGACATAAACAGCCAAGTAGTCCCAATGCGCAATATTTTTCGCAGGTCTGTCAAGAGTGATTGTGTCCAAGTTACTGCTATGTTGAAGGACATGGAAATCACAGTTCCGGCACTCCTCCATACTGAGACTTTGTAAACAATGTCGCACACTCCATGTGTAGGAGACAACTGGGAGGTGGCAGTCAACACATACAGCCTTCAGAGTAGTCACTGTGGTTCGTGTCGTGTACGGGTGACCCTTGTCTTTTGATGAACTACAGAACATTACTGAGAATTACAAATGCATACTTAAGCACTGACTGTGTATCATTATGTATGCTTCTTCAGGGGGAGGAATTGCATGACTTACAGAGATTCTCACATGGGTCACCAGGGTCAAAACCGATATATATATATATATATATATATATATATATATATATATATATATATATAAACATAGAAGTAAATGATGTTCATATCTGAATAACTTTTTTGACAGAAATTATATGAAAATATTTCATAGCCTATAAAAGACTATGCTGTTTTCTGCTTCTGCACTTGTGAAATATTGAAGATTTGCTTGTATTTAACGATGCAATTCTTGGCCGAAATTTCAACACGATGGAATTTTGTAGAACGTCAATGCAATGCTGTGTGCGCCGTGATTCTCTGTTTTAAATGCATTTTCTTAGTCGCAAGTAATATCTAAGAAGTCAGACATGTGCTTAAAAGTTAGTTTTCTTCATAAAGTCACATGATTCCTCACCCTGTTCTAGGTAATTTTGAATGAATGCTTTCACAGACATTCGAATGTATTTCAACAACAGCTTTGCTATTATAGCCCGTTATAATCAACAAGAAACAGAATATTAATATTTTGTTAAAGAGGAACTCTTACTCTCAAATAAGATTGATCACAATAATAACCATTTTTTTAATAAACCAAAAAGGATAGATAAATGTCGAAAACACAGTAAATCTTTTAGCATTCACCAATCATTTAGTATTTGTACGTTTTCAGCTTTTAAATACACGGCTACAATCTTGTTATCAGTAATTAATATTTCCATAAATGGATTATTTAGTAAGTAGTTAAAGGATTATAACTCAAAATTTATGTTTGTAATACATGTGTATGTATTGATTTTGAGTAAGAGTGTCACTTTAATAATATAAGATAATGACATATTAACATATATTCAGATCTTAAAAGATTGAATTGCTACAAAGGGTTCAGAGCTTTTGTTTAATTATTTATTACCGCCTGTTCCTTGCAAATTGGGTAAAAAAGTTGACTTTAGGAAAGATACAAAATCAGGCCAAAACAGCTAATATAATGGCAAATATACATGTTTTCAATTTTGTACGCATACATTATGCTGTGAAAGAGTAAGTCTTGTCAAGATTATGTTTATTTTTCAAGAAATTCATTGCTTTTTTATTTATTAACGTAGTCTGCATTTATCCAATTGGGAAGAAAAAAATTGGGGGGGGGGGGGGGGGAGGTGAACATTTTTAGCAAGGGGAAACAGCCTTTAGCAGTAAATTGCACCAAAAAAACCCACTTGGGTTACTAATGTATAAAGTCAAACAAGTAAGTAAGTTTGTCGAAGACATGCCTCCTGAATGCTGCTTTGTCAAAAGCGTATGAAGATTGAATGAAGATGTTTTAATAGAAATACATTGATTATTAAGTGAAGAGAAACATTATATTCTTAGAATTACAGAATCAATTTTCATCAGACTATTAACTGTGACCTTACTTTTGATCTACTGACCCCCCTCATCTCCTGGTTAAGTGCAACCAAGCACTAAAGCTTTGTTGTCCTACATCAAATTTTTAGCAAGTTATTGTGCTACTAGGTTTTCATAAGACAGTTGACAATGACCTTGACCTTTGACCTTATGCCCTTTAATAAAAAGGAGTCACACACTGCCAAGGGAAACCTACTTCTTAAGTATCATGGATAGGGTTTAATCTGGGCAGACACTAGTTTTCATAAGACTTTTGAAAGTGACCTTGAACTTTGACCTAAATTGATAAAGTCACCTGCTGCTCATAAGACCAAGTTTTTGTTGTTCTTTTGGGCCAAATTCGGGCCCTAGAAACTGTTTCATCTCAATGTCTATTAACATACTGACCTCAAAATCGATAGGTCTACTGCTGCTCATGACCTACCTGCCTTTTATGTTTAAAGCTAGGGGCCAAAACGTTTCTTTAGTTATTGATTGGGAACCATGGTGATGGATGAACAGAAAGTCTGAAGGTTCTCTATCCTGCTCTTCAGGGGCATACATATCAGTGCACTCTGATCTATATGTCAATGTGGCCTTGCCTGATGGCATCACTAGTGCCCTAAAATCTATATGTCAAAGTGGCCAAGCCTGATGGCATCAAGAGTGCCCTCTGATCCAAGCATCAATGTGGCCAAACCTGATGGAAGCACTAGTGCCCTCTGTTCCATACATCAATGTGACCTTACCTGATGGAAACACTAGTGCCCTCCAATCCATACATCAATGTGACCTTACCTGATGGAAACCCTTGCGCCCTCTGATCCATACATCAATGTGGCCTTACCTGATGGAAACACTAGTGCCCTCCAATCCATGCATCAATGTGACCTTAAAAACATGGCAGCAAGAGTAACGGTTCTTGTGCACTGCACTTGCCCTCAATGAGATCTATCTAGCTATAAAGTTTCAAGTTGATACCTCTTATATTCTTCAAGATATGCCCCGGACAAAACTAACAAAGGGCAATAACTCTAAAAAATATGGCAGCAAGAGTTATGGTTCTTGTGCACTGCACTTGCCCTCAATGAGATCTATCTAGCTATGAAGTTTCAAGTTGATACCTCTTATATTCTTCAAGATATGCCCCGGACAAAACTTTAAGCATGAAATTAACAAAGGGCAATAACTCTAAACATATAGATGCAAGAGTTACGGTTTTTGTGCACTGCATTTTCCCTCAATCAGATATACCTACGGAATAAGTTTCAGGTTGATACCTCCTATAGTTTACGAGATATGCCACGGACAAAACCTAAGCAAGAAAATTAACAAAGGGCAATAACTCTAAAAATATGGCAGCAAGAGTAACAGTTTCTTGTGCATTGCACTTGTCCTCAATGAGATCTATCTAGCTATGAAGTTTCAAGTTGATACCTCTTATATTCTTCAAGATATGCCCCGGACAAAACTAACAAAGGGCAATAACTCTAAAAATATGGCAGCAAGAGTTACGGTTCTTGTGCACTGCACTTGCCCTCAATGAGATCTATCTAGCTATGAAGTTCCAAGTTGATACCTCTTATATTCTTCAAGATATGCCCCGGACAAAACTTTAAGCATGAAAATTAACAAAGGGCAATAACTCTAAACATATAAATGCAAGAGTTACGGTTTTTGTGCACTGCACTTTCCCTCAATCAGATATACCAACGGAATAAGTTTTCAGGTTGATACCTCCTATAGTTTACGAGATATGCCACGGACAAAACCTAAGCAAGAAAATAAACAAAGGGCAATAACTCTAAAAATATGGCAGCAAGAGTTACGGTTCTTGTGCACTGCACTTGTCCTCAATGAGATCTATCTAGCTATGAAGTTTCAAGTTGATACCCCTTATATTCTTCAAGATATGCCCCAGACAAAACTTTAAGCATGAAAATTAACAAAGGGCAATAACTTTAAAACTAAGAAAGCAAGAGTTACTGTTATTGTGCACTGCACTTGCCCTCAATTAGATCTATCTACATATGAAGTTTCAAGTTGATAACTCTTATATTCTACAAGATATGCCCTGGACAAAACTTTAAGCATGAAAAATAACAAACGGCAACAACTCTAAAATATGGAAGCAAGAGTAACAGCTCATGTGCACTGCACTTGCCCTCAATTAGATCTATCTACATATGAACTTTCAAGTTGATACCACTAATAGTTTAGGAGATACACCCCGGACAAGCGAAAATGGGACGCGGACGCAGCCGCAGACAAAAGTAACCCCTATATGTTTGTCTTTTCAGGCGACACAAAAAGTATCTATCTTGAGAGTGACTCGACTACTAGAACTTGTTGATGGCTTATTCTATTGGGGGGGGGGAGGATGGTGGGGGGGGGTTCGGAAAGACTCATCAGATGCTGGCAGCTTTTTAATAACAAAGCTGTCCAATAATTTTACATTGTTCACTTTGTATATTTACCCTCGCCATCAGGTAATTTAATGACCACTCGACAAGCACGCTACAGATTTCATTAAGTCTATAAGTATTAAAAACAATAACATTATAAATTTAAAATAAATAAAAGCAACAGTAAATATAGCGTGGATGTTTTCGACCATGAAATATATCCATCAACGAAGTCTATTCATTTTGACAGTTGGGCGGAAATATATTCAATGGTTTACAGATTTTACATATAATGCGCGAAAGCGCTAAATTTAGCCAATGATTGAGCTAGGCGATTATGTCATTTGTATTCACTTTGTATTATGCACGCCTCGGAGCATCCCTGGAAGATTCAAGATAAAACTCGGCCTTTTCCGTATTTGTTATATTTTGAAAACTTACTAGAGCGTGACTCTGTACTGTCTTCTTTATACTGGTAGTGTTAACATGCCACTTATAGGCTGTTTACACTCTACTACGTTGCGGAGTTAAGTTCATGTTATTCTACTTTCCCTTTAATATTTTGTGGTCTAGAAAAAGCCACTCGCAGAATTTTGCAAGCTTGAATAAAGGTCACTCGCAATTTGCAAATGTTGCTCGCATTTTGCGAGTATGCAAGTCTAAATTCGAACCCTGTGATCCAAGCATCAATGTGGCCAAACCTGATGCAAGCTTAAGTGCCCTCCAATCCATGTATCAATCTTGCCTAACCTAATGGCAGCACTAGTGCCCTCCAATCCATGCATCAATGTGGCCTTATCTGATGGAAGCACTAGTGCCCTCCAATCCATGCATCAATGTGGCCTTACCTGATGGAAAACACTAGTGCCCTCTGATCCATACATCAATGTGGCCTTACCTGATGGAAACACTAGTGCCCTCCAATCCATACATCAATGTGACCTTACCTGATGAAAACTTAAGTGCCCTCTGATCCATACGTCAATGTGGCCTTACCTGATGGAAACACTAGTGCCCTCTGATCCATGCATCAATGTGGCCTTACCTGATGGACACACTAGTGCCCTCTGATCCATACATCAATGTGGCCTTACCTGATGGAAACACTAGTGCCCTCCAATCCATACATCAATGTGGCCTTACCTGATGGAAACACTAGTGCCCTCTGATCCATACATCAATGTGGCCTTACCTGATGGAAGCACTAGTGCCCTCTGATCCATGCATCAATGTGGCCTTACCTGATGGAAACACTAGTGCCCTCCAATCCATACATCAATGTGGCCTTACCTGATGGAAACTTAAGTGCCCTCCAATCCATGCATCAATGTGGCCTTACCTGATGGAAACACTAGTGCCCTCCAATCCATGCATCAATGTGACCTTACCTGATGGAAACACTAGTGCCCTCCAATCCATGCATCAATGTGGCCTTACCTGATGGAAACACTAGTGCCCTCTGATCCATACATCAATGTGGCCTTACTGGATGGAAACTTAAGTGCCCTCTGATCCATACATCAATGTGGCCTTACCTGATGGAAACTTAAGTGCCCTCTGATCCATGCATCAATGTGGCCTTACCTGATGGAAACTTAAATGCCCTCTGATCCATACATCAATGTGGCCTTACCTGATGGAAACACTAGTGCCCTCTGATCCATACATCAATGTGGCCTTACCTGATGGAAACACTAGTGCCCTCTGATCCATAAATCGATGTGGCCTTACCTGATGGAAGCATGTATCAATGTAGCATCCCCTTATTGAAATATTTGTGCCCTCTGATGAGGCCTTACCTGATTAAAACATGTTCCAATTCAGCCTTACCTAATGGAAACATGTATTAAGGTAGCCTTACCTGATGGAAACATTAGTGCCCTCTGATCCGTGCGGCAGTAAGTCACAAACAGCTGAAAAAGGACACAAAACAATACTGTATAAAAATTTTTATTATTCTGCTCATTAAAAGGAACTTTTAAAAAATATAAAAACAGATGCATTTAACTTTTAAAATTTGATGCAGTATCAATCCCTCTGTTGTATGGGCCTATACTATAAATAACATCCAAATGTACAGTACACTGAACAAGGTAGACCCATTTTTCCCTCCGCAGATTTTTGGGATTTTTGTGATTAATCACGGCCAACACAATGAAATTATCTACTGTCTGTGTTCATCAGAAATTTAATTTAAGGCCCTCGGAGGTGATCTGTCCATTGAAGAAATACAAACTTCGCGTTCCTCGGAGGGGTTTATTCTGTGAAACTTTGCGGATATTTGATAAGAATGTACGCTTAGGATAATTTTGTTTATGATGGCTACAGTACATTGCTGTTATTGTTTTTCCTCTACCATTTCACATGATTCATTAGCTTGCCACAAGAATGCAGTTGTATTACACTATTTGCACATGCATCTTATAATTGTGTCTTGCTTATGACTTAAAACGTTGATAAACAGATTTCATCCAAAAAAGGCTAGCTTACTGATTAAACATTTTCTGAAAATCACGAGGTCAAACACCCATTCAAAGTTCACAGTGCATGGTTGACATCCTTCTTGCCTCATTTTTGGCGAAAAATTACCTTACATGTCATGATCCTGGCTAAGCTTTTTTTAACCACTAATAATAAATAGCATATAATTGTATTCTATATTGTATTGATCAAGCCCGTGATGTCAGAGGTCATGGTTCAGAATCGTGATAATGTTGTCTGTAATTCGATGCATTATAAACACATGTATGCAATACATCAATGATTCAATGTATATTATTCACAAGTCAAGACAATATTCAATTGGCATTACACACAAATACAAATTAAACTGTGGTCCAAAACTTTTAAAATTTACAATATACATAATCATTTTTACAAATTAATTCTGAACAAAAATTAATACTTGTTACTATAATTTGACTCAAAAGTTCTGCTGTGGGACATAAAATTTGACAATTTCAAACGCTAACACTTATATTAAACTCTGCGGTGGAGATTTCAGTGAGGGAAAATTTTACCCTCGGAGGAAACCAGCGATCATCGACTTTACCCCTCAGAGTGATTGAGGAAAGCGGGTCTAACTTGAGTGTACTTAAAGGTAAAGCACAAACCTTTGAAGAACCATTATTTCCTTGTGCATTGGCATAATCTGATGAAGTAAAGTTTCTGTGTCTATAAAACAGCACCACAAAAATGGCCTGCCTACTCTTTAAGATTTTTTTTCTAAACAGCCTTTAAAAGGCAGTAAATTGCACAAAAAAACACTGGTACTATAGCATGTATCTCATTTCAGAACTGTGACTTACGAGCACTACTTCCCAGCTTGCAGTAAATTTTCCACGGACAAGGGACCATAGTTACAGCCTGTTCTATACAGTAAAACCCAACCGGACAGATGATACATGTTGTATGGTTCTGTCCAGGGGCATATGTACCTGGTGCACATGGAGATGGCTGGGATGAACCTACAGGAGAACAAAAAAGTTAACATTCTGTATAATTAAGATACTCCAAGAAATAAAAGATGACCTGTGTTTCAAAAAGGACTTGCATACAATATGAAGGTACAAATGTGACGAGTGCACACATCATGAAGGTACAAATGCGACTTGCACACAAAATGAAGGTAAAGAGGGAACTACACATGTGACTTGCACACAACATGAAGGTGCAAATGTGACTTGCACACAATATGAAGGTACAAGTGTGATTTGCACACAATATAAAGGTACACATGTGACTTGCACACAATATGAAAGTACACATGTGACTTGCACACAATATGAAGGTACAAATGAGATTTGTACACAAAATGAAGGTAAAGATGGAGCTACATATGTGAATTGCACACAAAATGAAGGTAAAGATGGAGCTACACATGTGACTTGCACACAATATGAAGGTAAAGATGGAGCTACAAATGTGACTTTCACACAATATGAAAGTACACATGTGACTTTCACACAATATAAAGTACACATGTGACTTGCACACAATATGAAGGTACACATGTGACTTGCACACAATATGAAGGTACAAATGTGACTTGTACACAAAATGAAGGTAAAGATGGAGCTACATGTGACTTGCACACAAAATGAAGGTAAAGATGGAGCTACACATGTGACTTGCACACAATATGAAGGTAAAGATGGAGCTACAAATGTGACTTTCACACAATATGAAAGTACACATGTGACTTGCACACAATATGAAGGTACACATGTGACTTGCACACAATATGAAGGTACACATGTGACTTGCACACAAAATGAAGGTAAAGATGGAGCTACACATGTGACTTGCACACAAAATGAAGGTAAAGATGGAGCTACACATGTGACTTGCACACAATATGAAGGTAAAGATGGAGCTACAAATGTGACTTTCACACAATATGAAAGTACAAATGTGACTTGTACACAAAATGAAGGTAAAGATGGAGCTACACATGTGACTTGTACACAATATGAAGGTGCAAATGTGACTTGCACACAATATGAAGGTACAAATGTGACTTGCACACAATATGAAGGTGCAAATGTGACTTGCACACAATATGAAGGTGCAAATGTGACTTGCACACAATGTGAAGGTACCAATGTGACTTGCACACAATATGAAGGTACACATGTGACTTGTATAAAAAGGAAGGTAAAGATGGAGCTACACATGTGACTTGCACACAATATAAAGGTACACATGTGACTTGCACACAAAATGAAGGTAAAGATGGAGCTACACATGTGTCTTGCACACAAAATAAAGGTAAAGATGGAGCTACAAATGTGACTTCACACAATATGAAGGTACAAATGTGACTTGCACACAATATGAAGGTACAAATGGAGCTACACATGTGACTTGCACACAGTATGAAGGTGCAAACAGAGCTACACATGTGGCTTGCACACAATATGAAGGTACAAATGGAGCTACACATGTATGTAACTTGCACACAGTATGAAGGTACAGAAGGAGCTACACATGTGACTTGTACACAATATGAAGGTCCAAACGAAGCTACACATGTTACTTGCACACAGTATGAAGGTAAAATGGAGATACACATGTGTCTTGCACACAATATGAAGGTCCAAATGGAGTTCTTCATGTGACAAACAGTTTCATCAAAGTGAACATGTGGGCTTAATATTTTACTATTCCCCATCTTCTGACCAATTCACAGGTAAAGCATAACAAGGCAGGATGAATATAGATTCATATTCACAATTTTGACAAACTATGTCCTAGGATATGCCCGGTGTAATAAACTATTTCTTATTTGACATTGAAGTAATAGAACTCACCTTCTGGACAAAAGAAGCCTGGAGGGCAGGGAACTAAATCAGATTCTGTCATCCTTGTTGTAGGGCAATAATAGCCTGCTGTACAGGGCTGGGGTTGTTCTGATCTCTCAGGACACACATAGCCAGGGCTACACACCCCGCTGGGAGTAACCAGGCCAATCCTTGGCAGTACTCTCCGGCGGGGCATGGTAGGCAGTCAATCGAATACCAGTTGTCTTCAACAATGTTATGGCAGTCAAGACAGGTTTCGGAAAGGGCGACACTCATATCGTAAGGCATGTAATATCCAGCTCCACATGGCAAAGGCCGACCACCAATAAACAAACCAAATATATACATTTTATCATTCTTGTATTATCAGTATTTAAATTCTTTCATACAGTCAAACCCCTGGGCTCGAACTTGCTTGGCTAAAAATTCCTCAGTGAGTTGGACTGCAGGATGTATTAAGGACCGATTTTTTAATACTGAATGTAAGCATTCCAGCTTGGCTTGAATTTTTGAGGCTCAATGTATTTTTGGTCCCTAGGAGTACAAGCCAACAAGGTTTTACTGTACCATACATAAATATTTCCCAATCTGACATATGTTTTAAGTAAATCAGTCTATAAAAACATAACTCTATTTTGTTGAAATATATAGCAGTTTGCGTAAAAACTTCAAGCAAATGACTTCTGAAAAGGACAGACAGTGCAAGTTGAAAACTGCTGCAAAACAATGTAGACATAGAGCCCTACAGACATCAGTGATTGAAACTTATAAAAGAGAGAACCACATGGGTGAAAGTTGCAAATTTTCAAAATACTGAAAAATTAAGCTGGGGCCATGGTGCCTCAGGGCCCATGGTGGGTCCAGGGGTCCAGGGGGCTGGAAGCCCCCGGAAGCTCCAGGAATTAAGCATTTTAAAACACATTTCAAAGCCTTTCCTGTCTTTTAATCAATCAAGCTCTTTAGTATTATACCCTGGGGGTACAAACTTCATTGTTCAATTTTGACAGCAGTATTTCGATTTATTTCATTGTTTATTTTTTGCCTCCAATTTGTGGTATGTCGTAAAGTCGTAAAGGATACTGACTGTAAATATTCGGCGAAAACCGGCTTTTTCCGCCATCCAAGTTTTTGTTGGCGCGGAAACTGCCAAGGTTATTCGGAGAAGATTGGAATGACAATTCTTTTTTTACGAAAAGAAACGACTATTTTCGGAAACGTTCGGCTGATATCGCCGACAGAATTTTACCACTTATGGCAACGCTATTTATAGAACGAAATTGGGAAACCAGAAAATTTAACTTTGTTTTATCTTCGATTTTGAGTAGATCGCGATGTTGATAATGGGGTTTGGGGTACCCCCTCCACCCCCAGAAAAATTCCCCGGATTTACACGATTTAGAAAAATGATCCCTGAGAAGACGGAAAATACAGAATTCCGTATTAATACGGAAAACTTTCACCCATGTAACCACTGCTGAAAATGAAAGGGCATTGGCTTAAACCCTTATTGACATGTTAGTGGGTGATACGCTCATGTCACTTGCAAGGTGCACTGAAAAACCAGTCTGGCTTAATCCAAATAAAGGAACGCAGCTGAGGCAGCAAATGAGATGACATGATTGTTGCCTATATTCTTTAGATCATGTAAAATAATGAATTATCAAATACATTCTACAGCTTGAATTGACAATTCTAGGCTTTGAGGAAATACTGTATAATTATGGTGATTTTGGATAATCTGGTGCCTAGATCCTTTCTACACTAAACATAATATTTTGATCATGTAATAACCAGTGCTAAGGTTCAAGCATGAGTTACAACTGTAGACTTGATGTGACCTGACTTTGTCCTTAAACCAAACTGGTTGCAACATGCGCTCGGCACATCGTCTCCATATGGTGAACATAAAGGGGCAATCTATTTCAAAAAAGTGGTTCATAAGATATGGAACAGACACAATTTGTGACAGACAGACATACACACAGACAAACAACTTGAGGAAAAAACAATATGAACCCCCACACAATGACCACAACCCTGCCAAAACCTCTGGCAGGGGATAAGAAGAAAATCGAGAAATCTAAAACTGAGACATATTAACTCACCATTAATACAATAACTTCCTGCTGGACATGGGCCCATATATGTGGTTGGTACCCAAAACACATGAATCTTGGGGTGCAAGGTATAGGCTTACTGCCTGTAAAATGACAGGCATAGCCAGCAGGGCAGGGAACACAATTGCCCTGATCATCTTTGTATGTCCCTAAATGACAGAAATCCAAAAGACCTGCAAATTCAAGACTAAGCAGATTATTCATCTCTGTGATGTGTACAGGCAATAAACAATTAAAAATGGAAACGCTGTATTATAAATCCCGTTAATTTTAAGGTAATTAAAACAAGTGAGTAAAAGATAAAAAAAACAACTAAATTGAAGAAACTAAAAACTAAAAAACTAAGTAAGTTATAGTCAGTAACATCTCAATTTTAGTAATTAACATCTCTATTTTATTTGGATTAAACATACTGAACCCTTACTAAAAATATTCAGTTTCAATCCTTTTCTTCAGTTTTCTTTTTGTTACAGTGACATTGACCATTATGAGCCACAAATGCAGTTCCATAAAATATCCCCATGAATTCTGCCTATATACCATGTTTGGTCAAAGTATGTCAACCAAAACTAAAGATATATAATAGAACTTCAATTATTTTTCTATTTGTATGAACAGTACCCATGACCTTGACCCTAGGGGGGCCCGAAATGCAATCCCCTGAAAAGCTTCCAGAAACTCTTCCCAACAAAGTTTGGCCACAATATGTCAACCCAAACTAAATTTATTCAGTTTCAACTGCTTTAAATTCTTTTTTTAGTGAAAGTGACTTTGACCTTAGGGACCCTAAACATGATCCCAACTTTACCAACTTTGGTCAATGTCTGTATATCCTAACTAAAGAAATTGAGTTTAAACTGTTTTTGTTTTTTCTAATTTTAGAAACAGTGAAATTGACCTTGACCCCGGGGGCCCAAAACACAATCCCATTAAGTTCTCTTTAAACTCTTCCTACATGCCAAGTTTGGTAACAACATGTCAACCGAACTAAAAATATTCAGTTCCAACTGTTTTGTTTTTTTTCATTTTTAGTAACAGTGACCTTGACCCTAGGGGTCCTAAATGTAGTCCCATAATAGGTTTCCATAAACTCTTCCTATGTACCAAGTTTGGTTGCAATATGTCAACTCTAACTAAAGTTATTCAGTACCTACAGTTTTTCTATTTTTAGAAACAGTTACTTAGACTCTATGGGCCCCAAATGCAATCCCGTAAAAGGTCTCAATAAACCCTTCCTACATGTACATGTATATACCAAGTTATAAGCAATAGGCCGACCCTGAAGTTATACAGTCCCAAACAAAATATATTTAAAGTAACAGTGACCTTGACCTTAGAGGCCCCAAACACAATCAATTTTAAGGTCTCCATTTACTCCTTATATTTCTATATATCATGTTTGGTCAACCCTAACTAAAGTTATTCATTATTATCCATTTTCTAATTTAGAAAAAGTGACCATGTCTCTCGAAGCCCAAAATGCAATCACATGAAAGGTCTCTATAAACTCTTCCTATATACTAAAATTGGTTGCACTATGTCAAAAAAATGCAGTACCAACCATTTTTCTATTTTTAGTATTAGTGACTTTGACCTTGATCCTAATGGCCCCAAGGAAGTCCCATGAAAGGTCTCTAAAAACTCTTTCTATATAACAGTTTCGTCACCATATGTCAAACCTAATGCCGGCCCACCCCAACAATGGCATACTTCATTCGTATAACCAGGTTTGACTTTTTGAAAACCTGGTTTAAAATATAAAAAAGTGCCTGTCAAAAGCAATAAAAAAGTCAATCAACTCTGGTAAAAGACCGAAGGCGGGGTTCCGTTATCGGCATAAACTGCGCTATTTTTTATTTAAAATGGTGAAGAAATAGTGAAGTAATCTTTGTTTAAAGTCTTTATTCGAAGCAAAATATTGCCTTCTGACTTAGCTTTTATGACCCAATTTATCACATGGTATTATAACACACACTGATTTAAGAATGTGTAGTTTATTTGGCAGAACAAAATTTCTATATTAAGTAACAGTAGCCTTGACCTTTGAGGGAACGGACCTAAAAGCATTATCCTAAGCAAGCTCTCTGTATGTTCTTAATATACAATGAGTTTGGTGTCCATATGATGAAAGAAACTGTATTTATTCAATGGAAATAAAATTTCTATATTTAGTTACGTTGACCTTGACCTTTGGCGGAACAGACCCAAAAGCACTCTCAAGCGAGATTTCTACATGTTTTTACACTTTCTTTGGTGTCCATATGATGAACGAAACTCAAATAAATCCCCCGAATCCAAATTTCTATTTTATGTAATGGTGACCTTGACCTTTGACCGAAGGAACCCAAAAGCGAACCCTCTACATGTTCTTACGATACTACAAGTTTGATCCCCACAATGACATACGCCATTTAACTGAGAAGGCGGACCTGGTTCAACACCGGCAATCAGCAGAATATTTTTTAACCGAAAGCATCTGGTACTTTGCGAACCAATGAAACTGCCTCATTAATTACTCATGATTACGAGATTTTCCTAACCATATTGCCCACGGTGCACGACGGAGCATAGCGTAGTGAGTATTGGTTGTTTCTGACAATGGCCCCAAATATGAGTTTGAGTATCTTGTTCTGTTCATGAAGATGGAAGAATATATGAGCCAAATCGCGCGATTCTGGGCCTTCGGACATATTTTTGCTATTACAATGTTTTAAGGTATTTGAATGCCATGTAATTTCAGAAAGATCATCTGAAATTTTCATGATGATATCACTTAATTTGCGTAAGTTACATGTTTACAAGTGAGATCATGTAAAATATCAATATTACAACTAGCTTATAATTTAAATTATTTTCTTATCAAAGAATCTTTAAGGAACATAAATTAAGATAAAAATAATGAATCATTTTTGTATTTTTAATACATTTGGCCATTTTAAACATAGACTATCAATCCAGTCAAAATATGTCGTGACGAAATCCATGGTTGCTATGGAAACATGCTTAAACCAATGGTCAGAAATTGTCGAGAAAATGATGCACCAATGACAAACCTTAAAAAGAAAGAAGTCAGGAAGAAATTGATTTACATAGAAAAAATCATTATTTTTGGCATTTTTTGTTAATGATTATTTCTTTTGTAATAATTATGTCCGAGGGCCCAAAATCGTGCAATTCCGCTCATATACAAAAAAACTAAGGCCAATATAAATTTATTAAAAAGAAATGATAATTTCACCATTGAATGTAATGTGTTCATGCTCTTTCTTATTGCATAAGGGACCATATACATGCGTTCCTAAATGAACCATGAACACAATAGTAACAAGTGAATGTTATACATCAACACTGTCAAGGTATGAATTAATCACTGTTTCTGGAAAGTACCAGGCCGATAGGCAAATAAAGACAATTCGAGTTAATAAATTTCAGGGGCAGTGGAAAAAAAGGAGGCATGTGGAAATGAAAATCTAGCAATTAATTCATAGTCTCCTAAATCTATTAGCCAGGTGTTGATAAATCCACTCGCCCGCTTGCATTTGCAAGTGAATATCGAGGTCGGACGAGTATAAATTCAATCAAACTTGTTCGCCCGGGCGAGTAAGATTCTCTAAATTAAAACATGAATCCATTTCATTTTCGAAAACCTAATTATTGTGGAAAAACACCAATGTAAAAACAGTCAAACTGAACTCGGAAATATGACGTCATGATGGGAAAGTATAATTTTTTATCAAATGCACATAAACTGCATTCAGTTTAACTGATTATACATTGAAGATGAAGTGTCAGGGAATGGAAGCAATCTAATTATAATAATTAATTGAATTATAAAATGATTATTAAATTAATTATAAGAATGTTTTTAATAGTTTGTAAACGATAAAAAAACGCTAATAGACTGTCACAGTCTGGTTCTCTTCTTCTGTTTAATTTAATCACGCAGTTAAAAAATGCTGTTACAATAATCAAGCACTGATTGTGTCTGTTAAATATGTAGAGCAAGTATATTTTGTGCAGGGGCGAGTAGATTTTTAGGAAATCCAAGAAAAATACATGCACTGAAAACTAGAACTGAAACCTACCATCTACACAGACCTTCCTCTCAATCTCAAGGCAAGGTTCCCTAAGCCTAGCAGCTGTTCGCCCACTCCATCCACACCAGTAACCATTTACGCAATTGCCCACGTCAACGCTTTTTGTACATTCCCTGTGAAGGGGACATGCAACGCAGGTAACACCATCACTCTGGTAGCCAAATGGACAAAAATAGGACCGTCCTGAAATCATGATCAACAAGAAATATATGGAATGATATACATGATTCATTTTTCTGTATATAATTGTAGTGTAGCTAAATCAAATTTAAATCAGTACCATTTATTGAATAACATCCATGTTGTGGCCAAAATTGTGAATTGATCATAAAATCGTTTTGAAGATGAGTAATGTAAATAATGAATAACCCATATAATTTGCTATATGTTATACAGCAACAAAAGTTCATAAATATTAATGTTTTTTTTTTTTTTTTTTATCATAAACATTAGGCTTTCATTGGAAATTATGAATGATTCACAAAAGGGAACAAATTGTAAATTCCATGCAATTGCATGACAAAATTACAGCCTGGACACAACCAACAATACTCTTTGTGCATATGTAGCATTTCATAATGATTCAACTCAGTGTGACCTTGAACTTTGAGGTAGGGTCATGGGTCTTGCACGGGCCACATCACTTTATTTACAAAACACATGTTCCATAATATTTTAAAATCCCTCTGTGCATGACCAAGCTACATCCCAGACACAGACAACCAGACAGACAGACTCCAGTGTGTGTATACCACGTGATAAATTACGTCATAAATGCTACGTCGGAAGGCAATATTTTGCTTCGAATGATCAATTGAAACACCCTAGGCTATTTTCCGAAGAGGTTCAACGTCAGAGAAGGCCAAGTAGCAAATGACGTTGCGGTCAAAGAGGGGTATTTAATGCAACCTTTTTTTCTGTATTGACACAATTCCTAGTTAATGACCTAATTGTAGATTCACTTAAGTTCCGGTGTTTTATGAATGAATACATTAAAAGCCAAGTTATGGATGAATGAAACGGGAGGATAAAGATGACCTTGACTCAAACCCCCTTAAAAAGCAATCTCAAACTAGTTCTTCACATAAGCTTCCTTAATAACTCACTGGGTTAATTATTTCACTAACTATCAATATAAAGTTACGTTTTTGGGCCTAAAAACACTAACATTCGTTTCGGGTTACCCAACCCTACCTAGGAAATAGGGGCCGACTCTACCGTTTTTATTGTCAGTTGCTAAAAAAAACTTAAAAACCAACCAAAGAAACCCAACTTTTAATGCCATTTACAGAATATAACTTTAACACCATTCTCCAATGATGAGAATAAAATTCTTATATAAAGTCTAAACAATCAGAAATTATAGCCAATTAATTTGTTGTATGAGCAAGTTCAATCTGCAGCTTCATATAAGCTATATTCACACTAAGATTCATCACTATCCATCAATTCTACCTAAGTTGTTGGGCAGAAAAACATTTTTCTATTTTTAGGAACAGTGACCTTGACCCCACCTCCCAAGCTAGCTCTTCACATAAGCTACCTTCGCTCTAAATTCATCAATATCTATCAATGCTAACTAAAGTTATTGGGCAGAAACCATTTTTCTATTTTTAGTAACAGTGACCTTGACCCCACCCCCCTCAAAAAAAAAATTCCAAGCTTGCTCTTCACATAAGCTACTAGTACCTACACACAAAAATTTCGTCAATATCTATCAATCCTAACTAAAGTTATTGGGCAAAAAACATTTTTCTATTTCAAGTAACAGTGACCTTGACCTTAGCCCCTCCCCACTCAAAAGCAATTCCAAGCTAGCTCTTCACATAAGCTACCTACACACTAAGTTTCATCAATATTTATCAATGCTAACTTATGTTATTGGGCAGAAACCATTTTTATGTTTAGTAACAGGCGACCTTGATCTTAGCCCCACCCCCCTCAAAAGCAATCCCAAGCTAGCTCTGTACATAAGCTACCTACACACCAAATTTCAACAATATCGGTCAATGCTAACTAAAGTTATTGGGCAGAAACCATTTTTCTAGTTTAAGTCACAGTGACCTTGACCATTTTTCTATTTTAAGTAATAGTGACCTTGACCTTAGCCCCTTCCCACTCAAAAGCAATCCCAAGCTAGCTCTTCACATAAGCAACTTACACACCAAGTTTCATCAATATCGGTCAATGCTAACTAAAGTTATTGGGCAGAAACCATTTTTCTATTTTAAGTAACAGTGACCTTGACCTTAGCCCCTCCCCCCTCAATAGCAATCCCAAGCTAGCTCTTCACATAAGCTACCTACACACCAACTTTCCTCAATATCTATCAATCCTAACTTAAGTTATTGGGCAGAAACCATTTTTCTATTTTTAGTAACAGGCGACCTTGACCTTAGCCCCACCCCCCTCAAAAGCAATCCCAAGCTAGCTCTTCCCATAAGCTACCTACACACCAAGTTTCATCAATATCTGTCAATGCTAACTAAAGTTATTGGGTGGAAACCATTTTTCTATTTTAAGTAACAGTGACCTTGACCATTTTTCTATTTTAAGTAATAGTGACCTTGACCTTAGCCCCACCCCACTCAAAAGCAATCCCAAGCTAGCTCTTCACATAAGCTACATACACACCAAGTTTCATCAATATCTGTCAATGCTAACTAAAGTTATTGGGCAGAAACCATTTTTCTATTTTAAGTAACAGTGACCTTGACCTTAGCCCCTCCCCCCTCAATAGCAATCCCAAGCTAGCTCTTCACATAAGCTACCTACACACTAACTTTCCTCAATATCTATCAATCCTAACTAAAGTTATTGGGCAGAAACCATTTTTCTATTTTTAGTAACAGGCGACCTTGACCTTAGCCCCACCCCCCTCAAAAGCAATCCCAAGCTAGCTCTTCCCATAAGCTACCTACACACCAAGTTTCATCAATATCTATCAAGGATGTTACCCTAACCAAATCATTTTTTTAAGCCTTGGGCAGAAACCATTTTTGCTATATTTAGTCACCTTTACCTTGACCCTTACCCCCTTAAAACCAATACAAGGCTTCCTTTTTAGATAAGCTACCTGCACACTAAGTTTCAATACTATTCATTAATCCGAACTTAAGTTCTGGGGTGGATACCAGCCACTCAATGACTTATTCTAATAACCCGGTTTTCAATAAAAACCTGGTTAAACCACTGAGCACATGGGTTCAATATATTACAACTATCCAGGCCAGCTGATTCTGAAGAAAAGATTTTTAAAGCTTTCCATGAAGTCCAAAAGTAAAAAGTAGCCCCGCTCCCTGGCGCAGACAATGCGAATGTCTGTCGGACATGTCCGGTATATTACCATTTTGACCGACGAAACTTTTGTTTTGGTTGGTCACAATGTCCGGTGAAAAATTAGTTTAATTTTCAGAAAATTTACTTTCAGCTTCTAACCCGTACGAAAATTCCAACTGTAATACAGCTGTAAAAGACCCGTAAATGAGGAGTAAAGTCACATTTACAGGTGTAAACCGCCTGGAAAATGAATTTGAGCAGGAAAAGCATTTATATTTACAGGCGTAATTTTTCATTGTGCAGGCGGAATTTCTTATTTTACAGGTGTAAAAAAAAATCCGACTGTAAATTTCAACTTTGAATACTTTCATGTCTTAATTTACATCAGAGTAGTGCTATTTGGACCTGTGAAACAAATTACAGCTGTAAAAATGATCATAGAAATTTTCTGAGCCTAATTGTGTAGAAAAAGAAGTTAACTATTTCATACACTGCTGTTAATTTAAACTTAGGTGTTTTTGTAGAGAATAAAAGATAAAAGTGGAAAATGAGTGTAAAAATACTTTCATCTTTATTGAAGCAGTGCATTAAAATATCTTTTAAAAACTAATTATTTCATTGTAAAGTTAACATTTTGAACTTAAAATATTCTGCACTTCAAACTCTTTTTAATATGACTTAAATTGAGAAAAAAAATTCTGTTTAATTTCAGAATTAATTTTTGTCAAATAACCCTGTTGGTGCTTGAATAAATGATTGCATACAACAAATCAATTTTGTTATATTTCTACTAAATGTAATTTCTTGGTAATATTTCTAAATATAGTCATGATTTAATTTGTTATATCAGACTCAGTTACACTTGTAGTACAATTCGTTATATTTTATCACCTTTCTGTATCTTTAATTTAAAGTTGAATTAAAAGAGTAAAATCTAGCTGCTCAATGGGTAGACGAACCGGATATGAGTTTTTTCGGGAGGAAAAAAATATGGCTTAAGATGCGAAATATAGATTTTTTTTACCTGATGTTTAGCTTCTTTTTTGTAATTTATAACAGTTGGTCACATCTAACCAAGAAGATCTAAACCTGTTATAATGGGGAATTACAAAACTTATTTAGATAAGAGGCTTAAAATCAAGGTTTAGGCTGATGTAACTTAATACTGTTTGTAACATTGCGACAGGTAAGAATTTGGTGCGACAGGTAAACTTTCAGTGTTTACCTGTCGCAATGTCCTGTGAAGAAAAAAAGTTTTCGCATTGTCTGCTGGAGGCCATGTTTTTTTTACGAATCAACATAAGTTGAAGGAATTTGATAGAGGGTCATTTAAAAATCATTTCTGTGAAACTATTTTTAGGTCGGGCAAGTGGATTCTGAGGAGAAGCCATGCTTTTTACAAATCAACATTGGGTGAAAGAATTTGATACTGGGTCACCGAAGGAGCATTTCCCTGAAAAAATGTTGAAAATCAGCCAACAATTTCGCAGAAGAAGATATTCAAAGTTTTTAAGTTCTGCATGGAACCACTTTTATTAAAGGAATATGGAAAAGGACAACCTTAGAAACATTCTTGCAAAGTTTGGTTGAAATTGTCCCTGTGCTTTAGGAGAAGTTGTTTGAAGGAAAATGACGACTGATGAAACGGACAACCACCCTATCACAATAGCTCAAACTGAGCATGAAGCTCAGCACTTTGTGCTCAGGGTGCTGAGGTGAGCTTAAAACTGTACATATATCCATTATCAATAAATAAGCCTGAATTTATATTCAAAATCACAGAGCTACAGATAACTTTTTTACTTAAAGTGTATTTTACACCCTTATGCAATCAAGTAAAGTGTATGGTACACCCTTGGGTATTCATTAAAGTGTAATGGCGATTTCTAAAGTGTATTGATACAATAAATTACAAAATTGAATGACTTATTTTACTTAATGAACTTTATAGTACAAATTATATAAGAACTTACACAAAATTGAAATGTTGCTCAGCTAATTACAAGTCCGGATTTATTTAATTAAAACATTTTTACTACATGTACTTTGCTTCTTGGCTTACAACCTTCTATAAGTCTGTCAGGATAGTGTATCGATTTGTCAACAAACCAGTCAAAACCGCTAGCGTAAAACGGTAAAAAATACTCGGTAGAACTTGACATGCCCTATTTTTTTTTAATCGTACCGGTACAAACAGTGTTAAGAGTTTTTATACTTTAGATAGGAATTTCTCCCACCTCAGATAAGTAGATCCAATAATTTAACCATGCTAGATATTCTTATCTTGCCCACGGGCGAAGATAAAATGCCCATATGGAACTCCTTTTAATGGTCACCACATTGTAATAACCTCCCTTGTTGAAGACTGTCGTCAGTACCATCAAGGAAATCTTGTCTTAATGGTAATATTTAGAATGGCGATTAATTATTTCTCGCTTCAAATGTCACCATAAAAACAGTTTTCACGCACCATTTAAGAAATAATGCTTCATTCTCCTATTTAAACTATTTAAAAAGACCGATTTGACTATTAACATTAACTGGATCACTGCGCGGATATCCATGACAACCACGTGCTATCGTATATCAATACGCAATTATTTTCACTAAGCACAAAAGAGTTCCAGCAAATAATACATTTTTACTTAATTTTGTTTAAATGAGGTGGGAGAAAAAACATCTACCAGCCGCTAGTGTAAGATAGGTTAATCCCGACCCTCGCGCAGGGTGTTTTGCGTAAACCTCGTTTCCGCAAAACACTCTACGCTCGGGTCGGAATGAACCTATCTTACAATCTCGGCCATGGAAGATACTTATAATCTTTATGATAATCACTTAACAACATTTTTCATTAATCAAAATTCATATTTTGCTAATTGAAAGCCTGTTAAGCTTAAGAAGTTTCAAGAAATTGGGGCCTTGGGATTTGTTAATTCCTTTTACTATACTTCATTTAACTAAGTTAATAGCAGTCATCAAAATTACTTGTTTGGATAAACAAGCCCGGATTCTTATCTAAATGCTTTGCATTACTTTTTTAACAAGCCCTGCTATATAAAATCCAGAATTTGAGCAAGCCCATAAAGCAGTTGACCTGAATTTGACAGGGCACGCAGGCTTGTGCTAATTTTGACCACTGATGAAGGGTGCTTATTTTAGTCACCATGTGGTCGGTTGGTTTGTCTGTTGCAATTTCCCTTGTCTGGAGCATAACTTCAAAACTACTGAATGGAATTTAATACAGTGATAAAACTTAGTGAGATGAAGTGCAGGAACCGTATCTCTATTTTAGCTTATTACAGAGTAATTGCCCTTTCTTACTTTTTCTTAGCAGGAGGCAAAATTTGAAATCTTCTGGATGGATTTTTAATCAAACTTTATTTTTTATGAATACTCCATCTAGTAAAATCAAGGTGATTGCAGAGCTACAGATAAGGGTCGTAATGGGCGTAAATACACAAAAATAGCCCATTACGACATAAAATCAAACAGCTGTTCATACCTGTACGATTAAAAATAATAAATAGGGCGTAATGTCCGAGTATTTTTACCATTCTAGCTAGCCCTTTTGACTAAATTTTAAACAGGTTTGTTAAAATTGATTCACTATCCTAAGAGACTTACAGAAGGCTATAAGCCAAGAAGTTAGTAAAGATGTATAAATTAATCAGGTCTTGTAATTTGCTGAGCAACATTCCAATTTTGTGTAAGTGGTTATATAAATAAAGTCTTAACAAAGTAAATATAACGCAAGTTATTGAAAAACCAAAATAGTGACCTTAGTTTTTGAATCCTGTTATAAAGGACTTAAGAAGTTTCGAGAAATTGGGGCCTGCTGTTAAAACAGTACAAAAGTAAAGTGGTTGCTTTTTCATGAATAGTTGCTGATTCAATTCATGGCTGCGTCATACTGAAAGGCAGTACCAGTAGCTAGCTTGCCTGGCTCTTGGCATTAAAAGGATATATATGGAGTACTTAGTCCTGGTATTAACCAAGAAAGTTTTGCTTGAAAAATACCTCAACAATTATTTCTTTACATGACAGCAAACATCTCAAAATAAATATTTTTTTCAGAAAGACATCTCACCTTCATGGCAGAATTGCAAATTTGGGCAATTTTGTGGAGGGAAAATAATACAGCCCTCATCATCACATCCACACATCTGCCCCACGCACAGGGAAGTATATCTCCCCACCCTTCTACAGCTAGACCCAGCTGGACAAGGCTTACAAAAGGCCTGGCCGACCTCATCCTGGTATTCAGTGTGCTCTGCACATAGCTTTGAAATTCCCTTAACTGCAATTAAACAATGTGACATTGACTTATTTGATAACACTCTAAAAACAAGAATATTCATGATGTCCAGAAACCACATCATAGGATCCTTGTCAACATGGTACTCATATTGCCAGTTTTTATTGCACCTGATTTTGCTTCAAGATGCACTCTTACTCCAAAATAGGAAGTACCATAATTAATACAATTGTTTTAATTTACCAAAAAGGATGAATAAATATTGTAAACAATGGTTTTCATGAAGGATAATGTGTTTAATTTGCAAGAAATATTGCAGAATACACAGTATTTCTTCCTTTAGAGACGTGATCATCTCCAATCTCCATATATCTTTATAAGGACCCACCAGTCATTTAATATTTGCCAGATTTCGGCTATCAGATACTTGGTTACAATCTTGTTATCAGTAATTAATATTTTCCATAAAGGCATTATTTTAAGTAAGTTAAAGTTTAAGGTTTAATATCACTCAAAATTTATGTTTGTTACATACATGTGCATGTATAGTGATTTTAAATAAGAGTTACACTTCAAGTGCATGCTCCTCACTTTGAGGTTGGAAATTTTAGCAGCAATTCTACCAAAGATATAGAGGGTAAAACTGACTGTTTCAGCACAAGATCATTATATATTTTACTGAGTGAGCACCAAAATGTTTATTTCAGAAGTGGTGTAGCCATGAGCAAAATATTCACTTTGGGTGTTCATAACGTGAAATAATATCGCAACCTTGCACTAAAAGAACCAATTATTCTTTTTATTATATGCCTAAAAAATTTAATGATACATGACATTTGAGGTATATGACCACGTTCCTCCGAAAAGAAAATAATGTCAGCGCCAATAATGTGATTTTCATGAAACTTGGAACAAACTATTGTCAATGACTGTACTTTAACAGTGTTTATTTTTTGAAATAATCCCTTAGTTTGTTGATTTACAGCACCCCCTAAGCAGACACATACATTTTGGTGCAAACGTTGATAAAACAAACTGTGAAACAATATAATTTTACAGCTTTTTTTGTATAAAAAAAAAAACAGAATATATTTTTTTCAGGCCGTCAACCAAGTTTTGGGGAAAATATAGTAAAAAATGTACGAAATTTTGTCCAAAAATATAGGAGGTTTTGGCATTTTCTGGGCAAAATTTAGGAATTTTAAGGTTGAAAAATCCACTTTAATAGGTATGTAAGTGAACATTTACTTACTTGTTTATTGGCTATAATCATAAAATTGGTGTTTTACTTAACCCAGATTCCTTAAAGGGACTGTACACCACCAGATTGGCACCAAAAAAAGTTTTTTCTGTTACAAATCTCAGGACAATTATTTAATAAAATATTTTACTCTTTGATACCATAATTGTAAAAAAAATACCAAAATGTAAAAAAAAATCGAGTCGGAGACCGGGTTCGAACCGGGGTCGCCAAAAGTGCAGTCCAGTGTTGTATCCACTGTGCTACAAGGGCTTACCCTTAACGGTTGGAATATTTCAGCTGTATACCTAACTTGGTAATATCATGTGATAACATCGACTAGCCAATCACGCATAAGGAATGAATTCTACTAGGTAGACATACCTAGTAATCTTTTTTAAGCGAAAAATACCAAAAAAAAACAGCAAAAAATAAATTAATTGTAAACTATGTGGTACTTCAGTAAGTAAGTTTCAATGCATTGTACACATCGATACCAAGCTTATGTCAGTTTTCTCTATTTCATCATACAGAGTACAGCCCCTTTAAACCTCTCCATCAAGGCAGACAATGCTGCAGCAACACAACTGTGGTCATCAAAGTGGACACCATTAAGATTTGATGTTTGTCATACTCTTCATCAAAGGTGTCCAGATGGATAACCAAGGGTGTACAACAGCAATTCTGAATGATGGTGATGGTTTGGAGGATAAAGACAGTCTTAAACTGTAAATAAACAATATCTAAAGGCAGTATCAATCCTTTGAATGATTTCAAACATATCCCAGCACCACTTTTCAAGAAAAATCTAGGAAAAAAATCCAAAATATAGGAAATATATGAGGTTTTGAAAAATATAGGAAATTTCTCAAAAATATAGGAAAATAAAGGAAATGGTTGACGGCCTGTTTTTTGTATGCTGAATGAATAAGCTTATAATTTTAGTATGAGTATATAACGAAAAAGTTACTACAGGATTATTTCAATTAATATACACCGCATTCAAGCAGTCATTGACAATTGTTTGTTCCAAGTTTCATAAACATCGGCCAACATTCACTTTTTTCTGAGAAACTTGGTCTGTACCTTAATGCTGTTGTTTTTTAAAAGCACGCCAAACTATATGTGAAAGTAAGTTTTTTTCAGGAATTATGTCTTGAAAAATTGTGTCCCTGTTTGATATAGTGAAATATCAATTTTATTTAACTGATAAATCTCTATAAACCACCCTAACCAATATAATGAAACTCTTTAAAACCACCAGAAAGCATATAATTCAACTCCATAAACCACTGAAAAGCATACAATAGATCTCTATAAACCACCGGAAAGCTTATAATAGATCTCTATAAACCACGGGGAAGCATATGATAGATCTCCATTAAACCACTGGAAAGCATATAATAGATCTCTATTAACCACGGGGAAGCATATGATAGATCTCCATTAAACCACTGGAAAGCATATAATAGATCTCTAATAACCACTGGAAAGCATATAATAGATCTCTATAAACCACTGAAAAGCATATAATAGATCTCTACAAATCACTTGAAAGCATATAATAGATCTCTATTTACCACTGGAAAGCATATAATAGATCTCTATAAACCACTGGAAAGCATATAATAGATCTCTATAAACCACTGGAAAGCATATAATAGATCTCTATAAAACACTGGAAAGCATAATTATTTTTTTATAACAGATCTCTATAAACCACTGGAAAGCATATACTAGATCTCCATTAAACCACCAGAAAGCATATAATAGATCTCTATAAACCACCAGAAAGCATATAATAGATCTCCATTAAACCACCAGAAAGCATATAATAGATCTCTATAAACCACCAGAAAGCATATCATAGATCTCTAAAAACCACTGGAAAGAATATAATAGATCTCTATTTACCACTGGAAAGCATAATTTTTTATTTATAATAGATCTCTACAAACCATTGGAAAGCATATAATAGATCTCCATTAAACCACCAGAAACCATATAATAGATCTCCATTAAACCACCAGAAAGCATATAATAGATCTCTATAAACCACCAGAAAGCATATAATAGATCTCTATAAACCACTTGAAAGCATATAATAGATCTCTACAAACCACTTGAAAGCATATAATAGATCTCTATTTACCACTGGAAAGCATATAATAGATCTCTATAAACCACTGGAAAGCATATAATAGATCTCTATAAACCACTGGAAAGCATATAACAGATCTCTAAAAACCACTGGAAAGCATATAATTGATCTCTATAAACCACTGGAAAGCATATCATAGATCTCTTTAAACCACTTGAAAGCATATAATAGATCTCTACAAACCACATGAAAGCATATACTAGATCTCTATAAACCACTGGAAAGCATATAATAGATTTCTATAAACCACTGGAAAGCATATAATAGATCTCCATTAAACCACTGGAAAGCATATAATAGATCTCTACAAACCACATGAAAGCATAAACTAGAACTCTATAAACCACTGGAAAGCATATAATAGATCTCTACAAACCACATGAAAGCATATAATAGATCTCTACAAACCACTGGAAAGCATATCATAGATCTCTATAAACCACTGGAAAGCATATACTAGATCTCTATAAACCACTTGAAAGCATATAATAGATCTCTACAAACCACATGAAAGCATATACTAGTTCTCTATAAACCACTGGAAAGCATATACTAGATCTCTATAAACCACTTGAAAGCATATAATAGATCTCTACAAACCACATGAAAGCATATACTAGATCTCTATAAACCACTGGAAAGTATATCATAGATCTCTATAAACCACTGGAAAGCATATAACAGATCTCTAAAAACCACTGGAAAGCATATAATAGATCTCTATAAACCACTGGAAAGCATATCATAGATCTCTATAAACCACTTGAAAGCATATAATAGATCTCTACAAACCACATGAAAGCATATACTAGATCTCTATAAACCACTGGAAAGCATATCATAGATCTCTATAAACCACCGGAAAGCATATAATAGATCTCTATAAACCACCGGAAAGCATACAATAGATCTCTATAAACCACTGGAAAGCATATAATAGATCTCTACAAACCACTTGAAAGCATATAATAGATCTCTATAAACCACCAGAAAGCATATAATAGATCTTTATAAACCACTGGAAAGCATATAATAGATCTCTACAAACCACTTGAAAGCATATAATAGATCTCTATAAACCACCAGAAAGCATATAATAGATCTCCATTAAACCACCAGAAAGCATATAATAGATCTCTATAAACCACCAGAAAGCATATAATAGATCTCTATAAACCACTGGGAAGCATATGATAGATCTCTATATACCAATGGAAAGCATATAATAGATCTCTATAAACCACTGGAAAGCATATAATAGATATTTAAAAACCACTGGAAAGCATATAATAGATCTCTAAAAACCACTGGAAAGAATATAATAGATCTATATAAACCACTAGGAAGAATATGATAGATCTCTATATACCACTGGAAAGCATATAATAGATCTCTATAAACCACTGGAAAGCATATAATAGATATTTAAAAACCACTGGAAAGCATATAATAGATCTCTAAAAACCACTGGAAAGCATATAATGGATATAAACCACTGGAAAGCATATAATAGATCTCTATAAACCACTGGAAAGCATATTAAAGATCTCTATAAACCACTGGAAAGCATATAATAGATCTCTGTAAACCACTTGAAAGCATATAATAGATCTCTATAAACCACCAGAAAGCATATAATAGATCTCTATAAACCACTTCAAAGCATATAATAGATCTCTATAACCACATGAAAAGCATATAATAGATCTCTATAACCACTGGAAAGCATATAATAGATCTCTATAAACCACTGAAAAGCATATGATAGATCTCTATAAACCACTGGAAAGCATATAACAGATCTCTAAAAACCACCATAAAGAATGTAATAGATCTATATAAACCACTGGGAAGCATATAATAGATCTCTATAAACCACTGAAAAGCATATAATAGATCTCTATAAACCACTGGAAAGCATATAATAGATCTCTACAAACCACTTGAAAGCATATAATAGATCTCTATAAACCACTGGAAAGCATATAATAGATCTCTATAAACCACTGGAAAGCATACAATAGATCTCTATAAACCACTGGAAAGCATACTATAAATCTCTATAAACCACTGGAAAGCATATAATGGATCTCTATAAACCACTGGAAAGCATATGATAGATCTCCATAAACCACTGGAAAGCATATAGTAGATCTCTATAAACCACTAGAAAGCATATAATAGATCTCTATAAACCACTGAAAAGCATAGAATAGATCTCTATAAACCACTGGAAAGCATATAATAGATCTCCATAAACCACTGAAAAGCATATAATAGATCTCTATAAACAACCGGAAAGCATATAATAGATCTCTATAAACCACTGAAAAGCATATAATAGATCTCTATAAACCACCTGAAAGCATATAATAGATCTCTATAAACCACTGGAAAGCATATAATAGATCTCTATAAACCACCGGAAAGCATATAATAGATCTCTATAAACCACCGGAAAGCATATAATAGATCTCTATAAACCACAGGAAAGCATATAATAGATCTCTATAAACCACTGAAAAGCATATAATAGATCTCTATAAACCACTGAAAAGCATATAATAGATCTCTATAAACCACTGGAAAGCATATAATAGATCTCTATAAACCACCGGAAAGCATATAATAGATCTCTACAAACCAGTGTGCGAAATTAACCTTTTTTACCTGGTAGCCAATGGGGCTACAGACTTTGAGATTTCTGTAGCCCAAGCCAGACTTCCATAGCCCACCGGTTAACAGAAAAACGCATCTTGAGTACCTTGTATGGTTAAAAACAAGGAATGATATGACAACTGTACAGTATCTTATTATATTTTGTATAAAATGCAAGTATGGTGGTTGTGTGGTCCTGTGTTGCCAGGGGGCAGGGGGGCTGGTGGTGGTTCAATGGGGGGGGGGGGCTGGTTCTGTCAAGGCAGTTGGATTGTTGATGAAGGGGGAGGATGGAAGTCCTGTCAACATGTGCTGCTTGTGGCATTAGTGACAGGATTTTACAAACATCTATTTCATAATTTTCGGTGATTATTTAAAAAAAAACACACAACAAAAACAACATCCAAACTTTAATATCTCACTAAAACAAAAAAAAAGTATTGACAGTCCGAAATATGATTTCTGTCAAAATAATAATTTTCAAGCAGTATATAGCGTATAATTGCTTGACAAGGGAGATTACTGCAACAGAAAATATCCATAACAATGAGAGATTATCCGGAAGTCGATCAACGGTGTCGAGGTAAACATTTACCCGACAATTTTTTTTAACCAATCGCCAGTCGGGCTACCTTAAAGGATTTTTTCGTAGCCTGGGTCAATTTTTCGTCGCCACGGGCGATCGGGCTACCGTTAATTTCGCACACTGACAAACCACTGGAAAGCATATAATAGATCTCTATAAACCACTGGAAAGCATATCATAGATCTCCATAAACCACTGGAAAGCATATAACAGATCTCTATAAACCTACAGAAAGCATATAATAGATCTCCATAAACCACTGGAAAGCATATAATAGATCTCCATAAACCACTGGAAAGCATATAACAGATCTATATAAACCACCGGAAAGCATACAATAGATCTCTATAAACCACCAGAAAGCATACAATAGATCTCTATAAACCACTGGAAAGGATATAACAGATCTCTATAAACCTACAGAAAGCATATGATAGATCTCCATAAACCACTGGAAAGCATATAACTGATCTCTATAAACCTACAGAAAGCATATAATAGATCTCTATAAACCACTGGAAAGCATATAATAGATCTCCATAAACCACTGGAAAGCATATAATAGATCTCTATAAACCACTGGAAACCATACTAAAGATCTCTATAAACCACTGGAAAGCATATAATAGATCTCCATAAACCACTGGAAAGCATACAATAGATCTCCATAAACCACTGGAAAGCATATAATAGATCTCTATAAACCACTTAAAAACATATAATTGATCTCTATAAACCACTGGAAAGCATATAATAGATCTCTATAAACCACTGGAAAGCATACAATAGATCTCTATAAACCACTGGAAAGCATATAATAGATCTCTATAAACCACTGGAAAGCATACAATAGATCTCTATAAACCACTGGAAAGCATACAATAGATCTCTATAAACCACCGGAAAGCATATAATAGATCTCTATAAACCACTGGAAAGCATACAATAGATCTCTATAAACCACCGGAAAGCATATAATTGATCTCTATAAACCACTGGAAAGCATATAATAGATCTCTATAAACCACTGGAAAGCATACAATAGATCTCTATAAACCACTGAAAAGCATGCAATAGATCTCTATAAACCACTGGAAAGCATATAATAGATCTCTATAAACCACCGGAAAGCATACAATAGATCTCCATAAACCACTTGAAAGCATATAATAGATCTCTATAAACCACTGAAAAGCATATAATAGATCTCCATAAACCACTTGAAAGCATATAATAGATCTCTATAAACCACTGAAAAGCATATAATAGATCTCTATAAACCACTGGAAAGCATATAATAGATCTCTATAAACCACTGGAAAGCATATAATAGATCTCTATAAACCACCGGAAAGCATACAATAGATCTCTATAAACCACTTGAAAGCATATAATAGATCTCTATAAACCACCAGAAAGCATATAATAGATCTCTATAAACCACTGGAAAGCATATAATAGATCTCTATAAACCACTGAAAAGCATATAATAGATCTCTATAAACCACATGAAAGCATATAATAGATCTCTATAAACCACTGGAAAGCATACAATAGATCTCTATAAACCACCAGAAAGCATATAATAGATCTCTACAAACCACTGGAAAGCATATAATAGATCTCTATAAACCTACAGAAAGCATATAATAGATCTATATAAACCACTTGAAAGCATATAATAGATCTCTATAAACCTACAGAAAGCATATAATAGATCTCTATAAACCACTTGAAAGCATATAATAGATCTCTATAAACCTACAGAAAGCATATAATAGATCTCTATAAACCACTTGAAAGCATATAATAGATCTCTATAAACCACCAGAAAGCATATAATAGATCTCTATAAACCACTGGAAAGCATATAATAGATCTCTATAAACCACTGGAAAGCATATAATAGATCTCTATAAACCACATGAAAGCATATAATAGATCTCTATAAACCACTGGAAAGCATACAATAGATCTCTATAAACCACCAGAAAGCATATAATAGATCTCTACAAACCACTGGAAAGCATATAACAGATCTCTATAAACCTACAGAAAGCATATAATAGATCTCCATAAACCACTGGAAAGCATATAATAGATCTCCATAAACCACTGGAAAGCATATAATAGATCTCTATAAACCACTGGAAAGCATATAACAGATCTCTATAAACCTACAGAAAGCATATAATAGATCTCTATAAACCACCTTTAAGCATATAATAGATCTATATAAACCACCACAAAGAATATAATAAATCTCTATTAACCACTGGAAAGCATATAATAAAAATCCTTGAACTCACTACAATAACGCCCAACAGGGCAAATTTTTTCCATTGGATTAGGATAGGTATCTCCACCATCACAATAATACCCGTCTTCACAGGATGGAGCTTGATCTTCCGGAATATCCTTGTATGAACAATATTTCCCGACTGGACAAGGTTTGCAAGTACCCCCAACTTGACCTCTGGCACACTCAGTATTGGGAGCTGCAGAATAAAATATTTACATGGTCATAATATTTCACAGCATCGAATGGCCACATTCCACACTCCAGTTGTAGCAAATATATCAATTTTTCATTGACCTTGAACTAACCCAAAATCCAATTTTACGGAGCTACATCAGATAAGCTTGCTAAATATCACTTAACATTTTTCCTAACTCAAACAGATACAGTTGTTTTTAGGAAACAGCACCATTGACCCATTGATAATCAACCCTAAATAGCAAACCTTAAAGCTGCACTCTCACAGATATACCGTTTTTAAAACTATTTATTTTTTGTCTTGGAAAGAACAAATTTTTGCGTAAATATCTGCAAACCAATGATAAAAAATTGCTGACAAAAGATCAAATCGCAGATTTTCATATTGCTGTTTGAAAATTAATATGTAAATTGGCTTTAAGATGCACTCTCACAGATTTAACGTTTGACATTGTTTTTATTTTTTGTCTTGCAACGAGCCAATTTTTGCGAAAATCCAATTAAACCAGTTAAATAAGACTGCTGATAAAAATTAGATCGCAGATTTTTATATTTAAGTTAAAAAAATTATGTTAAATTATGCATTTTTCTTAAACCGTTAGTAACGGTTTAGGCCATAAAAAATTATTTTCCCCTAAGGTTTCATAACATTAGATAATATAGTTATGAGTGACACAAGTTCTCATTATACTTACAGATGGAATCACAAACAGACACACAGATGACTAGATCAAAAACAATATGACATAATAATAGAAAACATTTCCAGTTTGAAGTTCTGAGTCTCAGCTCAGACTTGAGACTGTTTGTAATCATGGCCCCTGAGACTCAGCTAAGACTTGAGACTGCTTGTTATCATTGTCCCTGAGTCTCAGCTCAGACTTGAGACTGTCTGTAATCATGGCCCCTTAGTCTCAGCTCAGACTTGAGACTGCTTGTAAATAGTGCCCCTGAGACTTAGCTCAGACTTGAGATCGTTTGTAATCATAGTCCCTGAGTCTCAGCTCAGACTTGAGACTGCTTGTTATAATGGCCCCTGAGTCAGCTCAGGCTTGAGACTGTTTGTAATCATGGCCCCTGAAACTCAGCTCAGACTTGAGACTGTTTTGCAATCATAGGCCCTGATTCTCAGCTCAGACTTGAGACTGTTTGTAATCATAGCCCCTGAGACTCAGCTCAGACTTGAGACTGTTTGTAATCATAGCCCCTGACACTCAGCTCAGACTTGAGACTGTTTGTAATCATAGCCCCTGACACTCAGCTCAGACTTGAGCCTGTTTGTAATCATAGCCCCTGACACTCAGCTCAGACTTGAGACTGTTTGTAACCATAGCCACTGAGACTCAGCTCAGACTTGAGACTGTTTGTAATCATAGCCCCTGACACTCAGCTCAGACTTGAGACTGTTTGTAATCATAGCCCCTGACACTCAGCTCAGACTTGAGACTGTTTGTAATCATAGCCCCTGACACTCAGCTCAGACTTGAGACTGTTTGTAATTATAGCCCCTGACACTCAGCTCAGACTTGAGACTGTTTGTAATCATAGCCCCTGACACTCAGCTCAGACTTGAGACTGTTTGTAATCATAACCCCTGAGACTCAGCTTAGACTTGAGACTGTTTGTAATCATAGCCCCTGACACTCAGCTCAGACTTGAGACTGTTTGTAATCATAGCCCCTGAGACTCAGCTCAGACTTGAGACTGTAATCATAGCCCCTGACACTCAGCTTAGACTTGAGACTGTTTGTTATCATAGCCCCTGACACTCAGCTCAGACTTGAGACTGTTTGTAATCATAGCCCCTGACACTCAGCTCAGACTTGAGACTGTTTGTAATCATAGCCCCTGACACTCAGCTCAGACTTGAGACTGTTTGTAATCATAGCCCCTGACACTCAGCTCAGACTTGAGACTGTTTGTAATCATAGCCCCTGACACTCAGCTCAGACTTGAGACTGTTTGTAATCATAGCCCACTCAGCTCGGACATGAGACTGTTTGTAACCATAGCCACTGAGACTCAGCTAAGACTTGAGAATGTTTGTAATCATGAGCCAACCCAACTGATGAAGGATAGTACATTTGGTTTTTAACAAAAACTTCCTGTGCAGTAACTCATAATCCTATAATCCTGTAAACTATGTTTATAGTATGTGTATGTTTGAAGGTGTTGTTGTTGCTTTTAGCCATATTTTTAACAATAACAACTGAGCACTTCCGAATGTATAAATGAACTCAGAATAGAAAATTGGCAGACATTAACCGAATGCAAAAAAAGAGAGGAAAAAAGAAAATTTCTCCCCAGTTGAATCGATGATCACTTATGACTAAATACAATCGATTGTCCAGCTAATTAATTTTCGATTGTAATCGATTATCAGAACATCAATAGTTAATACATACGGTCGCAATCGTTTGGTGAGGCATGATATCCATAGAGGCAACAACCGGTTTGACAAGCGCCAGTTACTGCTGTTGATCCCTTTACGCTGCAATAGAATGATGGCGGACAAGGGATACAGCCTCTCTGATATTCTTGTGGTTGATAAAGTCCGAGTCCGCAAGGTATCTCATAGCCTGAAAACCAAGGTCTAAACATAGTCCATGTGTGAAATTGTTAAAGAGAATAGACAACAGATGATAAAATTGCACGAGAAAAAGAAAATGGTTAATATACACGCTATAAACTCGGAATCCATTATGCGATAATTTTAAACAGGTAAACTCATCTGAGACAGCGACAAAATATGCTTTTAATCATGTAAAATGATGTATTATTGGCCTGATACCAGCTATTATCGACAATTATAGGCTTGTTTTGTAAAAATAATGTATTTGTTGACTTTATGACCATCTGGTGTCTAGTTCCTTTAAGACAAACCTTAATAATGTTGTAACAATTTAGAAATAAGGATGCCCTAATGGATGGGCTGATAATAACATTTGTATACAGCGACAAGCGTACATACGCAGCCATGTGATTATCTATTATAAACTTCCAGAAAGGAGTTTTTAAAGCACAAATAACAGTTTAAGTGAATTTGTCAATTTTATACGTGGTCGCAAAAAAAATTCAAGTGCCAGAATTTTCTACTTGCATTTTTTTATTCTTACTCGCATTTTGCGAGTTTGCGACTGTTAAATTCAATCCCTGTGACTTTCACATGCCCTTTGAGCTGTTGTGATTTGTTTTATTTGTCAATAAGTTATTTGATTAATGATATATGTCATGTCTTTCTGTTCTGGATAGAAAAATCCAAACCGAGGGCACCTGCGTTGCCAGGTAACGAGACTTGCCTTCCAGACCAGACACAAGTATTTGATATTTTTCTAGCATATGAAAAAATACATAGAAAAGCGGAAATTTGTACATTTCACCAAAAAGCTTGTGTGATGATGTTTACTGACATCATGATGCGCAGTGATTTTTATTCACTGCATACGTCAAGAAATTCCTTCAATATCACGTCTTTTAAAGCTGCACTGTCACAGATTTACCATTTCGACAACTTTTTTTATTTTTTGTCTTGGATTCAGCCAGTTTCTGCGTAAATATTTGCAAACCAGTGATATAAGACTGCTGAAAAAAGATCAGATCGCAGACTTTCATATTTCCGTTCATAATGTTTTATGGCTAAAAGCTTGATTAACGGTTTAATAAACAAGAGCTGTCAAAAGACAGCGCACTCAACTACGCCGCTTTGACTTAGAAGTGCATACAATAAAGATGTAATGTGTGCCTGTCAAAAGCAATAAAACAATCAAATTAAAAAGTGAACCTGGAATCGCGATGTGACAAAACCAGGTTTTTAATGATTTAAATGGCAGAAGGGATTCAGTTTCAACTGCTTTCTTCTATTTTTTGTAAGTGACCTTGATCCTAAGGGCCCCAAACACAATCCCATGAAAGTCCTCCATAAACTCTTCCTACATATCAAGTTTGGTCACAGTATGTCAACCATAACTGAAACAGTAATCTATTTTTAGTAACAGTGACCTTGACCGTTGGGGGCCAAAAGGCAATCCATGAAAGCTCTGCATAAACTTGTCCTATATACCAAGTTTGGTCACACTATGTCAACCCTTACTTGAGTTATTCAGTACTAACCATATTTCTTTTTTTAGCAACAGTAACCTTGACCTAGACCATAACTCTCGGGGCCCAAAACTCAGGAGAGGTCTCTATAAACTCTTCCTATATACCAAGTTTGGTCACAATATGTAGACCCTAGTTATTTAATACCAACCCTTTTCCTATTAATAGTAACCTTGACCTTGATCCTAGGGGCCTCAAAAGCATTCCCATAAAAGGTATCCATAAACTCTTCGTACATACCAAGTTTGGTCTATTTATGTCAAACCTTACTAAAATTATTCGAAACATAAGGTGACTTTGATGCTGGCCTACCACCAGCCCGCCCAAACAATGATTCAAGTCATTCAAAAAACTGGTTTTCCCGATATAAAAATGAGGTTAAGAATGTGCCTTTCAAAAGAAATAAAAAAATAAAATATCATTCAAGGGCCATGATTTGTATTTAGCATTAAAATGGAGTTATGTTCCTTGTTAAAAGATGGTTGTCAATAATTCTGCGAAATATTAAGTGCATTGAATGAAGGGTATAGAAGTTTTTTTATTAAAATCCAAACTTGCCATAAAACTTTAACCTGCCCTAAAACTTCAACCTAAGTCAATCAGGGGCCATAACTTGTATTAAGGATAATATGGAGTTATGTAACCTCATTGTGTGATGGTCCTGAACAACTGTGTGAAGTATTAAGTCAATTGAATGAAGGGTATAGAAGTTATTAATAAATATCCCAACCTGCCCTAAAACTTCAACCTAAGTCAATCAGGGGCCATAACTTGTATTAAGGATAATATGGAGTTATCTAACCTCATTATGTAATGGCCCTGAACAACTGTGTGAAGTATTTAGTCAATTGAATGAAGAGTATTGGACTTATAAGTGAAAATCCCAACTTGCCATAAAACTTCAACCTAAGTCAATCAGGGGCCATTACTTGTATTAAGGATAATATAGAGTTATGTAACCTCGTTGTGTGATGGTCCTGAACAACTGTGTGAATTATTAAGTCAATTGAATAAAGGGTATAGAAGTTATCAATAAATATCTCAACCTGCCCTAAAACTTTAACCTAAGTTCTATAGTCAATCAGGGGCCATAATTTGTATAAAGGTTACTATGGAGTTATCTAACCTCATTATGTGATGGCCCTAAACAACTGTGTGAAGTATTAAGTCAATTGAATGAAGGGTATTGGACTTAAGTGAAAATCCCAACTTGCCCTTAAACTTTAACCTGCCCTAAAACTTTAACCTTAGTCAATCAGGGGCAATAACTTGTATTAAGGATAATATAGAGTTATGTAACCTCAATGTGTGATGGTCCTGAACAACTGTGTAAAGTATTAAGTCTATTGAATGAAGGGTATAGAAGTTATCAATAAATTTCTCAACCTGCCCTAAAACTTTAACCTAAGTTCCATACTCAATCAGGGGCCATAATTTGTATAAAGGATAATATGGAGTTATCTAACCTCATTATGTGATGGCCCTGAACAACTGTGTGAAGTATTAGGTCAATTGAATGAAGGGTTTTGGACCTATAAGTGAAAATCCAAACTTGCCGTTAAACTTTAACCGGACGCAGACGCCGACACCAACGCCGGGACGAGTAGTATAGCCCATCTTATTCTTCGAATAGTTGAGCTTAAAATGCATAAAACATCAATTTTTGAAATTAAATAATTATGAAAATCTGCAATCTGATGTTTTGTCAGCAGTCTTATCTCACTGGTTTCCATGCATTTTTGCAAAAATTGGCTCGTTTCATGACAAAATGACAAAATATAAAAAAGTTGTCAAAACACTAAATCAGTGAAAGTGCAGCTTTAAGGGTTATTTTATTTAGTTTTGAAGGTATAATTTTTGTTAAGTTAATGTTTATGGAACTCATCTATCTAAATTGTATAATTATGACTACACAAAGAGTTTAATAAAAATAAACAAGAAACGCTGCAATGCGGCGAAACCAGGTTTTCAATGACTGACAGAAGAACTTCAGCCTGTGTCTGTTTTTCTATTTTTAGTAACAATAACCTTGACCATAGGGGCCCAAACACAATCACATGAAAAGTATCCATAAACTCTTCCTTTATATCAAGTTGGGTCAAGATATGTCAACCCTAAAAGTTATTCAGTTTCAACCGTTTTTCTATTTTTAGTAAAGTGACCTTGGCCTTAACTCTAGGGACCCGAAATGCAATCCCATGAAAAGTATCCATAAACTCTTCCTATAGACCAAGTTAATTCAAAATATGTGAACTCGGACTAAAGTTATTCAGTTTTAACCATCCTTCTATTTTTAGTAATAGTGACCTTGAGCCTAGGGACCCCAAACACAATCCCATGACAGGTCTCCATAAACTCTTCCTTTATACTAAGTTTGGGCAAGATATGTGGACCCTGACTAAATTTATTCAGTTTCAACTGTTTTATTTCTTTTTTAGTAACAGTGACCTTGACCTTGACCCTATGGACCCCAAACGCAATCCCATGAAAGGTTTCCATAAACTCTTCCTTTATACCAAGTTTGGTCAAGATATGTGGGCCCTTACTAAAGTTATTCAGTTTCAACCGTTTTTTCTATTTTTAGTAACAGTGACCTTGACCTTGACCCTATGGACCCCAAATGCAATCCCATAATAGGCATCCATAAACTCTTCCTATAGACCAAGTTTGGTCAACCCTAACTAAAGTTATTTAGTTTCAACCGTTTTTCTTTTTTAAGTAACAGTGACCTTGATCCCAGGGACCTGAAACGCAATCCCATGAAAGGACTATCCATTAACTCTTCCTATAGAAGAGTTTTCACTTTGTGAAAACCTGATTAATAAAAAGTATTTTGTCATGGCTCATCTGGGCAGATGGAATTTTCCAGGCAGCATGGCTGAATTCACAGGAAATGCCTATATGGTTCGCTAAAAAAGATTTTCAAAAGCAGGGCTTCTAAAAATCAATAATTTGCCGGTCTGGACTGATGTTTACCATGCCAGACCAATTTCAGAAACAGTAAATGGCTTAAAAATAGGTCCGAAATTTGTCATTTTTTTCAATATCAGTCCAAAATGTAGAAATTGTAATACAGATGTTTGTGTCAGTGTTTGTCATTCACAGTTCCCCAAATACCAGGGGTCATCCCAGTCAAGAAACTAGAAGCGCCGCAATGCGACGAAACCAGATTTTTGTTATGGGGAATCAGAAATTATAGCCAATTAATTTGTTGTATGACTTTATCTTTACTTTTATCAAAAAGAGACGTAACTGAAAATTACTGTTGGCGGAAACCATTTTTCTATTTTTAGTAATAGTGACCTTGACCTTAGCCCCTCCCCACTCAAAAGCACTCCCAAGCTAGCTCTGTACATAAGCTACCTACACACCAAGTTTCATCAATATCGGTCAATGCTAACTAAAGTTATTGGGCGGAAACCATTTTTCTATTTTAACTAACAGTGACCTTGACCATTTTTCTATTTTAAGTAATAGTGACCTTGACCTTAGCCCCTCCCCACTCAAAAGCAATCCCAAGCTAGCTCTTCACATAAGAAACTTACACACCAAGTTTCATCAATATCGGTCAATGCTATCTAAAGTTATTGGGCAGAAACCATTTTTCTATTTTAAGTAACAGTGACCTTGACCTTAGCCCCTTCCCCCCTCAATAGTAATCCCAAGCTAGCTCTTCACATAAGCTACCTACACATCAACTTTTGTCAATATCTATCAATCCTAACTAAAGTTATTGGGCAGAAACCATTTTTCTATTTCTAGTAACAGGCGACCTTGACCTTAGCCCCACCCCCCTCAAAAGCAATCCCAAGCCAGCTCTGTACATAAGCTACCTACACACCAAGTTTCATCAATATCTGTCAATGCTAACTAAAGTTATTGGGCAGAAACCATTTTTCTATTTTAAGTAACAGTGACCTTGACCATTTTTCTATTTTAAAAAATAGTGACCTTGACCTTAGCCCCTCCCCACTCAAAAGGAATCCTAATCTAGCTCTACACATAAGCAACTTACACACCAAGTTTCGTCAATATCTATCAATGCTAACTAAAGTTATTGGGGAGAAACCATTTTTCTATTTTTAGTAACAGTGACCTTGACCTTGGCCCCACCACCCTCAAAAGCAATCCCAAGCTAGCTCTTCCCATAAGCTACCTACACACCAAGTTTCATCAATATCTATCAATGCTAACTAAAGTTATTGAACAGAAACCAATGTTTGACGCCCGCCCGCCCGCCCGCCCAACGACAACCTCATTCTTATAACCCGGTTTTCGTTGAAAACCTGGTTAAAAATGTAGAAAATGTAAAAGTGTTTGTCATTAAAACATCCCCAAATACATTGGTCACCCGGACCGTATGATTTACGAAAGAGCTGGACTGTACCAAATTTGCCGGACATATCCGGCGGACCAGCACATTTCAGGAAGACTGAAAGGCTGAACCTTTTATTTAGGACCCCAATCAAGTTCTAAGGGGATGAAGCACTCTACCACAGAAACAGAAATGGCCCTTTTGAGTGAGCCTCTCAACTTCAAGTTTGAAGCAAAATGAAGAGTCAACTTACAAAAATACAGTACCAACAAAAAGCAATTAGTGTGCTCTTTTAAAACAGTTAAAAAAGGTGTTATTTTTGTTTCACTGGAGCCATTAGGCTATTTAATATAAATTAATTGTTAGATTTTCATCCATTTTTATTTTTTTTCAAATTGGGGTGGGGGGGTTACATTTATTTTTCTTAGATGACTGTTTCACCGTTGAATATGTGTTCATGCTCTTTCTTATTGCATAAGGGACTATAAACATGTGCTCCTCAGTTTTCGTAAAATTTCTTCTTTTTAAATGTAAATGTTTACATCGACACCGGCCGGTATGAATAAACGCTGTTCCTGGACACTGCCGGACCGAAACGCAAATACAGAACCTAGTTCATATTTTTATTCGAGTCTAAATTAGATTTAAGAGGTGATGGAAAAAAGGTGCAGGGATGAGAATCTAGTAATTGATTTATAGTCGCCATAGATCTGCAGAAATCTGCGTATTTGTGGACAATTCACATGCCAGTCTTTATGAATAACCCCTTCTTTTTTTTCAATCAAACCACAAAAATCATTGCAAAGGCTATTTCTGCCCATTTTGGGAAAAGACCCTAGAGATTTTGGAAAAACTTGCGTCGCAAAATTGGGAAGTTTTAAAGTTTAAAGAACAAGCTTTCAAGTCTCCTGCGACTGAGGAAATTATTAAATATTAGTTTCTGTTCCCTTTCAAAAGACCTGAAAAGGTTGAAATATCAATTGCAATAAATCATGACAGGATATATTTCATACCAATCTCTGAATGTCATGTAAATCAACGATTTCTTAAGTCAATTACCCCCAAAACTTCACATCATCTTTATTTAATATGAAGCTGTACCGTAAGGGCAAAAGTGTCCTGGTCTGCAAGGAGTTGGTTGTGGATTGGTTGATTGTTCGCCACAGTGCCACCCTGGTCTGCATGCTCCAGTAATACCTGTTTGTCCTTCCCCAGCGCAGTAAGATCCTTTAGGACATGGATAACATGTAATCTGTCCCTGATATGGTTGAAACGTGCCAGCTGGGCACAGCCTTTGTATTCCTGTGAAAACCATAAGAAACAGCTTGGATGCCAATGGACCTATATGAAACTCTATTGAATTACAAGCTGATCAGGTTCCTATGAAATAGCCCGCACAAGAATAGTAAATATTTATTGCATTTTTTTTTAAAAATGACAATATAAAACAACTCGTTATTTTTTACTTTTCTGAAATTTTAGCAGGCCCTCACTTCAAAATCAAATATATTAACGTAGCTTGAGCACTGAGGGCTGGGTCGATTTTCAACCATTCCATTTTCAGTAAGAAGCTAGTATGTCATACTATTTTGCACGCCTATCTGAAAAACCTACATATATAGTAATACTAATCAAAATTCTGTTTTGAATCCACTAGCTCATTCAGACTATCAGATAGGACATTTTACAAGCCCGACACCAATTTCACTAGGCCCAACTTAAACACAATAAAATATAACTTGTTTGGAAGAATGTAAGGAAATTTGAAAACCATTCACCCATGAATTACACCACCCAATCAAGCACGCTCATACAGTTTCAATCATTCAATACGCGTTTCTCAATCAGAATGATATAACAATAATACAATAAGCGTCCTTGTCTGAAATTTTGAGGCTGACTTTGAAAAAATTGATCAATAATCACTTGTCACTTTTGGCGTTCATAAATTACTCATGATTAAATGTGTTTATATACATTAAACATAATGCATTACGTGTTTGATTGGCATATTTTTCAAATCACATTAGGAAAAAACAGGTAGCCCTCGTGGCCTACTTTCTACGGAAAGTTGATAGCCTGAGCTGAAATTTGGTAGCCTCTGGCTTTCAGAATACTCAGTATAAATTAACATAAGTTTCTTCACAACTGTTTAAACTTTAAAGTTTACACTAAACTGATCAGTAAGAATTGTCTACATTCAGGAAGAGCCAACATAAACAATAAGCTTTTTGCAGTTTCAATGATGGTTGACCACAATTATGGATGATAAACTTAAAGGTTAGGGACGCATATCTTGCACAGGACACATTGTCTTTATATACTGGGTGCAAAGCCCCTTCACGACTAACTTTGCTCTGACTATGAGCATATATGCAGCTTTCCATAATGAATAAACTACTATACTTTATGTGCATATATGCAGCATTCCCTAATGAATGAACTACTATACTGTATGTGCATATATGCAGCATTCCCTAATGAACAAACTACTATACTGTATGTGCATATATGCAGCATTCCCTAATGAACGAACTACTATACTGTATGTGCATATATGCAGCATTCCCTAATGAATGAACTACTATACTGTATGTGCATATATGCAGCATTCCCTAATGAATAAACTACTATACTGTATGTGCATATATGCAGCATTCCCTAATGAATGAACTACTATACTGTATGTGCATATATGCAGCATTTCCTAATGAATAAACTACTATACTGTATGTGAATATATGCAGCATTCCCTAATGAATAAACTACTATACTGTATGTGCATATATGCAGCATTCCCTAATGAATGAACTACTATACTGTATGTGCATATATGCAGCATTCCCTAATGAATAAACTACTATACTGTATGTGCATATATGCAGCATTTCCTAATGAATGAACTACTATACTGTATGTGCATATATGCAGCATTCCCTAATGAACGAACTACTATACTGTATGTGCATATATGCAGCATTCCCTAATGAATAAACTACTATACTATATGTGCATATATGCAGCATTTCCTAATGAATGAACTACTATACTGTATGTGCATATATGCAGCATTTCCTAATGAATAAACTACTATACTGTATGTGCATATATGCAGCATTCCCTAATGAATAAACTACTATACTGTATGTGCATATATGCAGCATTCCCTAATGAATGAACTACTATACTGTATGTGAATATATGCAGCATTCCCGAATGAATGAACTACTATACTTTATGTGCATATATGCAGCATTTCCTAATGAATAAACTACTATACTGTATGTGCATATATGCAGCATTCCCTAATGAATAAACTACTATACTGTATGTGCATATATGCAGCATTCCCTAATGAATAAACTACTATACTGTATGTGCATATAGGCAGCATTGCCTAATGAATAAACTACTATACTGTATGTGCATATATGCAGCATTCCCTAATGAATAAACTACTATACTGTATGTGCATATATGCAGCATTCCCTAATGAATAAACTACTATACTGTATGTGCATATATGCAGCATTCCCTAATGAATAAACTACTATACTGTATGTGCATATATGCAGCATTCCCTAATGAATAAACTACTATACTGTATGTGCATATAATTATATGCAGCATTTCCTAATGAATAAACTACTATACTGTAAGTGCATATATGCAGCATTCCCTAATGAATGAACCACTATACTGTATGTGCATATATGCAGCATTCCATAATGAATAAACCCTACTTTACTCAATGAGCATATATGTAGCGTTCCATAATGATTAAACACTACTATACTCAATGAGCATTAATGCAGCATTACATAATGAATAAACCCTACTATACTCAATGAGCATTTATGCAGCATTCCATAATGAATAAACCTGATTATACTAAATGAGCATATATGCAGCATTATATAATGAATAAACCCTACTATACTCAATGAGCATTTATGCAGCATTCCATAATGAATAAACTCTACTTTACTCAATGAGCATTTATGCAGCATTCCATAATGAATAAACCCTACTTTGCTCAATGAGCATATAATAATAAATTATATGCAGCATTACATAATGAATAAACCCTACTTTACTCAATGAGCATATATGAAGCATTCCATAATGAATTAACCCTTCTTTACTCCATGAGCATATATGCAGCATTCCATAATGAATAAACCCTATTATACTCAATGAGCATTTATGCCGCATTCCATAATGAATAAACCCTACTTTACTCAATGAGCAATTCCATAATGAATAAACCCTACTTTACTCAATGAGCATTTATGCCGCATTCCATAATGAATAAACCCTACTATACTCAATGAGCAATTCCATTATGAATAAACCCTACTATACTCAATGAGCAATAATGCTGCATTCCATAATGAATAAACCCTACTGTACTGTCTCAATGAGCATAGATGGTCATGTTTTAATGTTTAATCCGTTTAAAACCCTGATTGTTGTTATTGTTTATTTTGGTTTCCGCACGTTCGGGCTACAATAAAACATAAGCTTGATACGTGAAGTCATTAGTCACATCCCCCTATGGGATGTTTTCAAGTACTAGGTTTGGGTTTCCCAGCATTCTGAATACAGTAACATTAGCTCGATACATGACCTCATTAGTCACATCCCCCTCTGGGGGATGTTTTGAAGTTAATGATTTGCAAAGCAATGTAAGGTGAAAAAATAATTATTTTTTTCCAGACAACAAAAAGCGTAATAAGTTTGCAACATGAGCGTGTCTGGCCTTCTGTTAGTCCTATTACCATTTACGCAACAGTCCTCAGTCCTTTTTGTATACGCGTGGTACCCGGGTGTAAACAAAATGAAACAAGCTTACGGTGATGTCAATGCTAAAAATAATCCATTATTTTGATGACTTTATATGTACCTTTGGTGAAATTTTGTACGCTTTAAAGGTCACAAAGTGTCCAGATATTTCTTTTGGTTGTTAAAAACGGAACATGTTAGCTGCAGGTGAAATATCTAGATCCACAGAAAATGACGTCAGATGTTTAATTTTCAGAGGATCAGAGTGATTCAGTGGCTGAAAGTATCATTGGTAGAGAAGAAATTACATATACTATTAGGAGGGAATTGCTATCAAATGGCAAGGCATGTGGTCTGGAATATTATAATATTATCCTGAATCTGAATTGGACAGTAATTTGGTATAGTTAGCCCTCACTGGTGGGGGGATGGGTTAGTCCAAATAATTGTACATGGACGGATTTTTTTTACAATTTTTGATATGGCAAATCCTTCTTTGGAAGAATCCTGTACAACACGTCTAATATTTTAGGCTAGAGGATGGGGGTAATACTCAGATTCAGTATCATATTCAAGTACATTTATGTTAAGGTTCCCTGTTACAAAATAAACATGCACCAGAAATCTAGAAATTGTGGTTAAAAAAGGCTTAAATTAATCCCACAAGGGGCTTTAACCCCTTGACCCTAACTCTGGGGGGGGGGGGAGGACACCCTGGTTTGAACAAAAAGAATTGTATGTAAAACAAGCTTTCGAGACCAACCTTGATAACAGCTGTTCCCGGGTCGGCAAAGATGTCCAGACGGTCGATATTGTGTTTCACCTTCGTGGCTGTAGTAGCCCCTAGCACAAGCTGGTAAATGAAGCAGAAAAACATTTGAGCCGATGCACATCACTCAATTTCGGGCCTTCAGACATTATACATTTATTGCGTATTTGAATAAAAAGACATTTCAGGAAGTTACAAATACTGAAAAATTCATGATGATATCACTAATACTGCGATACATGTATGTTTAGAAGTGAGACCAGGCCCATATATCATAAAAATACTCAAGTCAAATCTCAATCTTATCTCATTTTACCACATGAAAGCAAAGTATGATTCAAAATCTTGTATGTCTTTTTTTTACTTTATGAAAACATACTTTCTCATAAAATGTGTTGATAAAAAGATTTTGACAATACAGGGTTAAAAATAGACTCTAGTAATTATTTATAAAAGAAGAAATTGTAAAGTGTTGTTGATTAATCTTGGAAAAAGTAAACGAAGTTTGCATAATGTATGAAGTTCCTGGGCGCAAGCACTATTTAATTATTGATCGGAAACCATTTTTGAGCTCAAGGTCATCGTGACCTTGACCTTTGACCTACTGATAAAAACATCAATAGGGATCATCTAAATGACCAACTTGCATACCAAGTATTAAGTTCTTGGGTGGAAGTGTTCTTTAGTTACTGAGGGTTAACCGTTTCTTCACCTCAAGATCACAGCAACCACGCCCTTTGACCTACTGATCTCCAAATCAATAGGGGTCATCTACTAGTCATGACCGACTAACATACCAAGTATGAAGTTCCTGGGTGCAAGCGTTCTTCAGTTACTGAGCGGTAACTGTTTCTTCACCGTAAGGTCACATCAACCTTGACCTTTGACCTAGTGATCTCAAAATCAATACGGTTCATCTGTTAGTCCTGACCAACTAGCATACGAATTATGAAGTTCCTGGGTGCAAGCGTTCTTTAGTCATTTAGCGGAAACTGTTTCTTAACCTCGCGGTCACGGTGACCTTGACGTTTGACCTACTGATCTCTAAATCAATAGGATTCATCTTCTAGTTATGACCACCTAGCATACTAAGGATGAAATTCCTGGGTGCAGGCGTTCTTTAGTTACTGAGCAGAAACCATTTTTAAGCTTAATGTCACTGCCAACATATCGTTTTTTACCTGAAGGTAACCTTGACCTGTGATGTTTTGTTACCTTTTAACTATTATATTTAACATGTCAGTTATAAATCTCATACACAATTGTGTTAAATAGGCATAGTCTGATACCCCTGATACAGTGCTAGGTTTCTTGTGTACCATGGGCAAATTGGCTAGGAAAATCAAGTGAATACTTAATGAGGCAGTTTCATTGGTTCCGCAAAGTACCAGATGCTTTACGGTTGAAAAATATTCTGACGAATGCTGGAGTTGAACCGGGTCCACCTTCTCAGAACAATAATATATGGCAGTAGTCAAGACCACATGGCTACGGAGGCTACTCACTCGATCACGGACATTGTATAGTTATTGAACAATATTTGATTCATTGGAAAAAGAGTTGTCTCTCCTGCCTTGTGCATATTCATTAAAACGAGATTTTGTCAGTCAATTGTCCCACGGTATGTATGAAGTGTAACACCGAAGAAAGTACCAATATTAGGTTGCCAACGATGGCGGGTCAAAAGCCAAGACACATTTCCAATCACACTTATAAAAGACAATTGTTCATTATGTTGTAACTCAGTTAAAATCAAACCATGGGGTAATATAAACTTGAAATACTCATTTATCATGTTAGATGCCCAATTTTTTTCTCAATAGTGTGGAGTTATACTCGATATACATTGGTAAACCTAACACTCAAAAATTAAATTTTACATTTTAATTTCAAGAGGATGTAACTCACATCCCCTCACTTGAATAATGAATTATATCGGGATTTTTTTTTAGTAAGATTGTTATTAAAAAAACAAAAAACGGTCATTATTTTAGCGTTTCGATACGGTTCAATAGATTTTATGTATTATGATTCTTTATGAAAATATTAATAAACAAACGCCCATACTGTGAAGTATCATCATTGTTTACTGTCAATGCTGTTTTCAATGTGTGGAGGTTAAAAACAAGACTGTTGCTAATTTACAAATTGAATCATTTTCGATACACCATCGATATCAAAGAATTGGAGGAACTCATGACACTGCATAAATCAAAGAAACATACTGAGGCCAGAGTTTTTTTAATTTTCGTTTTACGGGAGCGCCGTACCTAAATATTGCAAAACCCAAATAAGAAAAAGATTCGAATTCCTAACTTTATTTTTATTTTTTCCGCCGCCCGTTTTTTCGATCTCTGATAAAAAATGAAAGTTAGTGTTATTTAACCTAATGCTAATTTCACAACAACAAAAATTATCGGGCACAATTTCCAAGATGGCGGAAGCTGGCGGTGTCAACTGAAATATGTTACATTCTTTTGTGATTTCACATGCATATTATATGACTTGATGAATATCAAACTTGAAACTTGCTTATTATAATCATCTAAGCGCTTGTAAGGAAAATGGCCGCCTTTTACGAAAGTGGATTTAGTTTGAAGACTGATGCACTGTTGTTCATAAAATCAGTCGGTTTATCAGTTTGTGATATTTCGGAATGGAATTGTATTTTCTTTATTATAACCAAGGCCTTTTTTTTTAAATTATATGTTTTACGAACGGCCAGAGTTGTGAAGTGTCAGAGGAGGAGGAAATAAAAATAAAAATAAAATTACATTTCTGGAATTATTTTTTTTGGTCACGAAAAAAACACAGAAAAGCAAAAGCTATGATGTATTCTCTATGATTTTCTATTTTAATGTCAAGTCAATATGTAAGTGTGTGCACATTTGTTTTTGCTTTATCTGACAAGTTCACTTCATATTTTCATTAATCACTCTTTATACTTTGTAAATGCATGTTATAATAGACAAGTAACATAAAAAATCAACTATTTTCGGTAAATTTATTTGCCATATAGAGTTTAAAGAATCAGCTATCACTTCACTGTGTTGTCTTGGCTGCAAATTGTCTGATACCAATTCACCAACCATGTCATTGTTTCAGTTAGCAAAAGAGCTTTTTTGTTTCCTTCTATACAGGGAATATTTATCCGCCAGGAACTAGCGATCCAGGAACTTGTAAATCAACTAATTATAGCTGTCTGATAAAACAAAAGCTGTCTATCCAACAGTGATTCAAATAATACTAGTTGTCCATCACACATTCTGTCCAACAAGCAGTCCAAAAAACAATGGTGGTCCAACAAACACTTCCGGTCCAACCATTTATAGTAACTGTTGTTACACCAACATGTATGATCCATCCAATATAGCGGTCCAGTAAGCAATAGATGCCCAACCAACAATAGAGTTTCAACAGGCACTAGCTTACATCATGCTGCTACCAATCTAGCAGCCCAACCAATTGTAGTGATGTACTTCATAAATGTAAGTGATGGTCTCAGTAGATAACATCAGCATATTTGAATCATATCTGTAAAGAAAGGAATGGAACATTAAAAGAATATTTTTTATAAAAAAAAATAAGTTAGTCTCAGACTTATTTATGGTAGTAATAAAACACACAGAACAGTATAAATATCATAATTTATATTGATGATGATTTATATATGTTCATTCATAAGACTATTACATAGTTGTACCTGGTAATGTACATACAGATTCCTCATTATAGATTATCACTGTCAGATAGTAAAACAGCCTAATGTATTATTTGTGTTTATTTTCAAAACAAATGTTTTAGAATAGATGATATTTTTTGTTATCAATAATACTCCAATAAGAATAGTAACCGCAGTCTTTTCTGAACCATCTACCCCACCCACCAGAACTAAACTGTCCAGGTAAACAGTCAAGCGATTTATAGCTCATGACATTCAAATTATATCACAATAATTTAATATAAACTCATTTAAATGACAAATCTAATAAAAATAAATAAATAATAACAAACCTGGAATGATAATTAGTCCATATTTATCGCTGTTATTATACTTCGTTATAACCCGGAAATAAACTGGAAGTCACATTGCCGAAAAGGATTATCCGGGTGAACTAAAACCCGGTACCAGGTATCGATATCGAGAAAAGCCGTTATCACAGTTTACGATACCGGATTATGTTGATACCGTGTTATTTAAAGTATGCATTGGTTGTCAAAAGGCAATTAATAACGGACCGTGGACACTTGGATTTATTATCTGATATTCACGCTGATATCAACATAATTCGGTATCGGAAAGTGATACCGGATACCGGGGGATACCAGGTTTTTAGCACCAGCCTGCAAATCCGATGAATGTTTTTCATTGGCTTAAACTTTTTCAGAACTGTTTACACCAATATTTTTACAGCTATTGCGATGTCCTCTGCTTTTAATGATTTGCTGCAATAAAGTTTCATCGGCGGAAAAAAAAAAAAATGAAATCACAATTTTATTTTTATTTCAAAAGTGAGTTTTTTTGAGCGGCGGTGTTCGTAAAACATAGAATCAAATAAAAAAGGCCCAACGCATAAAATTGCTTAAATATTTCTGTCTGTAGACCGGTTTACACAGGGAAACACTGATAATTGGAATTTGAAGTACTGTTTCTGACAGTGACAACAGAAAACGACCAGAATGTGACATTGGATTTTGCTTGTTTGTCTAAAGACAATAAAGTTATACCAACATATGGCATACCATTTGAATGGGCATTGGGTCCTCTTTTCATGTCAACCATTTTAAAATGGATTGTTTGTATGTTGATTAAGAAACTATAAAAAATGGACTCTACTGTGAAATCTGGTAAGTTTGGGTTACATACCTTGTTTCTTTTCTTGTATCTCAAAGACATTAAATTTCTTCATGTGTTTTTTATCTCAATATATGAACCCAAAATGATATTAATAAACATTTGAGACACAAACAATATGCCAGATGCCTTATGTTTTGCTAGTGCGAGTTTCAGTGACTATTAAAAGCACTACAAAAGTATAGATGCTCATATTAAAATCATGCATATATAATAGTTGATGTGTAATTTTTATTTAACCATGCAGTGTTAAATACTGTGGAGTTACAGTTGAATAATTTATTTTCATTGGTGTGAATCAGTTGACTTGTGGCGTTTAGGGAGTAAAATGAATATCCAAATGTTAAAAAAAGTTCCTTAAACGTGCATTATGCACCAGATTATGCACCAGTCAATTGTAACCATGGCCCCCGAGGTCCTTGGGTTTATAGGGGATAATGAGAGAAATGGGCCATGTTTTTACCTTCCAGGTGGACCTGCAGTGCCTTGTGAATGCGGTGGTTTTGTTTTTGCGCCAAAAATAGTGGGGAAAGGGCCTTACCTCGAGGTGCGGGGGAATTTTGCGGGGATTTGACCAGTACTTTCTCTCCGCAGGGCGGGGATTTTATCAAGGATTGGCTGGACTGAGAGTCAAAGTCCCCGCTATTCTCCGGACCTGGGAGGAGGGGGGATATACAATTGACTGGTGCATTATTGTGGCTACTTGTGAAAATGACATCTTGTTTTGACTTTATTTTACAGATCTATTATATAACAGGCAGTATACAAAACAAGTGTGCACAACTTCAAAACATACGTTCTATAATTTTTTCCAAAAAAATAACAAATACGGAAAATCCATTTTATTTTTATTTTTCTCGACGCTCATTTTTGGACATCTTTTTCTTAATTTTATTCCCTCCTCCTGGCGCTTATTTTTTAAAAATTTCCCGTAAAACGAAAAATAAAAAAACTCTGGCCTAAATGCTTTCGTATTTAATATTGCATGGTTTTCAACAATCTTGCCGATTACATGATCCATAAAAAATCGTAACTGAAAACAATTGGTGGCTAAATTCTGATTTGACAATTTTCACTGCATATAATCTATGGTATCTACTGTTTTAAAATATATTTTTTCTGACTTTTCTCATATTTATTTGCATGTGTTCATTCTATGCTAGCCTCCTATACACAGTAAAGTACGGTATAAATTAAAGTTTCATTGAAAAAAAGCTGGTAGTTGTTGAATGAGCCAAAAATAAATGGACCTTATATAAGCGTGATTTAGTGCCATCTACTAATAATCGTCTCATTAAGGTAGAAATACTGTTTCTTTTTTATCCTTTCAAATTGAACTTGATAATCTCCATAAGAACCACTGCTTTTGACATTTATTCATCCTTTTTGATAATATCAAAACAATTGTTTTTATTGTGGTTAATCTTATATGGGAGTAAGAGTGCATCTTTAAGATTCCCAGTTTTTTTTTACCTCAAGCTGTTTAGCTGCTGAGAAATAACCAGGTCATAAATGACTTATATAACACTATACAGACATTACTATTACTTAATTACCATTACAATAACTCTTATGAAAAAATAGTAAAGCCATTTGGTTTGATGGAATACACACACATGCACGTAGCAGCGACTTTAACTCCACGTAAAAAAGTTGACCAATCAAGAAGTAAGTTCATTCTAAACAAACAATAACATTTTGATGTCTTACCCTATGAAACACATAGAGTCCCTTAAGTACGATACTTACGGAGGCACTGTGGTTGAAATTCTCTACCGTTGAATGTCCCTTCCGGGCAAGGCAAACAGTGGGTAGATCGCGCATGGGAGTATGTACCAGGTGGGCAGTAAAGCATTTCACTAGCACCTTTACAATTTAGACAGCATGCGATATCAAAATATTATGCAATGTTTTTTATATAATGCATATACACTACAGTAAATGAAAAAAATCATAATTATAATGGCATATATGAAAAATGTAATATTCTATAGTAAATATTCTGAATTATTAACAATAAATATTTCATGATTTATATAAAATAAACATGCTGGCAAGCCTTTGAAAATGAGAATTTCATTAATATTCAAATCACGACCTTAACCCCAACCCCACCCCACCCCACCCCCAAAAGCAATCCTAAGCTAGCCCTTAACTCAAGCAACCATCACACAAAGTTAAATCACTATTCATCATTCCTTTATAATGTGCCATGAGATTATCCGCCATCTGAGGTGGAAACGGTGTTTGTGACCAGTGCTGGAAAAACCAGCTTACACCCCCCATGTAAGATGAGTCACCCGCAACAATGCACCACTTCTTATTTCTCTTATAGTATTGTTTATGAAAAGTATATAATGCCATTTCATAAAGCGCAATCAAATATATCAGTATTCAAGATTTTTAAAAAGCGAAAATAAATAATAGTAAAAACATGATTTTTAAAGAAACTATTTGCTGTCAATAGTGATTCAAAATTACTGTGCATTATGATGTCAGAAAACAACCTCGCACACGCTTTTTCATGAATTGTTTTCTACTCAAATTTTTCCACAATTGATAATTTTAAAAAATTATGCAAGAAAAAATATTAATCATGGAAAAATCCGACCCTTGGGCACGCTGCGTGGTCGATAACTTAGCAAGCTTTGTTACCGGCTTACGCACATGCCCTCTGGTCAGACTTTTCTATCCCTACCTGAAACACAGGATAGATACTTATAATCATTTTGGCATGAAATTTTTAGCTATAGTTAATGATCAGTGCAATTATTTTAGTGTGAATGTAGATACGTTGTACCATTTGTAAATTTGTAAACTCTAAGGACAGCTTGATCGATGATGCTACCTGATTAAGTTGTCTAAAAACTGCTGTTTCTTAGGTCAGTCAAGAAATAAAATACAAAGATAAAGTATTCTTTTTATTGTTTTCACAATAAACAAAATAAAAAAATATATTTGGGTTCATTTTTTTTTAATAATTACAATAGACGCTGTTATTTGCAATATCATTTTCATAAAACAGACCACTTAGCAGAACTGCAAAACTTTAGGTCTTTTTAATTAGTGATGTTCCGATGATTGATTATTATCAAAAGTTGATTGGTTGGACTTGTTTTTGGCGACAATCAATTGTATTTGGTTATAGTCGATCATCGATTTAACCGGCAAGTTGTTTTTCTTTCTTTTCTCTCGTTATTGCATTCAGTTTAAATTTCCACCATTTTGTACAAGAATAAAACTACAATTATGGTATTGTCAAAAACCGTTTGAAATAATACTTTATTGATAACTTGAGTGGAACCGATTATCAATTGTCAAACTGGAAACGATTCCTTACACTAATTTTAATTTTCTTGCATATGTTATGACGGAGAAAAAGGTACAGTAGCAATAGTAGGGACCTTTGACGGCAAATTCAGTGTGTCACCACATCCCGTCGGTAAGTCCTCTTTAGGCTCTTAATTGTTCATCCAGATAAGACAACAACAAAATCCTATTGTTTTTGAGAGACATGAAAAATATACCTGCCACCCAAAGTGAAAGACATGAAAAGCGGCATGTCACAAAGAATCCTGTCTGACTAATCATATCAAACTCAAAGCCAAACATTTTGATGATCAGTAGGAATTTTTCACGAAATTTTAAAAAATTATTGCTTGGGTGATGTTAGATGTCAGATAGCGTTGGCTCAAACGTTCTTATCGAATCTTTTTCTACCAAAGGGTCTAGTTCTCTGTTCAAAACTTTGTCACAAAAAACAATTGTCATAAATATCAACAATAATCTTGCATCCTGTGTCAATGACGTATTTAGAAATGGCATTTCTGATGATAACTAGAGCTGTCACAGGAGTGACGAATACCCCCAAATGCCGCCTGGACACAGGAATGGCAAACCATTCCTTCGAAAAGAGGCCATAACTCCAAGGTTACTGCACACTGCATCTTCTTTTATCATGCATGTATTGTTTTATTTAAATCTGTTGAGTAATTTAGAAGTTACACTGCTGACAAGAAAAACTAGCTGATGCTCTAGCTGATCTCTTCTGGAATAAGACATCTAGAGCATTCACGAGCTTTTCTTCCAACACGATCATCATCAAATTTTACAAGTACATATTTGGGCTTGAATGCATCCTTATACACCTGGGAATAAATCCCGGGACTGTTCCTGTAGCTGAATTAACAAGTCCATCTGACAGGTCAATATTTGTAGTAAGCACTACTGTGGCAAATATGCCATACTTAAGTTCTGCTGGTATTCCACTGGCATCTGGTTCAAATGAAGCATGCTAGATTTGTTTTGTTTGTTCATCTTTCCAAGTGTCAATTACTTTTAAGGTAAATATTTGCTCATTTAGTTTTTGAAGGATCTATCGAACTTGACCTGTGTCTTCTGATGTTACACCTGTGTACCAAAAAATGTTCAAATCTGTCAAGCCTTTCATGAGTTATCGTCCGGAAACCATTTTTCTATTTTTAGTAACAGTGACCTTGACCCCACCAGCCCCAATATCGAACTTGATCTGTATCTTCTGATGTTACACCTGTGTATCAAAAATTGTTCAAATCCGTTTAGCCTTTCATGAGTTATCGTCCGGAAACCGTTTTTCTTTTTTTAGTAACAGTGACCTTGACCTTGGCCCCACCAGCCCCAATATCGAACTTGACCTGTATCTTCTGATGTTACACCTGTTTACCAAAAAAAATTCAAATCTGTCAAGCCTTTCATGAGTTATCGTCCAGAAACCATTTTTCTATTTTTAGTAACAGTGACCTTGACCTTGGCCCCACCAGCTCCAATATCAAACTTGACCTGTATCTTCTGATGTTACTCCTGTGTACCAAAAAATTTTCAAATCTGTCTAGCCTTTCATGAGTTACCATGAAGACCGACCGACCGACCGCCCGCCCGCCCGCCCGCCCACCCGCCCGCCCGACCGACAAGCTCACTCCTATATACCCCCTCAAACTTCGTTTGTTGGGGTATAATTACGCTGAAGTTCTGTTGAAAGTGTGTCATAGACCAGATACTTTATGCACCAGTCAATTGTAACCACGGTCCCCCCAGGTCCGGGGGTTATACTGGGGATAGCAGGGGAAATAGGCCATTGTTTTACCTTCCAGGTGGCCCCGCAGTTCCGAGTGCATGCGTTGTTTTGTTTTCATGGCAAAATAGCAGTGAATGGGCCTTACCTAGGATGTCCATGGGGGCGGGGGCATTTGGCGGGGATTTTACCAGCAGTCTGTCACCGCAGGATGGGGATTTTGTCTGGTATTGGTTTGAACGAAAGTCAAAGTCCCCGCTATTCCCCGGACCTGGGGGGAGTCGTGGTTACAATTGGCTGGTGCATTATGCCAAACAAGAGTTAACCAAAGAACTTTACGTGACCCAATCTAGTAACTCACAATGCAAAATCTTTTAAATGTCCTTGTGAAAGCCACCACAAACTTGGTAAAACTGATGGACAAAGTGGGCAAGAAGTCGGAACAAGACCAAAAACCATATCAATTAGTTTCAAACCACGGAATATGCAACAAGCCTGAATTCGTAGAATTGATATCCGCAACCTATTCAGGTAAAAGAGATGAAATGGTTGTTGCAATGGTTATAACACAATCACTGTGGGGGGACGGACACCGGATATAGCTCAAAAAGTGATAAATCAATAAGCGTTTGATTTTGACACATGGAAAGTTTTCTATCATTTTTTTGTCTTTATGGTTATATATTTATCAAATCAAAGAGTTTCAAATAACTTGACCCTGTGCAATAAACGACTATGATGGAAATGTGTCTCCTCTCTTGTACAGGGTTCCCACATTTTTCTGCAAGTAAAATTCCCGACTTTTTCAAGGTTATTTTTACAAATTCCAGACTTTCTCTCAACCTTTTCACAGTTATTATGATCATTCTTTTTGCATTATATTTTGTTGCAAAATATTGAATAATAATGTTTTAAGTACAATAAAAAATAAACATTTAATTTTAAAATAGACCTATCATATTTAGTATAGAAATGATTGTCTATTGATATACAGAATTGACTCAGATAACTTACAATATCATAACTTGATATTATAAACATTATATATTATACTTTGTATTTTTGTCATCAAATTTGCAACTTGCATACCTTCAGTAATTTCTTAAGCCAACACTAAATTCTTACTTTTGACTGTTGTCACTATATTTTAGCACCTTTATTGTTCTATAGTTTTGCTAATCATAAGAATTAGGCTTAAACACCTATGCAAGCCAGACAAGTTGTGATTAACCATATATTAGATCAAAGAAACAAAGATTATCTCAAAGGAAACTCTTAATTCTAAGCCAAGTAAAACTCTTAAGATGACAGTGCCAGTTGTTGGCAACTTAGCCTCAAATTTAGTATTTAAACCCATGACTTCTCGGTCCAGGTTGTCTTCAACCTTGGACAATAAACATCGGAAGTCTTATTTGGGTACTTGTCATCTTATTCACAGGTATGTGGTTTTACTCTGTTATTAGATTGTTATTTTATTTTTGACTTAAAAACATGGAATCAAATTAAGTTCTTTAAATAGGCTAAAATAAGTTATGTATATATTGTTTTTACAATTATGTTGCAAATACATACTGTAGACTTTATAATTCACTTGTACCTTTTATTAGTCATACAAGTTGTTTCTCTATTTAATACATTCATAGTTATTTGTACCTTTCACATTGCTATTAGCGTTGTTATTATCAATATTCCCCAAATATTGTTAATATTCTTAATAATCACATATTCATGTATTTACGTAATTATGCTGATTTACTTTCATATTTTGTTTATTATAACTGGTCATTTAACCTTGGACAATAAACAACTGAAGTCTTATTTGGGTACTTGTCATCTTATTCACAGGGACGACCCCCTCTAGCATTATCTTCGCTGTGCTGTCTTCGGGTAGTAGGAGGACACCCAAAACTAGCGTCATAAAAGAGTTATTACAACGAAACATTTCAGTGAAATATTGTTAACATTTTCACATGCTAAAAATAAACTTATTTGACATTTTTAACATTTATTAAACAAGTTGTTAAATAACATCAAATGTCATTTTCAAAGGGTTTTATTCTGAAAAACAAAACCTTTCACTTTCTGAACTTCTTAGACATTTATTGAACAACATGATTAACTTTTAGCATGCTGAATACTGTTGGCCTCTGTGAACAGTGTAGACACAGATCAGCTGGCATGATCAGGGTCTAAATAAGGCTATTTGTATTTGCTACTTGGAAACTTAAAGGCTTACCTACTATTTGTGCATAGAACAGTGTGGACCCTGATCAGCCAGCATGGTTTGGTGCCGGTTGATCTCCATATACAATACCAATTTTCGTAATTGGTGGATAAATGCATGCTTAAGGTAAATATAATCAAATATCACATTAAAAAAAGTTTTACTCTCTGAACAAAAACTTACTTTCTAAACATTTTTTAAAGCTGCACTCTCATAGATATACTATTTTAACAACTTATTTCATTTTTTGTCTTAGATAGATAAACGTTTGACATAAATATCTGCAAACCAACGATAAAAGATTGCCAACAAAAGATCAGATCGCTGATTTTCATATTTCTGTTCGAAAATGTATGTTTTATGGTTTATTAATGGTTAAAGTAATATGCATAATTAACACCATTTTTTTTATCTTAAATATAATTATCGGTGATCTATCTTTTTGCCAGCAGTCTTAAATAATTGGTTTTCATGGATTTTGCCAAAATTGGCTCGTTCCAAGACAAAAGTAAAAAAGTTGTCAAATTATTCAATCTGTGAGAGGGAAGCTTTAAACATTTATTGAACAACTTGAACTCATAACATCCAGTGTCATTTAAAAAGAGTTTAACACTCTTTAAAAAAATCTACTTGCATCAGTGAGCATGCAATTCAGCTATATCTGAACATCAATCTTCATCAATCCATGTTCTTCGCTTCAACCATGGGTGAAAATGCAAAATAAGTGACTTTTTTGCACAAGTTTAAAACTATCATGATGTCTACTGGCCAAAGAACTGTGGTCTTCTCAATGTCTATAAATACGAGCAAGGTCAGTCTAAAGGCATCATTCATAGATTTACACTTGAATAGCAAATATTTGTCAGGCTGTGTAGTACTTCGCATACTAGTGAGATCATTGCAATTAGCATTCATGTATGTTATCTGGGACCAATGATACACCTAATACCCTGTAATCTTACTCTCTTACTCCCAGATGTTATTGACAACCTTTTCTCAAGTTTATTTTAATGAACTAGGGCCAATTTCACGTATTAAGATATCTTTCGGTGAACGCAGATATGGCTAATTATCCATGATCATTAGCATACTGTAGATTAAAAAGATCGTTGTATATAGAACCCACGATTCTTACTGACAGCGTATATAAAGCGAATCCCGACAAACTGCGGTCAATTTCTCAGTTCAAATAACTTTTAAATGCAGACGGCAGTGCAGACACTGCTACTATGACAAATAAACGCTTTCATATGGTAACGGAAACCTTCTTAGTCTCGATCATTCAGCCGCTCTAATCAGAGTCAGTTTAATACAGAAGTGTCAGATGCAAGCGTCTAGATGATCAAGACTACTTACTTTTACTAGTTTCGTACCCAAAACAGTTTGAGCTTTAGTACTTTTCCTGGCTTTTCCCCAATTTTAACCTATAATCGCAAAATTCAAGGCATTTTCAAGACCGGGAACAGACTTTTCGATATTCCCGACTTTTTCCAGTTTTCCCGGTAGCTTGAGAACCCTGTTTGTATAACAGCCCAATTCTCGCCGAAAGTTGCATGATCGCTCACAAATGTTCATTCATGTGGTACGATTTCAAACATTAATCAACAAATTGAAAAGAAGAATCAAAACTGAATCGAGCGATTTTCTTGTAATTACATTATCTAGTAATGTGTAAGATATCAATACGATATATTTGTTGTTACGAAGATATTCATACCTTTTGATGCCCTGGCGGTGTACTGGGGATAGATGAAGCTAATAAAAAACTGCACAAGGGATAGCTATTAAGTGGACCGAGGATAGTAATGATTAGTGTTGGGAATCGGTTGCAATTTTACTATCGATGATCGGTTCCACTCAAGTAACCGATTATCGATAGTACAATCGGTTTTTAAAATACTAGATAGAACCTGAGTTGTAGTTTTATTCATGTACAGTATTAAACTCTTAATCATTATATATGCATATACCTTATGTCTATGATTGAAGTTATTACGTGTTGTTGTATAAAAATAGTTCATTTTCTTGCTCATTGTGGCTTTCATCAGCCATTTTGTTAAAGATAACATCTGAACACTTACAAATATATATATAAATATATATTTATTTTATTTTATTTTTTCGATAATCGATTATAACTAAATACTATTGATTGTTGCCGATTTCAGGCCCAATCAATTGATTTTCGATTATAATCAATCATCGGAACATCACTAGTAACGATGTTATTAAAAAAAACGAGACTGTTATAATGATAATGGCCATTTACCTATACACCAGCTCGAGGGAAATTGTTTGATGTTGTCCATATCGAGGGATCAGAGAGCAATTTTTTTTTACTGTTTTCTGTATCTGTATGCACTTAAAACTGATTCATTAACTGTGGTCGAAATTAGCACAAGCCCGCAAGCCCTGCACTGGTAAAATGTCTTCCTGGCTTGCTCAAATTCTTAATTTATATAGCAGGGCTTGTTAAAAAATTTGATTCCAAGCAATAGTATAAGAATTTGGGCTTGTTCATCCAAAAGTCTAATTTCAATGACTGCATTGATATAGATTAGTTAACATGACGTGTTTTTCACAAGCATCAACGTCGCAAATATCTAAATATTTTAAATACGCCGGTAATCTGATTGTTTGAGGAACACAAAACATATGGCTGTAGAATTTATGTTGTGTTTGCTATTCATATATATAGTATTGCATTGTAAATCAAGTAGGTACGTTTTTGCACACAGAAAGTCATCAGTAGGTAATGAGATATTGTGATCAAATTAGGAACATGTGAAGCTTTTTTGAGGTGATCATCTCAGATTTGAAGAAACATTTTTCGAGGTCTGCTAAATTGTTAGCACTTTAAAGTATACCATAGGCCAAAATAAGAATTCAGCTATTAGTTCAAACACTTGTTTCATTTGTGGATATGGTAGATAAGCGTATGAAGTTCCGTGGTGCAAGCGGTTTTTTTATAGAGCAGAAACTGCTTATTTACCTCCAAGCCCTGTCTTTGGAAGTCAATACAACCCATCCCTACTTACCAACCCGTTACAAGCCCTGTCTTTGGAAGTCAATACAACCCATCCCTACTTACCAACCCATTACAAGCCCTGTCTTTGGAAGTCAATACAACCCATCCCTACTTACCAACCCGTTACAAGCCCTGTCTTTGGAAGTCAATACAACCCATCCCTACTTACCAACCCATTACAAGCCCTGTCTTTGGAAGTCAATACAACCCATCCCTACTTACCAACCCATTACAAGCCCTGTCTTTGGAAGTCAATACAACCCATTCCCTACTTACCAACCCATTACAAGCCCTGTCTTTGGAAGTCAATACAACCCATCCCTACTTACCAACCCATTACAAGCCCTGTCTTTGAAAGTCAATACAACCAATCCCTACTTACCAACTCATTACAAGCCCTGTCTTTGGAAGTCAATACAACCCATCCCTACTTACCAACCCGTTACAAGCCCTGTCTTTGGAAGTCAATACAACCCATCCCTACTTACCAACCCATTACAAGCCCTGTCTTTGGAAGTCAATACAACCCATCCCTACTTACCAACACATTACAAGCCCTGTCTTTGGAAGTCAATACAACCCATCCCTACTTACCAACCCGTTACAAGCCTGTGCTTGTATTTGCAAAACAAAAGATTAATTATTTTTTGGTCTTACCATATTCACAATATGCTCCAGGTGGACACTCTATCATGCCAAGTCCAGGTGGGCAGTAAAATCCTTCGGGACATTCTAAATCCATTCCAGGTGGACAATATCTACCCTGTCTACAAGCAGCACAGTGGGTTAAATGTTTTGTGTCTGCAATGAAAATTAACACTTACAAAACATAGATATTAATAGGATCTGGAACATTGTAGCCCTCTTGTTTCATTCTGAACAAACAAATTCGTTGAATTGATATCCCCAACTGCTTGGGGAATGGAAATCAATTATTGATGAAATATATATATATATATATATATATATATATATATGAGTTTAAGTTTGATTGCAACTGTTTGAAATAAAAAAATATTGTATATATATAACATTTAGAATTGACCAAGAAACCTAGTTTATGACTCCATGCTACCCAGTTCCAAACTAATCTAAGATTTCATCAAGGCAAACATTCTGATCAAGTTTCATGAAGATTGGTCCAGATATATGCAAAAAAATATAGCCTCTAGAGTGTCCACAAGGTTTTTTTTAAGATTTGACTCAGAGACCTCATTTTTTACCCCACATGACCTACTAGTTTCAAACTATTCCAAGATTTCATCGAGGCATTCTGATTAAGTTTCATGGAAAATAGAGCAGATGTATTGCTTCTCGAGTGTTCTAAATATTTCTATAAGATATGACCTAGTGACCTAGTTTTTGACCCATTAACCCACTTTTAAAACGCAGTCGAAATTCAACCTAAGAGAACATTCTGACCATGTTTGAACTTAATCAGACCAATCACCACCATAAAATAGTTTCGGACAAGATTTTTGACCTAGTGACCTTATTTCTAATGACATGTGACCCAGTTTAAAACATGTCCAAGAGTGCATCAAGGAAAACAGTCTGATCAAGTTTCATGAATATAAGACCATACATATTGCCTCTAATGTGTTTCAAATATTTTTCTAAAATATGACCTAGTGACCTAATTTTTGACCCCATATGCCCCTCTTTTACAAGCGGTCCATATTTCATCAAGAGGTCCATCATGACCAAGTTTGAACATAATCCAACCAATAATTTCCATTCCGGACAAAAAAAATCCAAGATTTGACCTTGTGACCTAATTTTCAATCATATGTGACCCAGTTTTAAATAAGTCCAAGATTTCATCAAGGAAAACATTCTGATTAAGTTTTATAAATATTTGACCATGTATCATGCCTCTAGTATGTTCCAAAAATTATTCTAAGATTTGACCTAGTGACCTTGTTTTTGACCCAATGTGATCCATTTTTTAAGTGGTCCATATTTCTTCAAGGGGTATATCATGAAAAATTTTGAACATAAATTGACCAATCATTACCATGATATGGTTTTGGACAAGATATTTTAAAGATTTGACCTAGTGACCTCATTTGTTATCATATGTGACCCAGTTTTATTTACGACCAAGATTTTATCAAGGAAAACATTCTGATAAAGTTTCATGAATATTTGACATGATCTATAATAACTCTAGTATGTTCTAAAGATTTTTCTAAGATTTGACCTAGTGACCCAGTTTTTGACCCCATGTGACCCAGTTTTAAAATACAGTACACTCCACGCGGAACTACCACTTTCCGTTTTCCTCGGCGGATTTTGGTCATCGCGGACACGACATCCAATTGATCATAATCCTCTTTCCTCGGCGTTTTTACTCGTTCGCCCACCGAGGCTGATCAGTGGACCGTATAATTACAATCGCCCCGTTACTCGGAGGTAAACCGATAAGAATCTCCCACTGTATCTAATTTTGTTTAATTTATTTGATTATTTTTGCTTCACCCGTAATTATTTATAAATATAATTTATTTCGCGTACCTAATTTTCGGACACCCAAAGGACATCAATCGTAACTTTTACACTTACCAAGTTTCACAGACGAAGATTATCTATCTGTCTACCTAACCGTATACACCACTGTGACAAGTTAATTAGTAAATACCCATCCTAAACGATGTATTGCATGTAGCAAGAGGAAGTGTGAAATATTTATTGGAGGATTAAATAAACAACAAGGGCAATCAAGGGATTAAGAAAACAAAGAAATGACATTTTTGTAAAACGATCTGCCAATAAACTTTAAAACTTGTACCACACTTATAGACTGTAAGAAGCAATTATGTACAGTTATACTTATTGGATCATCAATAAAAGTCAACACATTCAATGATAAAGGTAACTTATTAATGTGATGAATTAAAGTTGGAAATGCAATACTTAAGTTACATTCGAAAACACCACTCAGACACATTAATTCTGCATAACAATATACATGCTCTCCATGAGATCCTCGTGGGTAAAACTGTGAGTTATGTGAAGTCACACAGTGTGACTGTTTGATCTGAAGCCGATAGAATGTGTTATTCATTTCAATGCATGTATAAAATGGTGTTGAATGGGATTTTAATTAACTTGATGAAGGATTTACAATTATATGCGTAATTAATAAGTTTAGAATCATTGATAACTACGGATAAATTAATAAGTGGTAAAATGCAAATTAAGAAATAATGACCGAAATATATTCACACTTACAAAGTTCTCAATACCTTCATAACTCCAATCTAATTAAGTTCTCAACACCTTAATATAGTAAGAGAAAGATGACAATAACAAACACAAATGCACGCTATGGTATATCTTTTAATCACATAATGTGAAAAACAACAGTTGTTAGACGATGCTGATGAAAATTGATATGGAAATTTTCGATAATTGTTTTAAAAAGAAACTTGCTGCACTTTGAAAAATTAATTATTTAATACTGTTTTAACAGAAGCAATAATGTACTGTAGTAGCTATGCACAAAACGCGGAGTTCCGCGATTAGGTCAATAAATCGATACGATCACCGGCGCTACAGGCAATAAACCCTCCATAGAAAACGATTAACTCGGTGCAACTTGGCGAAATTTAGCGAGGAAAAAGGTTGCATACTCGGCGGGAATCCGCGATAAATTAAAAACGCCTCCGAGTCACCGGAAAGGGGTAGTTCCGCGTGGAGTGCACTGTGGGTCGAATGCACAGAATGGACAGCCCTGACAACCAGCCAACCTAGTACATTTGTTCAATACATTTTCTGTATGTTCCAGAATGGACAGCCCTGGTAACCAACGAAGTATTTCTTTTCCAATACATAAACTTAATGTTCCAGAATGGACAGTCCTGGTAACCAGCCAACTTAGTATTTCTTTTCCAATACATAAACTTAATGTTCCAGAATGGACAGCCCTGGTAACCAGCCAAATTAGTATTTATTTTTCCAATACCTTAACTTGATGCTCCAGAATGGACAGCCCTGGTAACCAGCCAAATTAGTATTTATTTTCCAATACATTAACTTGATACTCCAGAAGAGACATCCCTGGTAACCAGCCAAATTAGTATTTATTTTCCAATACATTAACTTGATGCTCCAAAAGAGATATCCCTGGTAACCAGCCAAATTAGTATTTATTTTCCAATACATTAACTTGATGCTCCATAAGAGACATCCCTGGTAACCAGCCAAATTAGTATTTATTTTCCAATACATTAACTTGATGCTCCAGAAGAGACATCCTTGCTAACCAGCCAAATTAGTATTTATTTTCCAATTCATTAACTTAATGTTCCAATATAATTTGGATTAATTTTTTTAAAACACCTATTGTAAATTAGGTAGGTCTGTTTTAGCTTCTTGAATAAGTTCATTCATATGCTTGGACACATCAAATATTGTTAATACCAAAACATGTACTCGTTGGCTCAAAAATATTTTCTTTATAAATGGGATTGATAATGATCTTACTATTTCCAGCAACATATGTATTCTCTGGACAAGGAATTCTTGCCCGCTGTCCGTCCCTTCTATAAGACCCAGATGGACAAAAGTGCATACTTTCGCAAAAACCTGAAAAAAAAATGTAGTTATGGAATATTCAGTACCAATCATTACGACTTATGATCATAACAAAAGAAGAATATCGTTGAAAGCGAAGGATATTCCCCATACGCCCATTTCCTATGAAAAGGCAGAATTTATAATACTATGTGCTCGTAGAAGGTAAATGGTTGTAGCATTATCATGCTCAAGCTGAAAAAAATCATAACCCAGAAAGATATGGGCAGGTTTGAAAAAAAATTAGTCAATTTCAAGAAATGAAATAAAAAAGAGGGCCATGATGGCCCTGAATCTCTCACCTGTGATATCAGTCAGAAATAACTAGTGGTAAAATGTTTTGCATATTTTAAAGTAAAATGACTTACAACTAAAAAACTGCAACTGAACATAGATGTAAATGTAACAAGCAAATTCGTTGAATTGATATCCCCCGCCTGATTGGGCTAAGTCAAGGAATGGAAATCAATTATTGATGAAATATATATATATTTATGAAATTGAGTTTGATTGCAACTGTTTGAAATAAAAAAAAATATGTATATATATATAACATTTAGAATTGACCAAGAAACCTACTTTATGACTCCATGCTACCCAGTTCCAAACTTATCAAAGATTTCATCAAGGCAAACATTCTGATCAAGTTTCATGAAGATTGGTCCAGATATATGCAAAAAATATAGCCTCTAGAGTGTCCACAAGGTTTCTTTAAGATTTGACTCAGTGACCTCATTTTTGACCCCACATGACCTACTAGTTTCAAACTATTCCAAGATTTCATCGAGGCATTCTGATTAACTTTCATGGGAAATAGAGCAGATGTATTGCCTCTAGAGTGTTCCAAAGATTTCTGTAAGATATGACCTAGTGACCTTTTTTTTACCCATTAAACCACTTTTAAAACGCACTCGAAATTCAACCTAAGAGAACATTCTGACTATGTTTGAACTTAATCAGACCAATCACCACCATAAAATAGTTTCGGACAAGATTTTTGAAAGATTTTACCTAGTGACCTAATTTCTAATGACATGTGACCCAGTTTTAAAACATGTCCAAGAGTGCATCAAGGAAAACAGTCTGATCAAGTTTCATGAATATAAGACAATACATATTGCCTCTAATGTGTTTCAAAGATTTTTCTTAAATTTGACCTAGTGACCTAATTTTTGACCCCATATTCCCCACTTTTACAAGCGGTCCATATTTCATCAAGGGGTACATCATGACCAAGTTTGAACATAATCCGACCAATCATTTCCATTCCGGACAAAAAAATCCAAGATTTGACCTTGTGGCCTAATCTTCAATCATATGTGACCCAGTTTTAAATTAGTCCAAGATTTCATCAAGGAAAACATTCTGTTTAAGTTTTATAAATATTTGACCATGTATCATGCCTGTAGAATGTTCCAAAGATTATCCTAAGATTTGACCTACTGACCTAGTTTTTGACCCACTTTTTTAAGTAGTCCATATTTCATCAAGGTTTACATCATGACCAATTTTGAACATAACTTGACCAATCATTACCATGATATGGTTCTGGACAAGATTTTTCTAAGATTTGACTTAGTGACCTCATTTGTTATCATATGTGACCCAGTTTTATGTACCACCAAGAGTTCATCGAGGAAAACATTCTGATTAAGTTTCTTGAATATTTGACCATGTATAATGCCTCTAGTATGTACCAAAGATTTTTCTAAGATTTGACCTACTGACCTAGTTTTTGACCCTATGTGACCCACTTATTAATGTGGTCCATATTTCTTCAAGGGGTACATCATGACCAATTTTGAACATAAATTGACCAATCATTACCATGATATGGTTCTGGACAAGATTTTTCTAAGATTTGACCTAGTGACCTCATTTGTTACCATATGTGACCCAGTTTTATTTACAACCAAGAGTTCATCAAGGAAAACATTCTGATAAAGTTTCATGAATATTTGACCACGTATAATGCCTCTAGTATGTTCCAAAGATTTTTGTAAGATTTGACCTAGTGACCTAGTTTTTGACCCCATGTGACCCACTTTTAAAATAGGTAGAGATATGATCCAGGGGAATATTCTGACCAAGTTTGAACATTTTCTGATTAATGCCTACCAAGATATGGTACCAGACGGACGGATGGATGAACGGACGGACAAGGCCAAAACAATATCCCCCTCCCGAAATCTTCGATTCGGCAGGGGATAATAATATAGAACACATGCACTTTCAATAAATGTTTTTTATTCAAAATAAAAATAATGTCCAACCTAAAAACTTTCATTTATTTTTTCATCGGTGTTTTGGGATACTTATTTGCGCTTGAATTTTTTTATTGTCAGTGCTACATTTGGTTAAAATATGGTGTATTGGTTTTTGTTTTCATATTAACACTACAATGTGACACTCATGATCAAGGAAAATGCATTAAAAATGAAAATGAAGTAGTCATAATGTTCGTAACATATCATGTCCATCAGTGTTACGAACGTTAAACCAATGCATACGCTCAAGTTGAAATTATCTCGGTAAGTGATTCGATATATTGGCTTTTTTTGGCAAAAATATGATGTTTCTATGTTATGGTAATGTAGTTATATGGAGTATAGGTAATAATTAGAGTTCCCACTTATGTAAAATATTACGTTAATCACGCAAAAAAAAATGAAAATCACGCATACATTTTCACCGGGTACGAGATCTCGCGCGTCCAGTGTTCGACACTAACGGGGTCCAGGGATCCCGAGGACACCAATTTTTCGGGAGGGACACCTGAAATTCGAAGTCCGGTATTCCATCGGGACACTTAAATTTTGACTAATAAAAGCTAAATATCAATAAATAAATAGCATTTCATTTATTTATTACCTAAATTTGGGTCCCTCTAAATTTCTTTAAAGTGCATGTAAAAATGATATTATTATTAATACGTGGCACACACTAAAGCGAATGTATGGCTGACTTTTTTACTTAATAGTTACTTCATGAATCTATAAATAAACAGGTCATTTCACAGTGCGCATGCGGGTTTTGTTGTTTACATTATCAACAAGATCAGATGTGAGACTTTTATTATCGGTACAATAATTATGTTGAATAAGTATGCTTATGTGTCAGAACCGCCCCAAAAAATGCCAACACTACTGACTTTGATGCCTTAATGATGCGACCTTCGAGTTGTTACAGTAACATTTACGGCACAAATACCGGAATCATACTATTCAACATTCTTTGTTTTATTCTTTGATCAAAACAATATAGAAATAATTAAATTGCGATCAATGTATAAAATTTTACAACATTGGCGCGAAAAATAATTAGTTGTAGTTCACGTTTTTTCTATGCTTCCAGTGTTGTTATCATTAGAAAGACAACATTGATGGAATTTTATATGTGTATAATAATAATTTTTAAAAATACAGGAACTAGTTATTTTTTATAAAATTTGGTCAGTTTTGTTTGACATTTGATGAACATTTTTACCGTGGGTTCAGAAAACTGATATTGCCTCCTTCAGCACTTTGGACTTTTGGTCGCTTCAGACGATTTATCTTAATAGAAAGGTATATTTCCCAACGTCCATTTGCCAAATAAGCATTTGGAAGAGTTGAAAACATATAAATCCCGATTTAATCTGAAGAAAACATGACGTAACATTTCGTGTCAAATATGTTACGTCTCGAATCGCTTGGTTTTTTGACAACAACAGACATGTATAATTCACTTTAGTGACCTGTTTTTAATTTTACCGAGGTCAGGTGTTCATTTGATGAAAACAATAGTTCCCATAAATACGTACAAAAGCGTGTATTGATCGACCGAAATATTTCGCCTAAAGTTGTGTCTCAAATGTTACGTCACAAATTATTCAGATTTTGTTCATGTACACAGCCCTTTGTGTATTTTGACAAACTTTAACTGTGTGGCATATAGCTAATACCCCGACAGAAAAGTAGCACCGAACGCGCGCATTGATACTGTGTAGTATATCCAAGATGGCGGAACAAGCAAAGCATGGGTAAGTGTTGTCGTGGAAGTTACGTCCTAACAGATTCGAGGTGGGCTTATTTCATTCAGTTTCATGACATTAATTGATGCAGCTTGTATATTTTATGGAAGGGTATTTAAGTAAAAAATCAATTCATGTACATGCATTATTCTTGTATGTAAATTACATTAATATTATGGTAAATTTATATTCTATCATGACTGCTAACATGTGTATTCATACTAGTGACATGTGTATTCATACTAACTGCATAGTCTCAAATGGTAAATCGACATTCTATTATTATTACCAAGATGTTTATGCATGCTATTGCGTGCAAATAATAACCGTCTTATTCGTGCATGTAATTGAGCGAGTTCATTGTGTTGCTTCATTACTTCTGCATGCAGCATAATCAAACTTTCCTTCAACATGTAGATTCTAATGTTAAAATTGCACTTTTACCTTATATCAATTAGAAATACACAAATTCAATGTTCTGATTTTTGCAATATAAGCACTCATAACGCACAAAGCATTGTGCATTGTGTTATTCGAGATATGGAAGGGAACCAGTAATAAAAAAACAAAATTCTAGCGCAAATTGCTATAAACGGGAGGTCACTCTGTCAAGCATCTTCATAACTTCGGGATTTTCCGTGACGAGACGGTGCATGGATAAACATTACCCGATTCCTACAGCCCCAGATAATACGATGAACAACGACGATAACAAAACAACACATATTATATACACGTCGTATGAGGTAAATATCAATAAACATACATTGTACATTGAAAAATTATATTAAACAAGCCGCAACATTCCTACGTCTTAATCAGGAGTATATATTTGTCCAAATAGAAGTTTATATTTGTCGACCGCAAGCATGCAATTCGGATACGTCAATCCGGATACATTGGACTTGAAACTTGTGAGAAAGTTTTAATGTTTTACTTGCAACTTGTGCGAAAGTTTTAATGTTTTACAAATTGGGTTGTACACGTTAAATGACTCATCGCAAACTGGAACAATGACTATTTATCTCACAGTTTCTATATAAATTTAAAAATCTGAAGAAGCAAAATCGTTCTACAGTGTTCAAGGGAAATCGACATTGTCTGGTCAGTGCAAATCTTATAATCAATTTCAGTTTTGCACTAACCGATCGGTATAAAGTTCTGTTTAGACGTAAATTGTACTTTTATGGAGATATACCTAGTGTAGGACAATGATTTGAACCCACATCTAACTTGCAAGACTGGCCCCCCTTACCTAATCTGAGCCTACTCTGCCCCTAAACCAGCTCTTTTTACGATTTTTGATATTTTATGTGGCTGGTGTAGGGTCAGAGGAATTTCTATAGTGAAAATGTGGGACTTTGCTCCCCCTCGCAGGAGAGGAACTTAAATCAATATATCTCTGTAACCATGCATTGGATTAATATTTCAATGTTACAAATATATTATCAATATATTTATTAACCTATCTGAACTTTAACTTTTGTTTTTTAAACCATTAGGTCTTAGTTAGAGGCAATCCAATTCAGAGTTATCTGACAAATCAAATGCCTCATGTATAAATGTACTTATGCCATACATATTTGCTGTAACCTTTACCACAACATATCTGAGGTGTACAAAACATTTTTTTCTGTTCAGATAGGTTCAATAATATCTAGATAACAGATGCATAGTGTTAAAATGTTTATTAAATGATGTTTTACAAAGATATAGTGGTTTAAAGTTTCTCTCCTGCGAGGGGGAGGAGAGTCCCACATTTTCACTATAGAAATTCCTCTGACCCTACACCAGCAACATGAAATATCAAAAATCGTAAAAAGGGCTGGTTTAGGGGCAGAGAAGTCTTTGAAATTATGTAAATTCATGCTGTTACTAACTGAGCCACTGTTTACTCTGAGGTCCCCAGCTAGCTCAGTTAGCGGTAGAAAGCAGGATTTCTAGTGTCACAGGTTCAATCATCACCAGGTATATATGCATTACTGGAAAAATAATTAAATATCTAACCAAGAAATCACAAATGGAGGGGGCAAAATTTAGCTCAACTATTATTGGTAAATACCGCCAAGACACACAAGCTAGGACACAAAGACACTAACAGTAGTGGGTAATCTATTTCAAAGCTTTAAAATATGTACTGAAAGACATCAATTATAATGTTTTAGTCCGTCAAAATCTAAATAACGTGTTTTAATAGTGTTAAATAGTCCATGCATATTATGAGTGCCATGAGAGGTACTGTTTCATAAGAAACACTAACAGTTAATTGGTTGACGACAAACCTAAATAACCACTAGGATTTAGGGCCAGGGTAGGGTTAATAAGGGTTAATAAGATCAATTTCTACTTGATCCGGCAAGGTTAATAACGTAGAAATAGACATTCTAAACCAGTAAAGACAAAGGGGAACATTTGGTTGAGACTTTGAGCCCTTTCTACATTTTTGTAATTATTACAAACAAAAACGATTTTAACCGGTAAAAATGATTTTATGTGATTTTTTTTTTTTAGTTCTTAACTGCTTAATACCAAGTACAGTGCTTTAAAGTAGCTTTCCCTTAAAGTTGAGGTGTCTTTGCATGTCCTTGTGTGTCTTAGCGGTCCTGAGGTGGCTATTTCACAAAGATTATTTGCAATGGTTCTTTTGTAACCCTTTAATAAGTTGAGCGATGTAGGACCACTATGTCTCTTGTCTAAATTAAATATGGGAAGAGCCTAACTTGAGCTAAAATGAGTTGGAATATTGAAAATCAGTAAAACATTAAGCATTTTACTGTTTTAATCTTTTGAAGTTTGATCATACGATTGACTTGAGCATGAACAAATTTTCATATTTACAGGCCTTATCTGTTTATCCAGATTTTTTCTTATTATCTATCGTAAAATATGTTGTTGTTTTTTAAATTTATGATAGACAATAAGAATTATTTATATTTTTCTTATTTGTCCTATAATTACATGAAAACACAAGTAGTAAGTTTCTTACAGTCAATCATGGTTTTTGCTTTACTGTAATTATGTATAATTTGTTTTCGTATTGTCTATCATAAAATAAATTTATTAAAATTTATGATAGACAGTAAGAAAAATATTTCATGATAGATAATAATGAAAATAATTCCTGATAGACAGTAAGAAAAAAATTCATGATAGACAATAAGAAATATTTAATTTAAACATATGTATTAAAATTTATGATAGACAGAAAAATATTTCATGATAGACAATAATAAAAATAATTCATGATAGACAATAAGAAATATTTTTCATGATAGACAATAAGAAATATTAAAAAAAAAATTCTTATTGTCTATCATAAAATATGATAATATTTATGATAGACAGTTAGAAAGATATTTCATGATAGGCAATAATAAAAACAATTCTTGATAGACAGTAAGAAATATTTTTCATGATAGACAATAAGAAATATATATTTCATGATAGACAATAAGAATATTTTTTCTTATTTATCATTTACATAAAAAAATATTGTCTATCATAAAACATGGTTTTCTTAATTGTCTTTCCTAAACATATATATTTTATTTATTTTCTAATATAAAATGAATCTTTCATACTGGGATTAATCTTATCAATAAAAAAAATAGAAATGAACATTACTGTTCATTTAACTTTAACCATTGTTTATCTGCCATCATATGGCTTCAAGATAAGTTTAATGAATTTTATTATAATAATAAGGTAATAAGTGATACTGGTTATGAAAGTTTATCTTAAAAGCAGGGGAGAGTTCAGGAATAGACGTTAGAGAGGGCATACCTAAGGGGCGTACTCCGCTCCCCAAGAAAGGGCATACCTAAGGGGCGTACTCCGCTCCCCAAGAAAGGGCATACCTAAGGGGCGTACTCCGCTCCCCAAGAGAGGACATACCTAAGGGGCGTACCCCTCCCCCCAAGGGTCCGCTAGACGTAAGCAATTTGTGAAGACATCAGAAAGACATACAAGTGAACATAACACATCGGTGGCCTTCAAGTAGTGGTGATATTGACTTCATGGCATATCTTGCACATGTTCAAGGATTGCGTTCTGCTACAAGACTGGAGAAAATAACTTTTTTCTCAGTTTTATGGCATGTATGCTTTTCTTGTTTTCAACAAATATCACACGGATGATGGATACATTTTCACCAGTATTGGAAATTGTTGGAAGACGTGGAAACTGTTGTTTATATACGGATGAAGAAACATCAAGAGGACATAATTAAAGGAGGTTGCGCTGTTTGAATTTGTTGTTTTTATGAGTTCACATCGCCTGCACATGATGGCATTTGAAAGGTGTAGTTTATTAATTTCCACTCCTTTGAGATAGAATGCAAACTTTGAAGACTTTAGTGATGGGGCATGTGCCGGGTGTGCCATCCCCCCTCCCACGGAAGCGTTTGTGTTAACTGTTGGTCATTGCAATTGCTCATTGATCTGTGATAGACTGCAGACTGTGAGCTAAATTATTGATTGGCAATTGAAGCCAATTCTATTTCTTTCTCACTTACACTTGTTTGATCAATGTACTTTTCTTTATATTATCAAAGAACATATTTGATGCAAAAAATAAAATATATCAATTGATTTTGTTAATATGTACCTTCAAATGTCCATAAAAGAAATGGTATATGATAGGGTTATTTTTGTATGACATACATAAATATCAATTAAAATATTTCTTTGATAGACACTAACAACTTCGTATTAAAAGGTACATATTATTGAGATGCGGACAACAGTTTCATAAACGTGATACTTTTAAGCCTAAAATCTGTTAGCTCAATAGCCTATTTCGTCAAGCTAAATAATCTGTGATAGACAACAGTTTCAACGTATTTATAAACGTTGCATTAAAATAGTTCATGATAGACTCCTAAAAAAGTATGGAATATACTATAATATAGTAATATTGCCTTTCCTTTTATAACATAAAAGTAAAAAAAAAATATCACGACAAAGATGAACGACATTAATAATTCTGATGGCCTCAAGCAGGTCCGATCATAATTTAGGATAGACAACTGGGCCGACCAGAGGGAACACGCTCCTCGCGGTAGGAATTTGCCGTGGTATTTTTTTCAGGTAACACCGGTGCGCACCTTGCGAATCACGGAAACAACCGAAGATAATGGTCCCCAGCTTTATATGAATTTAGCTTCGTCACGGATTTATACAAATGCTTGTTGTCTACTGCTTGCTGGCTGTGTTATAGTACTGGATGTTTTCGCTTAGCATAACCTTAACTTATTAATTTGAATTATAAATAAACTATTCGTTCAGATTCACGCAAGCAGTTATTAGGCAGTAGTCAGCAGACATTTGTCAGTCTGTAGATAAAATCTAAAATTAACAAATTTCTAATATATGGCAGCAATTTGGAATTAAGAAGTAGTAAAATCTCTAAATGTGCGTAACATTTGTATGAATGCACATGTAAGCAGTAATGATAGAACAAAGATTTACCATAATATCAATGTAATTTACATACAAGAATAATACATTTATATGAATATCATATATGGCAGCTATTTGTAACTAAGATGTAGTAACATCTCTAAATGTGCGTAACAATAGTATGAACGCGCATGTTAGCAGTAATGATAGAATATAAATTTACCATAATATTAATGTAATTTACATACAAGAATAATTCATTTATATGAATTGATTTTTTACTTAAATACCCTTCCATATATTTCGCCTGTACGGGTGCACAAACTAATGATTTGTCTCAATTGTCTTGAGGTTTAAAACATTCGATTTCACGCGTGTTCAGTTCAAATGTGTTGTAAAGATCGATCCAAAGCTGGTATTTTGGTGTCTTATGTTACGTCTACGATGTCTTATGTTACGTCTACGAAGTCATTGTGTTTACATCGGTACACACTGTATTTTAAGCAGTCATTATTCGCAATTTTGCATATAAACTGAGTAAATTTTAACCAGATAATTGGGAATTTCTTAAAAAATGCCTGTTGTCACACAGCTCTTATTACACAAATATGTAACGGCGACACCATTCATTACCGATTTTGACATTTGGGTAAAAGAGTCCCAAGTTACGTCCAAATAATTTTGAAAAGCATTTTAAGTCTCTAGTGCTAGTAAGAAAGAATGTATAAACACATTATGTACCTGTGTTACGCAATAATCAAGAGACATAATATACGAGAAATAAGCCTCAAATAGCTCATATTACTGCCACAAAAGTATATAACTTTACTCTTTGATGTGCACCTTTGTGTCCAGTTACATCTGGATGTAAAGTCCTAAAACCGATTGTATGCTTCAAAACTCGGCATGGTTTGCTTTGTTTTTCTGCATAAAAAACAACTATTTATGTGACAAAGCATTACAAATTATAATAAAGCAAATGTTTACAACAAGAAAGGGTTCCATTTATAATGGAATGTCATCGTTACATCACCAATTTTTTAAATAAATTGAAGGCTCATTACTTTTTTGTGTGAAGTGCTTTATTTAAATCTTCTAAGGTATTTTAGAAGTGACAAAAACAAATGCAGTAGTATGTAAAAGAACTTACTAAACTATTGATAATTTTTTTTTTATGTGGACACCAAGCAATTTGTGATGTAACAAAACAAGCTGGACAGTGAATTCTTCCTCATATGGCATCTGAAAATATCCCTGACAAGATTAGTTCCTAAGCATGATAGACCTGCAGGTTTGTCAATTTAAAATTTAAATAACAAAAATACAAAACTAACAATTTGTTATGTTACTTTTCAATATTTTTTTTTTAAATATTAATTTATTTCATACTCCCAAAAATTGCATTTTACCCCCAATTATTGTACCCAGGGGGTATTAGTTTACCCTTGAAAAAAATAGTAAGTGGGAACTCTGAATAATTGTTCTGTTTGACCTTAGATATCATCATGACATGCAACAACTGATAAAATATTTTAAGAAATGGGCGAATATTTAATATAGTACATTTTTTTGCGTCCCTCCGAGACAAACGGGGTTGCAAGTAAGTGTTTCGTTTTTCAACAATTAATTACACGATATTATGGGGTGTATGTGAAAAGTGCATGTTTTATTGTTCATTCCAAATGCACAGTTTTCTGTGTTATCATAATTTTAATTTATGATTACGTACATTTCGGGAGACATGAATTTGGCAACTTGTCCATTGTTAGGAACAATTCACAATTCACATTTTATGTATTGCAGTATGAAATACACAATTCTTTTAGGGTGAATAACCTAATTATAGAAACTATAAACATTCGATGGCCTAGTTGTCTTTTATTTGCAGTAAGTAAGTTAAGTATATGTACATGAAATATGAGACACATTTTTCGTTCGAAAGATGGACAACATGTCTGGATTCCTCGGTCACAAAAAAAGTTGTCAAATGAGCAAAACTAACATAATTTTGCAAAATGTTATATTATTTGGTGTAAAAGATTCTATATTATTAAATTATTATTATTTCTTGACTAAAAAGGTTAATTAATGATGGATGATTTTATTTACTCGGTATGTCTTTTAACTTTAATAAATTTTATAACGTAAGTAACGGTGTACCATATTTTGGTGAAACCTGACAATTCATAATTTTATGTACTATGTTAACATGTTTGTCCTGCTTACATTGTCAGCCAAGCAATGAAGTTCAAAACTAAAACAAAAGACATTTTTGTTTACAGTAGATTATTTAGATATAGCTATAAAATGGACACCATGTTACTTATGTTATTTGCAGTATAATAAATTGGTCAACTTAGAACCTTGTTTTTGTCACCATGCCACAACAGACTTATGATTTCCAAACTTTTAATTTTAGTTTGGTCACTTATTAAAGTTTAACAATACAAACTGATTAAATTAGGTTAATTTGAAAGACTTTAATTTTACAAGTCGATAGTCACAAGTCCTGAATACCACCAGTGAATTTAAACACTATGTGAAGAAAAACTCTTCTAATAAGACATTCATTGGGTAGTTCGCCCAATGGACTTGTAGAAGAGCATAAATAAGCTAGGAGCATATATCAGATATTGTCAAAGATATAGCTTTACTTACAGACCAGTTTATAAAATGCAGAAAAATGCTGATGATATTTTCCAAATTTAACAACAAAATGTGAAGAAAAAAATGTATAATTTAATTGATAATAAAGACTCTAAAATCAAAACAGGCCTGTATATATTTTGTGTAAAGTGACACTCTTATTCAAAATCAATACATACACATGTATAACAAACATAAATTTTGTGTGACAAATCTTAAACAACTTACTAAATAATGCATTTAAGGAACACTATTAATTACTGATAACAAGATTGCAGACAATGTTAATGTCCGTCGGACAGTCGGACATGTCTGCGGTATATTTCCATTTTGACCGACGAAACTTTTGTTTTGGTCGGTCACAATGTCCGGTGAAAAATTACAGTCAGCACCGTTAAATTTTCGGAAAATTTACTTTCAGTTTCTAAATAAATGTTCAGAGATATTTTTAACTATTATATCATGATTATTCAGCATGTTAATCCGTGTATCACTATTTGTAAACCCCGTTTTGCACATGTTTCCGTAAAAGCCGAAAATACACGTAAGGTTCCGATTTCAGCTCGCACTTTGATACTTTTTAATAGACGGAATTAATTTTACGGAAATGTTCGGAAATTACAAAAATTCCGTATGTATTTATTTCGGCCAATTGGTTACCGGCAATCGTGTTAATTTAAATATGACGATGAATATACCGAGCTGACACTCTTTCCGCTCTGTTTAACATTGCCAATAACAAGAACTTTACTTTCGTTTTTGCATAAATGTTGTGTCTGAGTTTGACTAATGTAGTACAATTCGTTATATTTTATAACCGTACTGTATCTTTAATTTAAAGATGAATTAAAATAGTAAGATCTAGCTGCTCCATTGGTAGACAAACCGGATATGAGTTTTTTTTGGGAGGGAAGGAAGGAAAAAAAATATTTTGTCTCAAGATCCGAAATATTGATTTTTTCCCCTGATATTTGGCTCCTTTTTTGTAATTTTGACACATCTAAGGCCTAAAATAAAAAAATCTTGTTTGGAGTAACGCGACCAACCCATAAAAATCGTTGCCGACTCAAAAAAATTTTTGGCATTTTGATCCGCGAATTTTTTTTTCAACGCCTTTCCGCTGCTATTTTCTGTTTCTGCTCTTTTCTGTTTCTGCTCTTTTCTTCTGTTTCGGTTCTTTTCGATTTGTAGACACACTCGTAGAGCTTCGGTTTTTATCGCTGATCGCAATGAGCGTTTCGAAAACATGGCTGACTGCAAGTTTGTTGAACGTGAACCGAACGAAATTACGTTTTGTGTGACAATAAATTACTTAAATAAAAAAATTAATAAAAACAACTTTGTAAGAAAATTCAATGTCGACTACACATGGTACGATGTATTTGATATTTTAATGGAGAATGATGAAATATACCTTCATGATTGTGAAATAGCTAACACAAAATTCCGATAGAATTGATTTTATTTGGTAAAACATAATGAAACATTTTACAATGTAAAATCAAGTGAACTACAAGTACACAAAGCCATTGTATGATTGTATTTAAACCAATTTGTTTCACATTTTCGTTTGCTTATCTTGAGTGTCATAAGTTTGTTTTGTTGAGTTCATCTCTGTGTCAGTCTTAAGTAGATTGAAATTCTTTGAAATTAAAAAAATAAAGGATCAGAAGTTAAGATGTTTGTTGTTCAAAAGTTTATTACAATGCCTTGAATAACTAGTGTTATGTAGTGAATGTACTGTACACAAGATCCAGTTGTCGTTGGAGAAAAAAAAAAAAAAAAAAAACCTACCTACCGACCCACCTTAAAAAATCTGGGTAGGGTTACTCCAAACAAGAAATTTTTTAAGGTTGGCCTAACCAAGAAGATCTAAACCTGTTATAATGGGGAATTACAAAACTTAAATAAGAGGCTTAAAATCAAGGTTTAGGCTGATGTAACTGAATACTTTTTGTAACATTGCGACAGGTAAAAATTTGGTGCGACAGGTAAACTTTCAGTATTTACCTGTCGCAATGTCCTGTGAAGAAAAAAAAGTTTTCGCGTTGTCTGAGATTGTAACAGTGTATTTAAACAACAGTCTGTACGAAAGTCATTATCACATTGCAGGACACGAGGTCCTGCAATACAGTCTTCATAATGCAGGACCGGACCAGTTTTTGCACCAACAAAAATTTTATGTACATTTTAGTTAAAATCAGGGCTTATTTTAGGGCTTTCAACAGGGTCTAAAACCCAAGTCAATGGCTCTTGAGATCTGATTTTCAAGAGTCAAAATCAGATCTTCCAGTGTCATTGTCCGTTTTTTTCTAAATATTTGGTCTTTCTTCAAAATATTTGGTCTTTCTTCATAAATTATAGTTCTCATCTGTCATAAAATGGCATTGCAAGGTACATGATTGTAACCTATACTTCCAAAACTTAATTTAAAAAAAATACCATTCCAGTGTTTCTTTAGGATCAGCTGTATTAATTTATTTTTATTCTAGAAAAACCTCAAGTAAGAGAGAAAAATAATCAATATAACCTAAAAGTATACCCATGCTCCAGTCAGTATTTGAAAAGGGTATAGGGTGCTAGGCCATTCAAGGGCACTTTTGATGTGCATTGAATGAGCCTTAATGGGGCATAATTTCATAAGCCAATGTTCATTTTTTGTCAGTCATCAGGGTTTTTTAACCTAATATAAAAGGGCCCCTTTCCCTCGGAAAATAAGCCTAGTTTTCCCCCTAAAAATTAAAAATCTCCTCCGATAAAATTCAATAGTTCATTGCAGAAATGCTAAAAATCAGCCATCGTTTTTTCGTGTGCCAGGGGAGGTAAGTCACGCTGAACTTAATCGATTAAACTTATTTTTATACGCAGTCAGCAGGTACATCTTGTCAATCCACAAAATGTGACCGATTCCAGGGCCGGCCAGGGCTTCCAATTGACCCAAGCTACCGGGTTTTGACGCACAGAAATCGTAAATGACCCGAAATTGACGCATCATAAATGTGTATCTTACTCCCAGGTATGGGTCAGTTTTGACCTGGGATAATTTCAGTGTGAGAGTCGGCATCATCTGAAAAGAGCCTCAATGCATGATCTGAATGTTTGTTTAATCCGCAAGAGCAATTATCACCCCAAGTGACATGTGATTATCGATCTGGAATCTGATCGATAACTGTGTCAATTAGCAGCACTCAAACTCAATGACGTAATATTAACTCCACCCATTATGCAAATTAACGGATATATTACCTTTCGTTTTTTCACTAAGTTCGATGGTTAAGAAAAACAACAATGCTAGGATATATTTTGTTCATTTATCTTAAAGTTGATTTATAATATCTCGGGTTAATTTAAAAAATATTCTTACATTTTTTTATGTGTAACAGAAAAATAAAACATTTTTCGTAGCACATGGTCTAAAACGCACGGGAAACAAGTGCACGCTAACTTTCTGTCAAGTTTAATGAAAGTCAAAGTAAAATACTGCGTAAATCGTTCAGTGTTACAGTTAAGTTCTATAACAAAACAGTATTGTATATCAGTTATGGTTATGCCATTTATGAAAAATACAATGTTGCAATAGGAACTTCGAATGTTTTTGTTTACTTCCGGAAAAAAAAAAAACGTGAAAGTGAAACTGAAAATTAAAGTAATAAACAATCGCTGGTGCATACTTTTTTTACATACAACACTGGAAATTGTTATTATATTTTTAAGTTTTGGAAACTATTTAATGAAGTATAGCAGACAATGCAAATGTCCGTCGGACAGTCGGACATGTCCGGTATATTTCCATTTTGACCGACGAAACTTTTGTTTTGGTCGGTCACAATGTCCGGTGAAAAATTACAGTCAGCACCGTTTAATTTTCGGAAAATTTACTTTCAGTTTCTAAATAAATGTTCAGAGTTATTTTTAACTATTATATCATGATTATTCAGGGTGTTAATCCGTGTATCACTATTTGTAAACCCCGTTTCGACATGTTTCCGTAAAAGCCGATAAAACGCGTAAGGTTCCGATCTCAGCTCGTACTATAATACTTTTATTTTACGGAAATGTTCGGAAATTGCAAAATGTTTTTATTTTCGGCCAAGTGGTTCCCGGCAATCATGTTAATTTAAATATGATGATTAATATACCGAGCTGACTTTCTTTCCGCTCTGTTTAACATTGCCAATAACAAGAAATCTACTTTCGTTTTTACATAATTTTAATGTTGTGCCTGAGTTTGACTTGTAGTACAATTCGTTACATTTATAACTGTACTGTATCTTTAATTTAAAGATGAATTAAAAGAGTAAGATCTAGCTGTTCCATGGGTAGGCGAACCAGATATGAGGGGTTTTTTTGGGAGGCAAAGGAAGAAAAAAATTATGACATAAGATTCGAATATTGATTTTTTTTTACATGATGTTTAGCATTTTTTGTAATTTATTATAGTACTGTAGGACAAATCTTACCAAAAAGATCTAAACCTGTTATAATGGGGAATTACAAAACTTATTTAAAAAGAGGCTTAAAATCAAGGTTTAGGCTGATGTAACCGAATACTGTTTGTAACATTGCGACAGGTAAAAATTTGTTGCGACAGGTAAACTTTAAGTGTTTACCTGTCGCAATGTCCTGTGAAGGAGAAAAAGTTTTCGCGTTGTCTGGTATAGATTATAATGTACCTTGCAATGACATCTTATGACAGATTTCTGAAGAAAGACAACGAAATTAAAACTAAAAACAAAAACGGACAATGACTTGAAAAACTGATTTGGCTCTAATAAATCAGACCTCATTTAAGAGTCATTGACTCTAGGGTTTCAGACCCTGATGATTATTCTGAACCGGATTATTCTGTTATGGATGATATCGAACCAGTGTCCCAGCAAGTCATCCTGAACATTCTGTTGAGCATTATTGGCCCTGAAATTTCGAAACCACAGAGCAAAAATGTCCAACTATCTGGAAGTTCTGATTGTGAAAGCGAGTCTGAGATACATGTAATCTTCCCACCGAAGAAAAAAAACTAGTACTGCCGAGGGTTGTTTCTCGCCACCTAACACAAAATCCAAAAGCCACACTCGATGATGCGGATCAGTTACTTCAGTTGTAGTCTATTAGCCCTTTGCATGCTGGGTAAATTGTCGTCTGCTCAAATATGTTGTCTGGTTTATTTTAAATTTCTTTCAATTTACTTAAAACTTTGGGGATATATTGACTGAGTAGCAAACAGCTTGGAACCTGACCAGGCGCCGAGTTATTCTGCGTCTTGTATGGTTCCAAGCTGTTTGCAAAGCCTTTAAAATCGCCATCAGCAGCTTAAGAGTTAGTGAACTCAATTATGACAATTTAGTGGAGGTGTTAAAGTACAAGAAAAAAAGAGAGATGGACTTGTATCGATCAAATATAATAAGATGTATGATAGCAAAGAAAATGTTAAACTTGCACATTTTCCCCCTTTTTTACTAAAACGCAGCGAAAATTTTCCCCTTCTCAAAGGCCCAAGGCCCCAGGCCCCGTCCCCTTTTTCAGAAAAAAACCCCGGTCATGGAAATTAGACTTGGATGAACAAGCCCAAATACTTAAGGTATTGTTTAATATCAAATTCATGAACAAGCCCTGCTATATAAAATCAAGAATCTGAGCAAGCCCGGAAAGCATTTTACAAGGGCTTGTGGGCTTGTGCTAATTTCGACCACTGTTTTTGTGTATGTGTTTGTAACAACTTTCCATACTACAGTAATCATAAGTTTGTTATGAACACCTTAGCTTAGTTATCTTTACTTTAATTACCGGTAGTGTCAAAATTATATATATTTTTTATACTTTAATTTCTGAAATTTTGCTCTGTCAAACAATATAGGGCGCAGAAGGGTGCGGTAAAAAGACAGCAGGGTGCTACACCTTGCTATTCAGGCCTAGCTGGGGCACTGGACTATACCTTGTTGTATTATACCCTGTTTAGGTGGTTAAAAATATTCCAGGGTTAAAACTTGGAAAATAATGTTCTGACTCTCATGAACGTATTTTTATTTAATGCATGTCCAGTGAAACAGGAATTATGCATGTTCTATTCGATATGTAACCCTATGCATCCTTGTCAGAGTCCTACATGCAACAGCGATTGTCGAGTTTCAGCGACATTTTTACTTTCAGTTTCACTGTCATGTTTTTGATTTTGTCCGGATGTAAACAAAAAAATGAACATTCCTATTGTCAACACTGCAAAAATGTTTTTATTACATACATAAATGGCATAACAATAAAACTATTATATTATAGAAGGTTACTGTTCACTGAAACCGGGGGTTGTTGCCAAGTCAGGACTGATTGAGGTTCCAAAATTTTAGAAGCCCTGGTAACAACCATCAAGTTTTTGTTTGCATGTATCTATCATTGTTTCTGACTGAAACTTCAAGGGATTTAGAAATTCTACCACTTTTGGACCCTCGGATCTACCTCACGGCATTTGCAGGTTCACATATCTGACGATTAAAACACACCACACATCGTGAAAATGGTTTTTTTCCCCTTCTCAGACCCTTCTTCATATTTCCATTTTGATCGACGAAACTTTAGTTTTGGTCGGTCACAATGTCCGGTGAAAAAAACAGTCCGCACCGTTTAATTTTTGGAAAGTTTACTTTCAATTTCTATTTGATAGTTTCAATAAAATGTTCAGTGTTATTTTTATCTTTTATAACATGAATATTCAGCATGTTAATCCACATATCACTACTTGTAAACCCCTTTTCGCACATCATCATGACCAGTTTTCGTAAGACGAAAATACACGTAAGGTTCTGTTTTAGCTCGTTCTCTTATACTTATAAATAGACGGAATCTGACGGAAATATTCGGAAAATTCTTCGGCGAAGTGGTTCCCGGCAGTCATGTTAATTTAAATATATATGATGATGAGTAGACACCTTTTTCGCTCTGTTTAACATTGTTTGTCAATAACAAAAACTCTACTCTCGTTTCTGTTTAGATGTTGTGCCTGATTTTGACTTGTAGTTATGACTATAATATATTTAATTTAAATATGAATAAAGAGTTAGATCTAGCTGCTCCATGGTTGGATGAACCGGAGGAGGACCAATAATATGAGCTTTTTGGGGGAGGAAAAATTATCTAAAAGATCAGAAATATTGATTTTTGTATTGTTTAGATCCTTTTTTAATTTATAAAATTGTAGGACATCTAACCAAAAAAATCTATTAAAACAATTGTTATAGTAGGACAGTACAAAACTTATTTATATAAGAGGCTTAAAATGAAGATTTAGGCTGATGTTACTAAATACTGTTTGAAACAATGCGACAGGTAAACATTTGTTGCGACTGAGGTAAACTTTTAGTCTTTACCTGTCGCAATGACCTGTGAAGAAAAAAGTGTTCGCGTTGTCTGCTTTCTAAATAAAGACATTCTACAGACTGCTTTAAATATTAATCGAAAGGCTACATTAAATGTGCGCGAAATTTGGTTAACAGTCCACATTGTCCGGAACTGCTGGCCATCTTCGGCAAGCTAAAATTAGAAGGAGTGTTTAATACGGTGATATTCGGCTTTTTTTAACATCATGTTTTATTGTTGAACCCTGCTGCGAATTCTGCCCCACATTTTTGCTAGTTATGTCATTAATCTTTTGTGGCGATTTGTAAGCAGTGCTCCAGAGCCATTTCCCACATAGAAATAAAAGCTTGATGAGGAAAGGCTTAAAAAAAGACTTTAGATCGATTTTTAGTTTATTTTAAAACAGTAAAATATTTAATTGTTTTATTGGGGGGGAAATTTTGCAGCACACAGTCCTGTTTTTTTACGGGTCACCAATTTTTGGCAGTAGGTTATCCTTTACCTTAAAGGTAAGGACACAGGTCTTGCAGGTAACACGTCATATTGGTATGTTGAACACATGTGGCAAGTTATTTTAAAATCTGTCCATACAAAGGAAGTAACAGCCACTGGACACGCAAAATTGAGCCGGAGGGACGGACAGACCGATGGACAAAGTGGCAACTATATGCTCTCCCTTTGGGGAGCATATTAAAATTGCTGTCAGAAGTATTGTCAAAAAGAATGAAAATTCTTACCTAAGGATCCCCTAACCATCAGTCCAAACAAACAGGCAAACACAAAAGCGGCTGTGTCTGAAAAAGAGTCATATATAACCACATTATCAAAACAGATATTATATATGAATAATATGATAGTAAATATCTTCCAGTCTTCACCTTTTATTATGATTTTAAGGTTATATCAGAACCCACTAGAGCTATCACAGGAGTGATTATTACCCCCTAGATGGCATCTGGAAACAGATCGATAAATATAAGCATTCGGAACTCCTCGGCCATTTTTATCAAAATCAACCTCGGATGTATGCCGGTACATCAGTTGAAGTAGTTCATAAAATTTTGATCATTTAAATGTAGTGCTTCAGAGTTGTATTTATTGATTTAAGTTTAATTTGATTGCCAGTGAAGTGTTACTGCAAAGCAGACTTTTACATACAGCTTTTGAGTATGTAAACCGTCCAAATACATCCGAGGTTGTTTTTGATAAAAATGGCCGAGGAGCTCAGAATGAAATATAAGTTGTAACAGCCCTGAACTATATATGCAGCAGGACATTCCCTGGTGCACAACTTCATTGTGACTGACCCAATGTTTCTTGACGGTAAGACAGGATCAGTCATCGAAATTAGACTTTTTGATTAACAAGCCCGAATTCTTATACTTTTGCTATACATCACATTTTTTAACAGGCCCTACTATATGAAATTCAGAATTTGCGCATTTAGCCTCAGGCGGACATTCTCCCAGTGCAGGGCTTGTGTTAATTTCAACCACAGCAGTGTACTGTATTCACTCAGTCATAAGTCGACCAAAAACAGATCTTTAAAATCACCCTGAAAACCTGCCCCAACTTATGGTTCATCCAAAATTCTGACTTTTTTTACCAAAAATAGACCCTCAACTTTATATTGTGAGGTCGGTATTTACGCTGAATGCCACAGTTTACTGCGATCTCTGTAAAGACTATACTGGAGTATGTACATGAAATGGCAATTGAAAACGTTAATAATAGGTCTATATTTCGTTGGATCTTGAATTCGTGGATCACCCAACCCGCAAAAACCACGAACATTAATGTCCCACGATCATTAATGATTTCACAGTATATTATGTCAATCTATATCAGTAATATGACTACAAACTAATTCATTCATTAAAATACACCTGATCAAACAGAGATCTATCAGTTAGAAAACGAACAATATTTAAACGATAACAATTATTACGCTTCAGTTTGCAAGTAGAAATAATGTATTTATGTCCCATCTGAAATGTTTTATTAAATGAACAGCAGGGGATAATCATGAAACCACAGCCCTTCCAAGTCTGGGGAATAGTGGGGACTTTGACTTTGGGTCCAGCCAATCCCAGGGCCACCTGTTATGTAAAAACATGGCCCATTTTCCCCACTATCACCAGTATACCCTTGGACCTTGGGGGGCCGTGGTTACAGTTGACTGGTGCATTATCTTGACCAGACATCTATAAAAGTGTCGTTGAAAACGTTTAAAAACGTCGGACAATTCTGTCCTCAGTCCTTTGAAGATTATACACAACGATCATTTTGAAAATCAACCGGCAATGTCCAACGTGTTTTCTAATACATTGCCTAGGTTAAATGGTTTTTGAGTTTTGAAAGCCATTTTTCGCTTATTCATGGGCCATAACTTTGGATATACTATGTGCAGTGGCAAACAAAACCTCAGGTGCACAACTTCATCACATGAACAACATTCCCCCAAGTTGCATGACTCAAGGTGAAATAGTTATGAGATTTTGATTGACACAAATCCGTCGATAACTCAGGTTTTTACTACACGTGTGCAACGGAAAAGAAAATCCCAGGTGCAAAATTTCATCACCTTAATGACATTCCATCAAGGTTTCTAATGACTCCAGTTAAAATAGCTACGAAATAGAGTTTTAAGCAATACAAACTTGTAAAACTACAGACAGTTGAACAATTATTAGGGCCAATCTATATGGTCACCAATTTTTGTAGGGCATAAAATATGAACCAGATTGCTTTGCAAACAGATATGTAGAGTGTAGAGTTTGATTGTGATTTGACAAAGTTATGGCCTCTTGAGCAGGGCCATCTCAGCAAATATGGGGAAATACTAGGGCAAGTCATCACCCTTTACAAAGATAATAAAATAAAAAAATTAAAAAAACTTTTTTTTTGTAAGTTATCACTAGTAACAGCATGGACCTATAAACCATGGATTGGCAACTGCTCCATATCGGTGAAACGATAAGAAATAATAATTTACCCACAATCCTTAGCGTGCGCTTGGCAAATATCGGAAAATTCCGCCGAATCTCCGATCGGTGATTAACGGCGATCTTCGGTTATTTCCGCCAACTCTGCTAATAATACCTTGTTCATTATATATTTGATTATAATTAATAACTGTGATTTTAATTAGATTCAATTGGACTATTATCAACTCAAATGAAAGTACCGCGCATTTGAGTCAATTTTAATTAATGTTTTCCTACATTTATATATTCGGCAGATGTCGGACGTCACGATAATGACCACACGGTAAGATCTCAGAATGAAATCCCGCTGCACGCGTGAGTTTCAGATTATCACATTAACACAGATGAGAGTTGCCAATCCATGGTTTATAGGTCCATGGTAACAGTAACCCCATCATTATTAATAAGCCTGGGATATTATTAAATAAAAATGGGGGTGTGGAGCGTGGTCAAAGAGGTGTGTCAAAACAACGCACCCTGCCCCTGTCACAGTGGCTTGATGACAAAGGCTCATTAAAGTCATAATAAATTAGTTCAACTAGCCAAAATTATATTTTACACATACTTGGAACATGTATATCATCATTATAATACATTGCCTTAAACATAAAATGAGATCTGACAAAATTCAAAAGTACCCAATACTGCATGTAATATGAAACAAGTGAAGAATATTCGACCAGCGAAAACGTAAACAAAGACCAATTCTCGATGAAAATTATAACTTCTTCGTAAGCTACAAACAAAAAACCTGGCTCATTGATGCAGTGGCCCGTTATGTACACGTTAACACCGGTATCCTTGTCGAGAGAAACAGTCTACGACGAAAATGTTTCAAAATGCGAATTATCACAAGTGCTGGCCAGACGTTGTTCTGTCAAAATCAATTAGCGAAAGTGGCCGAAGGACGGGAACCACCGGAACGCTCAACCCTTTTCCGATGGTTCCCATCTTTCAGCCGCCTTCGCTTATCGATGAAGGCGAGCCGGGTACTAAGTCATTTTGACAGAACAATGTCTGTTATGTTTAAGGCAATGTATTATATTGATGATACAGTGTTCTGCCAAGGAAGCGCCCTTGCGCCATTGGCGCAGAAAAAATCGGGATGGCGCAACGAAATACCTGTAGACGGGCCGATCGGCGCGCCCGTTTTTCAAAAAGCCGTTTTGACTTAATCGAATTTTTAAAGAGGCGTTTTGACTTAATTTATTTCTTTTTCAGAAGTTTTACAACACAGCATTCATTCGATAAAACAACGATTTTCATTGGTCCGTATACGTGTAACTATCCAACCGTGAGGGGTAGTATATTTTTTTAACAAATTCAATGTCATCATCATGGCAGAGAAAAAGAAAACAACTCAAATTAGAGGGGGGAGATATAAACAAATTCAATATCAATGAGGCCCTCAACAGGTGCATTAGAGGAATGCAAAACAGAGGAAAATGTTCCTGGGTGGGGAGGGTTATAATTTAGGGATGTGATTTATCCGCGGAATCGCGGAATCACGCGGATCTAATGCCCCCAAGGACCCTCCACCTCCCCCCCCCCCCAAAAAAAAAAGAAAAAAAGAAGAAAGAAATAAAAAACAGATTTTTTTTTAGCTGATTAAAAAAGATAATAGTGTGCTTTTGAGCCAGTTTTTCTTGTACGGCAGTGTGCTTTTTACCCCAAAAGTGCCCCTCAATCAATCAGTCAATCACATCCCTGATAAAGCATAACAACACATTGACATGTGAAACTGTTCATTAACGTATATCATTGTGTCTCAATTGTGCCATGTTTATAGTTTTTTCTAAATGTTAACTTGATCTGTCCAATATTTGAGAATACTGATGTCATGTGGATGTTACACCATGTATATAATGGGTAAATAAAACACTTTCATTTAAAAGTTTTCATTTTTGGAAAAGGTCATGGCCCTTCACTTTTGAAAATGGCCCCTAATTTTCATGACTGCTGGGCCATCCGGCCCCATCTTTTTCAATCCTTGGCAGAACACTGATGATATACAAGTTTCAGTGTATGTAAAATATAATTTTGGCTAGTTGAACTGATTTATTATGACTTTAATGAGCCTTTGTCATCATGCCACTGCAGCCCCTGTTAGGCGCACAGTGACTTGAAGGGAATGTGCTGAATTTTTACCTCTAAAAAAATTTAGTGAAATTTTACCTAAAATAACCTAAAATATATTATTTTTTTTCTTCAGATTCATCAAAGGAGTCACTCATACCAACTATCTAGCATAAATAACTATGAATTACGGCACTTTTACAAAGTCAGAAAATCTCGATTTGTTTAAATAGACACTGTGGTTAGGCGGGGTGGACAAGCAAATGTCAAGGGCAAAGGATGCCAAATATATGCCCTCTTCCCATAAGTGTGTGGGGGGGGGGGGGGCTTAAAATCGACATGCAGAAGGGAGTAAACGCCCTCCCACACCAACCCCCACAAAAGAATGAAACATTTTCTAGGGAAGGTCACGAGTACAGTTACAAAATATTTTTAAACAAATAACAATACCCATCTACCGCAATACAGAGTTACCTTGAATGCTCAATAGTTAATCACTTTTTAAAAGTTAAATTTGATTAAATTAATACCCCAAAAGACATACCATATTTAAGCAATCTCGTCAAAAACAATGAAGTGGCCATTTTTTTAATAATTAATTCCCGCCATGAAACTTGATCAATGAAAGCGTCTGCTTGACATGAATATGTCAAAACGGCCGGTGCGAGAACGGACCTATGAACCTTATTTACTGTTTATAGGTCCGTGGTGTACGGAAGTATTTTGACACTCATAGAATCAGTCCCCTGGTTTTAATTCTTTTGAAAAAGTTACTCCTTCTTTGTAAAATATTGACACCTCCTATAAAAGAATGACTCCCAACGGTCTTGTCTATAATTGTCTTTAATTTGATGCTGGATTATTAGATCCGGACATCAGTGCAATAAACAAGGGATGCACAGCAGGGAATTAACATGACAAACATGACATTCCTTAATAATGATATCTAGAGTGGTCACACTGCTCTGGACTGAAAATGAATAAGCAAATCACACTGTTCCTGCTTTCCACTAATGCATGTATCCACTAGCGGCTCCAGGGGAGGGGTGCGCTTCCCCCCATAAAATTGTCAAAGTATATATTTTATTTCAATATGGGAGAGAAAAAGTAATAAAATATGCCCAATATTCACCATTTCGAACTAGAAAATCTTGGAGGAGTCCCCCAGGCCATATGCCAACACTTTAAGGTGAACAAATGTCAGTTCTGAGTGAGGGCTGCAGGTCAAAAGGTTACGCCCCTAAGGTACGCCCCCTCTAATGACAAATCATAAATTCCCCCCTGGTACCCATTGTTTGCCCTCCAGTGCACACCCAGAGGATTAAGACATACTGCATTTTTTGTCATTTTTAATCAATATCCGGCCTAGTCTAGTCTCGCGGAGTTTGTCTATTTGAATTCTTCCTGTCATAATTCACCTGCAGCAGTTCTCTATATGCCTCTACCACCATTTTAGATACATTATAAGGGAACACAAGAAATAATTGTTATAAGGTTATATAGTCGTGTGTGTTTTGTGTGTCAAATTAGGCGTTATTAGAAAATAACTATTCCGAACCGTAGTCTCAGATATGCCGGGAAACACTTCGATGTACATTAAAGTATGAACACTTTCCAGGGGGTGTGGTTGCATGTCCCTGATTCTCCAAGCAGGACCGGCCTGGACATTGAATTTGGTCTAGCTACACCCCTGGGCGCATCTGTTCCATAAAATCGCCGCGCAGCTCGGTCTCTATAAAGTATTAACTAAAATTGTGCTGCCTCATTCTGAATTCTGTCGAAAAAACAACCTCGGATGTATGCCGGTACTTGGTCAAAGTGGTTTGTTAAATTTTGAATAATATTATTAATTAATTGTAGCGTTTTAACGCGTATTTGTATAATTATCTAAGTTTAAATTGATTGCTGGTAAAAAGTAATAATTGCAAAAATAATAAAAGTTCCCAAGAGTTAAGTTATTAAGTTTAACTGCTAAATTGAAATTACTACACGATCTACTTGCAGTGTAAAGATTTCTGTCATTGTAAACCGTCCATATAAACTTATGGCCAAAAGTCTTGTTCGATCTACAAAAACTACAATATCTGTTTTGTTTTATATCGCACACTCATAAATTTGGTATCGATAGAAAGAGGACATTAATATGCATTCAATGAAAAAAGAATTTTGGAATTTGAGCCATTATACTGCCGGTACAGTAATGTGTTGAAAATTGGCATTTAGGATTTGCAAGGCACAAATGAAACCCACCCGGACACGACTTTTGGCCATGAGTATACATCCGAGGTTGTTTTCAATAGAAAATTGCCGAGGAGTTCCGAATTGTGCGTTGCACATGTCACAAACATTGCTCTCGATGGTCCACATTGCAGTACGCATCTATAAAAAATTCCATTTATAAACATTGTTTTTAATTTAAAAAAATGATATTTATACTTCAAATATGCCCGCCAGGACAGCACAAACTCTAATTTCAAATATCACAACTAGGATGTGTTACTACATGTACCTTCAATATGTATGGAAACTAAAAAAGGCTAAAATATATCAACGTCTACAACAATTTACTTATTTTTTGTTTATATTTAAGGTAAAAAAAAGTCCAGAGTTGAAAATACCTCCTTTACAGCGTGTTTTGGTGTCACATGGTGTTTAGCATTTCACATTTGTTCAATTTCAAGCAAATGTCTTTAAACAATATGAAAAAGTTATAGAGTCAAAAGTGACGGACTGACGGACAGACGGACCTACATGTGCAAAGCAATATACCCCTTCTTCTTTGAAAGGGGGCATAATTATTTTGGAAAATTTGCTTTGCTAAAAAGCACTTGTACAAGTATGTAAGGGCACATGCATTATTATATTGAATCTGAAACCTGTTCCAGGAAACACACATTTGCATTGTGGAAATTCCCCGAACAATTACATACAAATGTATCTTGTACGTTTGTTTTCTGTAATGTTGAGAAAAGAACATTAATTGAATAACAATGGTATTGATGATAATAAAAAAAATGCATAAGAAACATATTTTTTTTCAAAGTAGTGCAAATCTTGATTTCTTTAACTATTATCAACAAAACATTTTTTCCAATGTACTTCAACTATTAAATCAGAAAACCCGACACTATTTATTGTTAAATTGTTTCAAATTGTTTGTACAATCCATTTAGTCATGTATCTTTCTTAATAATACAATATAATAAAATATGTGCTTTCAATAAAGTAACCAGGTGCATGATTCTGTTTGAAAGTTGTATTTAAATTAGTCAGTGAATGTTTAAACTTGTTCACTTGTTATCACACTCTTATGCTTACTCTATATCCTTTCGAATACCGCTACCGTACATCGACGCGCTACCGTAGCCGCCTAATGCAGACCAATTTTTCAAGGGTGCTGGTTACCGCTACTGTTTTACTGTAGGAATACTGTAGACGACTGAAACGTACCGAAAAAGTAGGTACGTCCAGTTCCACAGCCGCAAAATGCACATTTTCCACAAATTTGTGGTACGTTTTTCATTAAAATAAGAAGGATTGTGAATTTTAAAAACAGCATTAATACGCTATGGTACTTTGTCTTAGAAACAGTTACTACACTACGGAATTTCTTTCAAATATAATAACCATGCAAAAATAAGCAACGGTATTTCTTTAAAAATCGTCATTCAACATTATTCGCCTCTGGCATTTGTTAATTTGCTTTAATAAAACCGCATCCTTATGCTTTTCCTCTTGTATCAGAAGTACGCTGTGGTATCACTGTTAAATTTAAGAAATGAGCAAAACTGCGCAGTGGTATTACTGTGATATTTGTTTTACGGACTGTGTGTTAACTTCGATAAGGTAGATATTTCATGTTTGAATTAAACTAAATCAGTCACTTAAGTGCACTTTGGTAGCGTTCTTGAACCTAGAAGTATGCAAAACTACGCAGCGGTATTTCCTGTATAAACATAATACGTAATCAACATAACACAACCCATTTCAAAGGCGACGTTGCCTTTGAAGGTCATTTAACGCTAGTTACGCTTCCTTTTAAAACTGTTGACATATATGCTATAACTGTCTTATAAATCCGACCGGACATCTATTACGTGATCGCTTTAAAGTTATCATGGAAACCATAGTGACTGCAAATATATCAACAGAACATCCATTACAAAATAGCTGTCACAGTTGCCATGAAAACCACTGCAATAGACAATAAACCAACCGGACAAATATCACAAGGTCGCATCAAGGTTGGAACCACAGTGACCCCTGTTATGAATGTTGTATGGGAAAGGAGTATTACTTAATACAACATGCACCAATACATATTTGTCGATGAAACAATGATCAAAGGTCACGGTCACCATTCAAGAATCGTTGGTGCTCCGTGTGTCATGGGGTATCTCAGGAATTACCAGGCGTACTTAAGTCGAAAGATAGAAGTAGGGTTGACTCAAACAGTTGTAGAGAACTGAAGAGAAAACATCACAAGATGATCATGTTGTATTTGCCGACAAGTTTAAAACATCAGTTCCTCTGGCGTTTGGAAAAAATCTATACTTTCGTGTCACGCATTAAACACCGGAAGGACATATTGGTCAATCGCAAAATCAGTCCACGAAAAGAGATGGCAAAGTTAGGATGCTCAGCAGAGGGGAACACATGGCATGAAATATTGCGGACCGGAAGCTTATGTCCACTGCATGGGAATAATCAAAACATGTGTGCAACCCGATGACATGTTTCAATCCTATAATAAATAGCCGACAGAACAAGGTTTTGGCGGAAGAAGTAAATACAAAAGGAAAGTGGGAAAAACATGCATCAAAGTTATTTTATAATTAAAAAAGAACATGGGTGTTGTAGACAGTGAACATTTACAGTGTACCAACACAAAGTGCTTATTTGTGGACCTAATGTGTGTGGTTTGCCGTGGACATCTCGCTTGTGATTCATCATGTATAAAGCTTCAACCCTCCGGCTACCTATAAGCTGTTTGAGAGAATGGTAATACTTTTTTACAGTATATTACAAACATGCTGTAAAATGTTAAATAGTAACCATAATCAGGTTTAATAACATATTGATCGTTGCATGTACCACCAAAATGAAACATGAACAACATCTTTTAAAATCAATCAGCTGTTTAGTGTTTTATGTTTCTGTTTTTAGGTTGCAGAACAACTTATCGGCGGGAATAGCACACGTATAAGGAAATCCAAACAAACAAGCGACATATATTAACTTGACCTCTTTGGCAATGTGCAGTGCAGAGTCAGCTTGCATGAGTATAATTCTAATGTTTATGAAATAAAACTCAAATGAAATGTTATTTTATTTAAGGGAATATTTTATTTCGTATCGTGGCATTACCTCTAGGAAAGGCCGAATGGAGGTCAAGTCCAACAAGACTATGGCTCCAGAAACACAGAGGAACGGAAAACAACAACTCATGTATCCTAAACATTTTCAATAATATATGTTTTTTTATATAATTGCAGTTTGAAATGACCCTTAAATCGAAACAATGAATGGCCTCTGAAGTTCATGAAAATGCATACATTAAATTATTTCTACTGTTTAATGGCACATCTTGAATTTCAGAGTCTAGTACAAGAAAGCGCCGTTTAGATCAATCATGTATTAAAATAAATTTTCAATATAGTATTGATGAAATAATCATAACAAAATGTTGTTCAGGTGTCAACATTTTGTTCCTGAAGGGACGAATAATGTTTGTTTTAATGTTTTTTATAGAATTAAACATTTCATGCTTAAAATGAGGACATATTTTTCGAAATTACACATATACAATGCAATTGTCGCTAACAATGTGTCTTTATAACAAATATTCATCAATATGTGATTTCTTTTTACAGACCGATGATATTGCATTGCACCAGAAACTCCACTAGACTCTGTTGCCGTTTCGTTAATCGCATGCTGTGATTATACTGGTGTTGTTTCCCGTGACAAATCTTGCGATATTTTTAGCAATATAATAGTTACAGCCAAATTCTTTGATTTATGTTTTGGTCTATGTTTTTCTATAATATAATTATGTACATGTGTTCTTTGTTGATTGGAGAAAAAGTATTATCATTATTGATTTTCGTCGTGTTTAATTTTATCCCTATGTATTCCTCAAGTTCCTATGATGTATATAATTGATCTATACATTTTATAACCTTGATATATGAATGAATTGTGAATCCGTATTTGGATTTTAGTCCTATAAGTATACATTTATATAGGAAATGAATGAACATGTGTGTAAAATATCATGATAGAGAATTGTTATTTTAATTCCTTTCTGATTTATTTGATGAAAAACATATTGTTTTGTAATCGCTCTATGCATGTATAAATACTAAAATAAACAAAAATATGTATAATATAATGAATACTACAGGGACAAGCCCATTAGTTGAACAGTAAAAAATAGGCCCTGTTAAGGGGTACACGTCAAGGACCCAAACAACAATAAACTAGAGACACAAACATTGTTACACCACTTCTTAAATCATAAGTTTCACTTTTTGTTTTATTACTCTATTTTACATACTAGAATGACACGTGCCTGGAAAACTGTGATAATGTGATGTGTGCATTAAAATTAAGCACGGCTAAAATAGCGTATTTATACATACATGGTTTAGCCACACATGGCATTCCAGAGAGTGTTTATGTGGATTTTTTTCAATTTACTCCGATTCAAGCACACACATGCATAATATGATTGAAATAATAAAAACATTTCGCAACGTTGCCTTACAAACATCTTTTTAAGCATTATACTTTTGAAATATTTTGGAAAACCTTTTTCTACTACTGTAGTACAAAATTGCTGTTTGAGAAATATCAAATAATAGCCATAGTGTATTTATGAGGAAAACAACAGACATAAATATCGAGTTACTACAAAAGTTAAAACTGCCATAGTGTATCTATGCATGCACACGTGGTATAATTCCAAGATTGATCATAACATTAAACGTCTCCGGCAATTTTGAAATACATATACCTGAAATGTTTGTACTAGAACTACCAGAGTGTATTAATGCATAATATTATCCTTTATGTACTTAACAAATTGTTCAAAGAAGTAATTCCTATTTACAAAACTCGCCTATAGTAGTTTTATAAACATTAAAAAGTAGCCAATTCCGAAGATGAAAAGTACCACAACCTACATATCACAGGATTACCATTGCGCTGTTTTGCATGTGCGTTTACCTACTGATGATTGTCTTCAATCAAATTACTACAACACACGTCTACGGTTATTCCTACATTTGTTCAAAATTCATCATATCCGTAGTGTATTAATGAGAGTTTTGTATTTTTCCGAAGTCAACCAGAGCGTAGTTATGCCGAATGTCATATATATTAATAAGTGAATATTTTAATTGCCGTTAAATAATAAAACCAATAAAATGCATTTTATTGTATTAATGTGTCTATCAAAGGGTTTAAGTAAAGGAAAAATGTGCATTTTCACTAGAACATTACCTAATTAGGGATAATGTATATGTCACTAATTCGTGAAATGCAAACTTGATTTATAAGGGTGTTATGTTATATAATTTTATGTACTATATAATGTTTGTAATTAATTTCTTTAATTGTGTTATAAATTTATACTGTTTCGAAACATTTTACCTAATTGCTAACGCATTTTAATCGGGAGATTTAAGTCTCTGCTTTTAGCAAAACATGTACAAGATTATAAAAATAAGTGGTATTCCCACGCTGTACGATAGCGGTAATCAGAAGCCGAAAATATGAGTACGGTTTACACTGCTGTGGTAGTTCGCCGGTGTATGATAGAGGTAATGGGGACATCCGAATTTTGGGTCTGCATTAGGCGGCTATGGTAGCGGAAAGGATATATTGGATATTGGATATTACCTGGCTTGACAATAGACAAGAGCAATAGTGCGGAACTTAGTCGTGCGGAACTGTATCGGTATGCTTTATGTGCTATATATTGACTGTGTATTGTAAAGTTTAACACAAACATTCACGCTTTAAAAGGTACATTTTAACTGCAACTATGGGGATTTCGGTGCAGCAGTACCGCGTACAGATTGGTTTATTTAATGCACGTTGTAAACCAAGAGTTAAACATACGAAGAGCGGCCAATACATTAAAACCACAAAAGGCACTGACATCCACCTTAGAACGTTTGTCGCATGCATCTTCGCATTTGGTGTATGCATGGCGACATATTATCTTCTTGCTGGCCGTGCATACATAGTAAACTCTTTTGCTGTGCCCTTTGTTGATAAATGTCAACACGTTGCGCCTTCTGCTAGCTACCATAGCCTTCTCAGCACAACCTCGGTGGTACCTGCCTGCGACACAGGGGAATCATATGCGTTGTACTCATGGCGAATACTCATCTTATCGTCCGATATTGAGCTCAATCCTGGTCCCACCGATGACACTGTTATGATACTTAAAGCTATCAAGGAAACCAAAGCAGAAATATCGTCAGTCAAAAATGAAGTTGCGTCATTAAGGCATGATATATACAGTATTAAAGAAGACCTTAATAACGTAAAAACTATAATTGATACATTAGAGAGCAAACAATCAGAAACCAATCATAAATTAACATATCTCGAGGATAATATATCAACCATCGAATACAACACATGCGTCCTTCAAACAGATATGGGAATGTTGTCAATGAATGATGAACGGAATGGTGAACGGCTTGATAGGGTGGAACAGCAGTTAAATAGGATAGATACAGAGAGGCTTAAGTGTTCTTTGCGCGTCTTTGGGGTACCTGAAGGGGAAACGGATGACTCTAATTTATTTGACGTCGTAAATGATAACCTTTTTGCGCCTTGTCATGAAAGTGACGGTTTGTCAAAGTTTTGTATAGAAACCGCTAAACGCATCGGCGAAAAGAATGATTTGAAACCTAGAATGATCATTGTAGAATTTAAAACGGCTGTTGACAAATTCAAGCTATTTGGGTATCGCGATGATTTGCGGGCTAAGGGGATTCGTATTTCCAATGATCTATCTTTTTCACAAAGGCAACAATTAAAGGATGTCACTAAGCGCGGCCTTGTTGGTTATTTTAAAAATGGCGAGTTGATTATCAAGAAGAAAGATACATCTTCGAACAATGAAAGCGGACGTGTTTTTCGACGAGGAAATCGACGTCTACCAACTATTGATGAACGCGCTGAACAAGCAAATATGGATGTTACATCTGCTGATAATTCTTCTGTAAATGGTAAATAGGGAAGTGGTCAAGGCCCAAATCAGTTTGAAAATTTGAGATATTACATAAAATTTTTGACGTGGAATATTGAAGGACTTAAATCTAAATTCCATGTTGATGAGTTCATTTCTTTTATATCACATTATGATCTTATTGGATTTGTAGAAACATGGGATGTCGATAGTAACTACTGCACACAGCATATGGTTGACTATGACTTTATTAGTAGTAATGCAAAATTGTCTAGTGTTGGAGGAAGATGTATGGGCGGAGTAACGGTTTTTGTTAGAAAATCATTATCAAAGTATATTAAACGGATATGCGAACATTTTGAATATGGGGTTATACTGCAGATTAGTAAACATTTGACAAAAACTTTGAAAGATGTAATTTATATATGCGTCTATTTCCCTCCTGAGAAATCGCCATTATCTCGTACATATAATCAATCAGGGTTTAACACACTGGAGCAATGTTTAATAGAAAATGAGCTATTGACATTTAATATAATCTTAACAGGGGATTTAAACGCTAGAACTGGATGTGAAAGTGACAATTTAGTACACGTAGACAATGTGCCACAACTACACGAATATGCTGATTTATTTGATAATAGCGAAGATACTTTAAGGCATTCATGTGACAGATTAGTTAATAAATTTGGCCGAGAATTACTTGATACATGCAAAACATTCGGTCTCTCAATAGTAAATGGTCGGTTTGGAAGTAACGAATATACCTTTATTAACAGAAATGGATGTAGTGTAGTGGACTATTTCATTGTTTCAAAAGATATGATGCCTATCATTGACAATTTTAGAGTTCTACAATCTGAAGAAAGTTGCCACATGCCTATAGCTGTAAAATTAAAGACAGATTTTAAAAGTACGATAGGAAATGATAAAGAGCAAAATAAAAGCAAGTTCTATAATCTGAACAACACAACAGCTGGAAATTATGAAGATATCCTTATTCAAAATATTAATGAAGGGCAATTTGAAGAATTGAATAATATGTTAATTGATGACAATACAGATATAGACATTATTGTAGAAACACTTGAAGAAAAAATATTGCTCTCTAGTGAAACATTTTTAAAATCAGTTAAATCAAAACGATCAACAAAATCCTGGTTTGACAATGAATGTCACAAAGCTAAGAAAACAACTAGAAAGTTCCTACGCGCTTTTAGACTTAATAAAAGCCATATTAGTCTCGTAGAATATACCAATAAGAAAAAAGCTTATAAGCTACTATGTAGGCGAAAACGATATCAGTATGAGAGGAATTACACCAAGAAATTGCAGCAGAATATTAATAACTCTAACTTGTTTTGGGGTGAAATTAAGAAATTATCTAACAATTGCTATGTTGACAGTTCTAATATTTCCTTAGATATATGGTATGAACATTTCAAACAGTTATTTTCTTCTACCGACTCGAGCAGCAACGCAGAACCGATGGGAGAACGCCAACCAGATGACAGTGTTGACGATATTACAGACTATATTTTTAATTCCCCTATTACTGACATTGAAATAATAGAAAGTGTGAAACATCTTAAGGCTGATAAGGCAGTTGGTGGAAATTTGAAGCCAAGACATTTAATATATGGTATTAAACCGCTGCTTCCATTTATTGTTAATCTTTTTAATAGAATATTCACTACGGGTACATTCCCAACAGCATGGACAGAAACAATTATTATACCTGTTTATAAAAAGGGAGATAAGTACAATACTAATAACTTTCGAGGTATTGCACTCATTGATGTGTTGAGTAAAATATATATATCAATTTTAACTGCACGTTTGACATTTTATGTTGATATGTACAGTAAATTATGTGAGTCACAAGCAGGGTTTAGAACCAATTATAGTACAATTGACAATGCATTTACTATGTTATCTTTAATAAGTAAACAACTATATGTCCGAAAGAAACCTTTGTATGTCGCCTTTATTGATTTTCAAAAGGCATTTGATTCAGTTATTAGACAAAAATTGTATGATGTTATTAGCCAGAATGGTGTAAAGGGAAATTTGTACAATGCTATTAATGCTATATATTCTTCTGTTAAAGCTTATGTTAAAACGGATGAAGGATGTTCAGATGTATTCACATGCCCTGTTGGTCTACGTCAGGGTTGCAGTCTTAGTCCTGTTTTATTCTGTATGTTCATAAATGAGTTATCTGTATTTATGTCTAATAATGATGTCAGAGGTATTCAACTTTTTCCGGATTATACAGAGATATTCTTATTGATGTTTGCTGATGACATAGCTCTACTGTCGGATACGATAAGTGGGTTACAAAAGCAAATTAATTTACTGCATAAATATTGTCTAGAAATGAAGCTAACTGTTAATATTGATAAATCAAAAGTTGTTGTTTTTAAAAATGGTGGTAGAATCGCCAGAAGTGAGAAATGGGTGTACAATAGCAGATGTATAGAAGTTGTAAATGGTTTTACGTATGTTGGTGTTTATTTTACAAGTAGATTGTCGATGTATAAAATGTCAGAATCTGTTGCCCTTAAGGCAAGACGTGTACTAAATCATATCTATGTTTCTCTGCAGAATTTGTGTTATGTGCCTTACTCGATGTACTATAAAATATTTGATACTAAAATAAGTCCTATTCTATTATATGGATCAGAGCTGTGGGGACTAAAACATATGCAATGTATTGAATCTGTACATGTTACTGCTTGTAAAAGATATTTAAAAGTCCCACCCAGTGCTTGCAATGATGCTATATTAGCTGATCTTGGGAGATTTCCTATGTTTATTATGTCTGCCAAAAGATGTTTGAAATATTGGATTAGAATCCTGAATTTAAATAATGACAGATATGTTAGGAAATGCTATAATATGCTTTTGTATTATGATAACTTGGGCATTGAATCATGGGTGACACATGTTAGAAAACATTTGTATATAAATGGTTTTGGATATATATGGGAATGCCAATCTGTTGCAAATGAGAAAGTTTTCTTGCATCAATATGTTCAAAGGCTAAAAGACCAATATGTGCAAACTTGGAGAGAAAGGATATTCTCGAATAGCAAGTTATTTCATTTTGCAAATTACAAAGATACCTTTGAAGTTGCATTATATGTACATGTTATTGATATTGTAAAGGTCAGAATCTGCTATGCAAGATTTAGAAGTTCTTGTCACAATCTTATGATTGAAAAGGGGAGGCATTATGAAATAGATAGAGACTATAGATATTGTCCATATTGTGAATGTATTGTCGAGGATGAATTTCATTTCCTTCTTGTGTGCCCCCTTTATTCTAAATTACGTGTTAAATACATATCTAGCATGTATCATGAGTTTCCAACATTGCAAAGATTTTATAATTTGATGTCAAGTAGAAATGAGCTAATTATAAGAAATACTGCTATGTTTGTATACCATGCTTTTAAACTACGAAATAATTATTTCCATGACTATTATGTATAGGCATATATTTATGTCATTGTGCATAGTGTATTAATCATGAATTGAATGTTATATCAGCATATGAGATTGATAAAACTTCTTGCCATTTTACGCATAGTATATCAATATTACCTTCATATGTGTTGAATTATAAGAAATGATGCACATTGTTAAATATGTCTATGTACTTACACTGATATGTTTGTAAAATAGAACCAATCTATAATATCTATATTACGTTATGAATAATGAATATTGAATTGCATAATTTTCATGACCTGTCATACCTGTTGTATTGATTTATATATATATGTTTATGTAAATGATTGGGCCGGAGGCCATATATCATAATAAAATTATATATATATATATACTCTGCTGCAAGACGTACTAAAGTAAAAACATAAAAATTATCTCCGCATATAATGCTGTATTGTAAAACTTATTCGACATTTAGTCTAAAATTTTGTTATATAATCCTTATATGCATCTATTCACTTGAAAACACCATCTTGTATATTTTTCTATATGGATGTTTTATGAAGAAATATTGATAAAATCTTGAATAATAATAGTCATAATAAGCATTTTTTGTAACGTTACCTGCTTGTATTTATTTTTTTGTTTACTGGTATGAACTAATCAATATTAAAAAATAGAACGGTAAAACAAAAATGTGTTTGTTATATATAAAATAATATCAATTGATGATGTAATCATAGCCTATAAGAAACCAGCGATCCGGTCCAATTCACTTACATCTTTAGTCAGCTTAATGTTATTTCAAGAGTGAAGATGGTACAAATTGCTGTATCAGTCACAACTAATCTGTTCAACAATCAAGCGCACATCTTTTGCCAAAATTAGTTACAATATAGATATAAATTCAGTTCTCTGAGCCCAAATCTCAAACTCAATACGGACCCTTGGGCCGTGAGGGCCAGGTTGGGTTAAAGACCATGTTCAAGCGGGTGAGGGGCAGTCACCTGAAACAATACAACTGTCATATAACTTGGTAGTCTTCAAAAGTCAGGGAAAATGTTGCATGAGTATAGTTTCTCGCCTATGACCACTTGTATCACTAAAAAGTTTGTCCACAGTTTAACTTCAAAACGACCGACTTTTCTGGTAAGTTGACATAGACCATTGGACGACTACTACTTTGAGGGTGTCAAGGAAGTGTTTTGAAAACTTTGCCAATGCAGAAACTTCTCTAAATCTAGACCAAATGGCAACTTAAGCTAGGTTTTAGGGCATGTTTATAGTAGTAGTGTTGTGTACTGTATATTTGGTACAAGGTTGTTCTTTTTTATCATTACTGGAATTTCCATGAAAAATTTGGTAATGAAAAAAAGTAATATTTCAAACATATTTAATCACATACCATGGCTATGGCACCAAATACACCAAATAATTACAGTTTACTCAAAATTAATAAAATATTATTTATTTATTTGATAGAATCTAAACACCAATTTCAATAACAACCAAGCAAATGCTAAGATCATATAAAATATAATATAATAATTATATAATAATCATATAAATGTTAAAAAATTGATCTTTTTTGTTTTAATTGGATACCTTTTTGTTTTACAATTTAAAATGACAAAAATTCTTCCTTAAGTAGCAAAAGGTCAAATAATATTATTTTTTAAAATAATTTGGAACAGATCTTTCAGAAAACGTATACTCATTACATATACTTAAACAATCAACAAATGCACAAATTACAAGTGTCAAATATTAACCAAACTGAATTTTACAATAGATAACAAACAGATATTATCTCCAGGATATTGATAAAAAATAATGCCTGTGTACTATAGATTGTAGGACTGCAAGAGCTAAAATCAGTCTAAAATGGACTTGTACAATGTCTCCACTTTCATTAATTTCCCTACATACACTCTTGCGCACAGTGGTCATAATATGGCTCAGGGAGAGCAATAATATATAAGCCGATAAAGAGATGATTTTTCTACCCTCTGTAACATGTGTGTAGAAGTGCATACTAGGAGAGCTTTTGCCCATTTATCTTTCTTATTATCTATTATATTAATTTCGGTAATGATTATGAATAATAATATTAACAGCTATGGCAGACTCACTCAAAATTCATCTTCCTCTCTCATGAACATTCAAACAATGCTTATCACATATAGCTGTGTATTCTGAGTTACAGTCTAAAATGCACTGATACGAGCATAAAAGAGGTGCAAAAGATAAACAATAAACAAAATATAATGTGTGAAGAAAAAAACACCAAAAAAAAAGGGCAATGTGATGTCAACCTGATAAATCCAATGCTAGCTTGTGTTGTCCATCTGCGTTGTTTTCAGTCATCAAAATTAGACCATTGAATAAACAAGTGTTACTCTAGTGTTTGGTATAAAAGTTGCCAATAATTTAAGCCCTGCTACATGTAAATAAAGTCCAGAATTTGAGCAAGCTTAAAAAGCATTGTATCAGTGCAGAACTTGCTGGCTTGCGTTCTATTGCCATCAATGTGTTTGATGTCCTTTCGGCCTTGAACTTTATTATTATCATTATGCATTTAAACAGGCAACTCGTTAAATGTTTCGCTACTGGGCTTGTTCAATTACTTTTGATTATATCATTTCAAATTTAAGGTAGCTTTCCACAGGTATATGTATATCATGCTTAGATTGCTACAAGGCTATAACTTACAATAATGGTATGTGAAATTAATAGACTGATAAGCCCGTTGGCTTTTGTTGGACAATGACGTTCTAGTGAAACATATAAAAATACAGTGCCTTCAATTATGTAAGGCACAGAATGTGATTGCCAATCTTTCTGGTATATCAATTTGTCATGAGAAAGCTGCACCAATTTTCCAAAACCTTAAGATTAACATGAAATTTAACACAAAAACTCCCAGATCGTATGAGAGGTGTCTTTATTTAAAAATCATTTTTCGATTTATTAATGTTGCAAAAGATCTTACAACCTAACTTGTGTCTATTCTTAAACACAACAGAAAGGATGAAATCAATTTACCAACAAAATATAATGGAATTAACATAATTCCGTGCATAGTTATGTTGATGAAAAATGAATACAGAATAAAATGGAAAATTGTTTTTTTAAAGTAAACTGAAATTGCATATAGATTCTTAAGTATGTCGCTAATAATAAAATAATGATGTTCTGAGCATTCGTTACAATTCGTCCCTCAAACTTTTGCCAAAGGAGACCGTTGCATGTTCCTCTAAATATTTCTTAAAACCTTCCACTGTCCTATCCCCCTCAAACTTCAGTGGGGCGTCTTTGCTATTAGCCGGTGCAAAGTAAATCGTCGGGAAACCTTCCACTTTGTAAGCATCCGGAATATCATTGGCTGTAGCATCAATTTTTGCAATAACGAGATTTTTCTCCTTTTTGACAGATTTTGCCAAATCTTTGTAGATTGGTTCCAAGCTCTTGCAGTGACCACACCATGGTGCGTACATTTCAATGAGAACATCTTTGGATTTGTCGCCGACTATTTTGTCAAACGTTTTCCCAACAATGACCTTGACATTGCTTGAGCTCTTCTTCGGAATTGGCTGTGATTTTATCTGTGGCTCTAGCTTGCCTAGAACATATAATCGAACATGAATGTATAAATGTATATGCCATAACAATAACAGCATTACATCTGTTCAAACTCATTCAATATCATTTAAGCAGGGGGGGTTTCTTTCCCTTTAAATTGTGAAAGTTGCCACACAAATTTGTGAAAAAGTCTGATTTTTAAAACAAATACTTAAAAATAGGCTAGATACCATAACTGACTACTTCTATGCTAAATAACACCTACATTGACAGAAAACAATGCGAGAACAGTTTTAAGATTTGTGAACTTTTCTACCTCTTGTGAAAAAGCTGTATTTCTCATTCTCAAATATTAGAAAGAGCTAATTCATTTTAGATACAGAAAAAACACTCTTCATTGATCATATTGATTTTCAAAACATACTCAGTAATAAAAGTAAGAATATTAACTACTGATTCTTCAACAATTTTAAGGGACTCTCAAACACAATTCATGCATCTTTTTTGCTCAATATTTCCTCAAACTGACCCATAATTGTGTTAATTTCTTTAAATAAAAACAAAACAGCAACAGGTGGACTCTTCTTTAAACATGTCTGACCCTGCAGAATGTGAGGGAGTCCCTTTTATAACTCAACCTCTTTGAATCTTAAATAAATCTAGTCATACTTAAGTCAAAATTAAAACAACAACTCTATAATTTGTTTAGACAGAGTTATGGTTCTCATACAATGCTCTTCTTTTCTTTGAACTGTACAATTGTATGAAGTTTTATAAAATTTCATCCAGTAGTTTTAAAGTTATGCTGCGGAGGAGTAAAGGTTACAAGAGCAATAACTCTGTAATAAGGTGAAAAAGAGTTATAGCTCCTGTACAATGCACTCCCTGTTATTGAGCTTTACAATTGTATAAGTTTTCCAGTTGTTTTCAATTAATGCTCCAGGCAAAATAATTTGCAATGGACTGACCCGCCAACCGCCTGACCCTCTTCAAACTACATTTGTTGGGGGTATAACAAGAATATGTGCTCACATTTTATAACTACACTACGTTGTTGTTGGTAAACCCCCTGACAATAGAAGCCACAAACCTTTCTTCAGTTTATCCAGGAATTCTCTGATCTCATCATCGTCATATTCTTCCATCGGCTCCATTCTAAAACACACAAAAAAATCCATATTTTCCCCATATTATTTAAAATATGTCTGTGGATAAGTGACTGTGAGTATACCAGTGATATAAAGGCTCTATTTTGTGACACAAAAAATACATTTTTTCCCTGCATTTTTTAAAAAATGCCTGTGGATTACTTTCTATGAGTATTTTAATGGTATAAGAGTCTGTCAATCACCAAAGAGATTAGAGGTTCCATTCCCACAAAGGGTACTTCCTCATGGCCTTCTAAAATTGACACCAATATTGAATTCTACCCAGGAAACAGACCAAAAAGTTAATCTATAAACTATCAGCTTTCATTACAATCAAGTTTAAAAAAAAGAAAGTTTAAACTACTTTGTGTTTCTAATAATTAGGTCTGAGTGACGGCCAATTGACCCCTAAGTGTTACCTTGACCTTTAGGCCAAGTGCATAATGCAGTGAGCTATACGGCTTCCCATGCTGCTGTACATTCTGTAAAACTTGATAAAATCTGAATAAAATTGAATTGGTTACAGCTTAGACACAACAGTAACAGACAGACCAACAGAAGGGATGTAAGTAGTCAAGTGGTATTTGTGTCTGCCTCTTGCTTAAGAGGTTGTGGGTTCGGGCCCCACCAGGGGTACATTCTCATGCCCTCTCAAAAAGGACACAGTAAGGGCTTCAGCACAGGGACGGGCGCAAGAGACAATCATATCAGTTTTCAGCAGTCTTTACAATTGAGCCAAAATAAATTAGTATGAACCAAAAAGGTTGTTGACAGTACATCCAAGATGATAAACTTACTTATATTTTCTGTACTCCTTGAAACAACCAACATTAAACTCCTCGCCCGAATCAGCCAGCCCAAAGTCTACCATCAGGGAATTGATGTACTCCTCCTCGCTGGCAATGGCAAACTTAATGTCCTTGTAGTCCTTCGCCACGGCTGCAAACTTGTTACGCCATAACTGAGTGGCTGAAAATGAAAGACATCTTGATGAATCAAAAGCTAAGGCCCAAATTCTTCAAAAGTTCTTAAGCCTAAGAGAATAAATTTTATTTAGCCAATTGTATTAATCAACCTTGATTTTACCAAGTAAAAGTTAGTTAATTATGATAAGCATGAACATAATTTCATAGTCGAAAAACTCCTAAGAACGGAAATATCACCGTATAAAAAACCAAAATTACTGAGCTTAGCTTAAACCGTCATAAGTACACTTAAGATTTTTTCGCGATATTGGGGCATGGACAGAAGCAACAGCATTTCAAAATGTCTATTAAAATTTGTCACTTTTGAAACAAGTGTGCACTCGGTCCCAATAAGGTTGATGAGCTGCTTCAAATACCAAATGTTGATGTTATTCACATGCTTTGATAGATAGTACTATTAAAGATGCACTATTACTCCCAACTAAGATTTACCATATTTAATACAATTTACCAAAAAGGATTAATTAATGTCGAAAACAATGGTTCTTATGAAGTATACTGTGTTTTATTTGAAAGAACGGTGCAGAAAACACTGTATTTTTTACCTTATGAGACAATAGTAGATCGCAGTAAATCTTTTAGCATTTACCAATCATTTAATATTTTTGCGTTTTCAGCTATTAAATACACGGTTATAAACTTGTTATCAGTAATTAATATTTTTCATAAATGCAATATTTAGTAAGCAGTTAAAGATTATCACTCAAAATTTATGTTTGTTATACATGCGTATGTATTGATTTTGAATAAAAGTGTCACTTTAATACAGAGTGGAAAATAGTGAAAAAAGTCTGGTAAAACCTTCCTGATACTATGTAAGTACACAGGGGAAAAAAACAAAACCTTTTAATCCTAATATGTTCTATAGTACGCTGGCAATGATTTCAATCATATTCTGGGAGGAATGTCAGCATACTATCTTTCGTAAAATATGGTAACTGTCTTGCTTTCTTGGAAAGTATTTTAATAGTTTTTATCGAACAACATTCAAGATAGACTGACTCAATGTAATTTTATATCTTGGAACTCTCTTTTGTAATAGTTAGATGACATGAAGTTATATTTTAATGATTAAGAACGGGCAGAGAGCACACTTCAGGTCATCTAAATATCTTATTAAACCTCACAAAATCTGACGCAGGAATTGTGTATGATGAGTAGCAGTAGGCAGACATTTAAACACCCGTGGAAGTTGAAATTCTTAATGATTAAGCACAGTATTTAATGATCTGCAATTTCATTGGCTGAAATGTTGGTTGTATTCTAAATAAGTGTCCTCAAATTTTGGCTGAGTAAATGATGAAAACCTTCCATCTCTTACCCTCCCTGTAGTCAAAGCTCCAGTCCACCGTGTAAAAAGCAAGACAGAGGATGTTCTTGGTGTACTCAGCGTAGAACTTGTCGGACTGTGCAGAGTACTGGCCTACCAGTGGGGTCAGTTTCTCCTGTATGAAGCTGGCGATTTCTGCCTGGTCCTTGTCAGCCTGAAGTTATAATAAAATTTAAAACCTGAATTTAGGTGAGAAGTGAGAGTGAAGTAGTCGAAATAAGCATAAGCCCACAAGCCCTGCACTGGTAAAATACTTTTCTGGCTTGCTCAAATTCTGGGTTTTATAAAGCAGGGCTTGTTCAAAAATGTAATGCGAACAATCAGTGTAAGAATCGGGCTTGTTTATCAAAAAGACTAGTTTCGATGACTGGAAGTGGTCCAGTGCCATTATGGTATAGGTGTAAGCCTCACACCCTAAGGATTGTGGGTCTGGTACTTTCTGTTAATGGCCTATCAAAAAAGGACCCAAGTTCTGGTTTCTACCCAGGAAACAGACTCGAGGGTGATTATATATAAAGCCCTCTCAAATGACACCAAAACTGATACTGGGGCACCAGGCATACAACATACAGATAATTATACATCTTAATTAATCCATTTTGATATACATGGATGCAAAGATTACACATGACAGAACTGTTAAGACAATGTTTTTTAATATATTTAAATAAAAAAACACCATTTGGGGTTTTCTTGCACTTACTGTTTTTAGAATATGGTATTTTGGTTCAAATTTGGTCCAGAATTTCTCTGGGGTAAAGACAACCACACTTCCTGGATTAACCCTGTACATGTCACGGGCCTCTGGCAGGAGGGTGTAGCCAAACGACACATCATCTCGCATCCCATTGGCTGAAAAAACAGAAGGATTCAATAAAAAACAATATTAACTTTTCAAATTTGATATAAAGAGCTACAAAGGTTCAAAACTAAAAGAATCAGAGATTCGGTACGGACTCTTAGATTTCAGCTGGAGAGTCCATCAGACTACTTATTTACAATAATAACCTATTCTGATTTATAAGTATTCTTGTGAGTTTCTGAAAACAAGTATCTCTGTTTTCTGATTGACAATGACATTTTCTTCAAATGCTAGACTCAATGATTTTCATTCAGATTCCTAAAATTTCATATTACGTAAGTCAAACCTACAATATTGAAACTTTAAAATAATCAACATTTTTTTAAATAACTTGAACTCACTATATCTCGATTTTCCCCTACCCAAATAACTATTATAATTCAATTCAGACAATGTGAGTTTTGTCCCTTGGAAATTAAAAAGTAAACAGTCTTTTAATCCATTTATTCTCTGAAGAGCCAAATTCAGTCTGAAATAGACTTGAAAATAAAATGACAGAAGCCTTATACAAGATATTAGATGCAGGCCTTTTTATGCGGCTTCTTGGGAAAAGTTTGTCCTATACACAGTGATATATGGAAGTTGGTAGTCAGAGGGACTTTTTCCTGCTGAACAACAGTATATGACTAACACTGGTTACTTGAAAGGTACTGCCTGAAGCCTCTAACTTACCAACATCCATGTAGAGGCGGAGTTTCTCATCCTGCAGATTGTCATAGAAGCCTATGACCTTGACGAGAGCTTTGTCCATGAAACCTTTCACATCTGAGACAGTGGGCAGCAGCTTGGCAGCCTCCCCAGACTGTTTACGCATGTAGTCCATGATGGCTGGAAAAGACATAACTTTGTATGTATGACATGAATATAAAACCATTTCATTCTCCTTATTACAGAGCTCCAGATAAGGTTCATCATTGCTTCAAAATGCAATAAAAACCAGGAATTACGCAATTAAACACACTTCCCTTTAAAGTACTATTGTCATATTCCAATATTTAGGGGAAGTCACTCCATAGGAGAGCAAAATTAAACATTTACTTATTTTATTTTGAAACTTGTTTTTGAAGTGTTTTGAACTGTCCCTACCCATCAAGCCCAAAATCAAACTTACTGAACTGGTCCCTACCCCCTCACCCTCCCCAAATCAAACTTACTGAACTGGTCCCTGCCCCCTAGCCCTCCCCAAATCAAACTAAATGAACTGGTCCTTGCCCCCTCACCCCCAAATCAAACTAAATGAAGTGCTCCTTGCCCCCTCACCCCCAAATCAAACTAACTGAACTAGTCCTTGCCCCCTCACCCCCAAATCGAACAAAATGAACTGGTCCTTGCCCCCTCACCCCCAAATCAAACTAAATTAACTGGTCCTTGCCCCCTCACCCCCAAATCAAACTAAATTAACTGGTCCTTGCCCCCTCACCCCCAAATCAAACGTAATGAACTGGTCCTTTCCCCCTCACCCCCAAATCAAACAAAATGAACTGGTACTTGCCCCCTCAACCCCTAAATCAAACTTACTGAACTGGTCCCTGCCCCCCTTGTACTCCTGTGGTTTTCCCCGCCGAAACATCTTCAATGTTGGGTAGCCAGACACCTCAAACTGCTTGGCGAGCTCAGTCTCTATTGTGGCGTCAACTTTGCCAAGAGGAATAGGCGGGTCATGATACTGCAGGGACTGGGCAGCCTTCTCATACTCCGGGGCAAGCTTTTTGCAATGGCCACACCTAATGATTTGAAGCAGATATATTTGACATGTTATTACCTGAGTTTTTCAATATTGTAATGGACTTAAACAAACACAACTTATCGTTCAACTGTCAGTCCAACAGTCCTAACTAGAATATTTTGTCACGATCCAAATAAATTTGTAAAGGGTTCAATCTGTCTGACCGACTTAATATGTCTCTCTTTATTATCTCTTTAGAAAATTAAATAGGTAAATAACAATAAGAGAGTTCTGTTCCTGTATAAATGTAGTTTTGCTAACATCTCAATTTAAAGAGATATTAATATAGTTTTTTTACAATATTACATCCAGTTCTAATCACAATGGATATCGATGATTAAGCACCACTTCTGCCATATCTACATGTAGCATATACTACACATTGTCATATTGGAGTAATTCATAAAACCAACTTACTTCATAAATCCAACATACATGTAACAGTCTATGAACATTTATGAATTTTTCGAAAACAAACATAATCATAATTATATTAACAACATGCAAATTCTTTGAATCGAAATCCCCCGCCTGATTGGGCTTAGTCAAGGAATGGAAATCAACTGTTGATGAAAAAATTATATATGAGTTGAGTTTGATTGCAACTGTTTCAAATAAAAAAAATATTGTATATAATGTAGCATTTAGAATTGACCAAGAAACCTAGTTATGACTCCATGTTACCCAGTTCCAAACTAATCTAAAATTTAATCAAAGCAAACATTCTGATCAAGTTTCATGAAAATTGGTCAAGACATATTGCCAAAAATATAGCGTCTAGAGTGTACACAAGGTTTTTTTATGATTTGACCCAGTGACCTCATTTTTGTCTCCACATGACCAACAAGTTTCAAACTATTCCAAGATTTCATCGAGGCAAACATTCTGATCAAGTTTCATGGAAATTAGATCAGATGTATTGCCTCTAGAGTGTTCCCAAGATTTCTATAAGATATGACCCAGTGACCTAGTTTTCCACCCCATGTGACCCAGTTTCGAACTATTCAACAACAATCAAAGAAAGCTTGATTAACTTTCATGAATATTAGATTGCCTCTAGTGTGTTCCCAATATTTTGTGTGATCAATGCCTACCAAGATATGGTACCGGACGGACGGACTCACGAAGGACAGATGGAATGATGGACGGACAACGCCAAAACAATATCCACCTCCCGAATATCTTCGATTTGGCGGGGGATAATAATGTGCGAATAAAAAAAACGTCACAAACTTGCATATCAAAATTATTTACCTTAATATCTTTCCTGAAAACGCTCTAGGTAATTACATTTGTGCACTTAGATTGAATGGGAGGATGTTTTATCAACTCGGAAAAGTAAGAGTAAAATTACTGAAACAGTTGATTTATAAATGTATGCATGTTCGAAATCTAATTTTGTATAAAAATTAATAAGTTAATAAATTACTGCACACCTACATATTATTTGTTTTGTCACCATTGTGTACTTTATGCCTCATGGGTCTACGACCTTCTGGTTTATTATAAATAAAACTTGAAACTTGTTTAAATGATTAAAGACATTAAAAGTTCACAAATGTGTGTTTAATAACCGTACCAAGGTGCGTAGAACTCCAGCAATACCAGTTCAGCACTATTGATAAACTCGTCAAAGTTGTCCTTGGTTACCGTGACAACAGCCTCTGGTGGGGGCTTGTAGTTGGGGTCAGCGCGCTCCGATACCCAGGTAACAATACCTTGAGTATAAAAATAAAACACATTTTAACATACTTGTTAAAAAAAATAAAAAATAATAAAGATGTGGTTTCTGTTATTTGTTTGAAAAACACACTGGCTAGGTAGGTAGGAAAAACACATTTAATACTTTTAATGCAAAATTATTTTAGTGTATACGAAGTACATTCTTATATTCATGTATAATTATGTATTATCAGCCTCATTCAAGCTCGTATTGATAATTCTAGAATTGTTCTGTGGAAATAATGTATTTGCCAATTTTGGGACCATCTAGAGTTTAGCCCCTAAAAAATTAATCTCAATATAATGATCAAGTAATGTAGCAAGAACAAATCATTTTCAACGTATAAACATCAGATTGAAAACTTGTAAAATTTGTATTCTATTCTGATGAAGAAGCATATCCTACCATCAGCGTCCCTGGGTCCCTCATAGTCACTCCATTCCCCACCCTTTTTCCATTTCAGGGTCGGGTAGCCACTTACATCAAACCTGCCAAAATCATGTAAATTATGGTAACTGGTGTAAAAATTATTATTGTGAGCCAGTAGTTCAATGTAATTGTTCATATATAGTACATATTCAAGACTTGATATCTTTATAGATTTAAATTATTTCTTAGTTCTTCAAAATTATTTCTTAGTTCTTCAAAACTTAACTTCTGTGTTTATTTTATCATTTAAAACTATATGACCCTCAGGCATTGTTACAAATGAGCCCAATAAAAAGATGAAATGTTATACAAATAGAGCTGTGACAGAGCTAGATTGTCACGATGTCTTTCTTCGGTTTGTTGTTTAGTTTTTATAAAACACCTTTGAGCAGTCCCACCTTTTTGCCACATCCACGTTAACAGTGGCATCCACTTTACCGAGAGGAACAGGTACAGGTGCATCCTTCAGCCTGGCTGCAGCCTTTTCATACTCTGGAGCCAGGGTTTTACAGTGACCACACCTACAAGGTGAATGATTGATTTTCTTACGCTAAGGCCAAAGTTTGTTGAATCAACAGCTAGGGTTTTTTACAGCAGATAATTGTCAATCCTGAAAAGTAGCTGCTTGGGCCGTATTCAATAAGCATCTTAGTGAATATTTTCAACTTAGTGAGAATGTTGTAATTTTTGACATCGATTATTTTAAATACCTGGTACATTTCATCAGATTTATTCATATACAAATATTGCTTAGACCAATTTTTGCTTATTTTCTTATTTTTCTTGTACAAACATGGTTTGTTTTCTTAAAATTCAAATTAGAAAAAGGCAATTTTTCACTAAGTTGAAAATTGTTACTATGATGCTTATTAAATACGGGCCCTGGTTTGAGGATGTCACCGATGAGGGTAAAGAGACTTCGACTTAAAATTATTTCTAACGATTTATTTTCATTTCAAGGTGTCTTAATGAGCACTGGTGTTGTAAACTGGTCTTACCTTGCCAGTTAATGCTTAATTGTTAATTTGTTTTTCTGATTATCTATTAAACCTTATTTATCTATCTATCTGAGAAGATAAATAAGAACGAAATGATAAAAAAATCCAGGAACCTCTCCTATTTAAGACAAACTCATATTTATGAATATATTTTCAATAATTGATTGAGACAAAATCACTATATTAATTAGTTCATATATTCATCAATATATACATTTTTAAAACCTTACCAGGGGGCATAAAATTCCACGAGAGCGGTGTCATACTCGTCTAAAACCTTGTCAAAGTTATCATCAGTCAACACTAAAACGCCACCTTCCTCCCGGACATTTTCTACGTCCCCCTCTTGCTCAAAACCAGAAGTCTTAGTTTCTGAAATATAGGAATAACACAGAAATTGTAGCAAAGTTCGACAATCAATGGAGTCCAGTCCAATACTCCTAAATTTAGCCTCGAATTCTCAATCATCAGATGCCTAGTTCATGCCCTGGAAGACAGTAATAATAAATGCTATATTGGAAATCATTATTGTTCTTTACTGTTGCCAGATTTGTTATATAAATACAATCTTTTAGTCTCTTCTGTTTTACATGAAAGCTATCAATTTGTCAAGGGTTGAACTATTTCCTGGTCAACAGTATGAACTGTTTCCCTTTTGCCCTATGATGTAATTGGAATTTCCAAACTTTATTTTAAGGCGACATATCATTAACATCTTTTTTTTTCAACTCTTTGTTCAAATAAAATTTTGATCAGGTAATACAACAGTTATCCTTTTTTGTTGAGATTAACTTTTGATTTTTGGTAATAACACATTTATTTCATGGTAATTTGGGTAACATTCAAAACTGTTGTCCCTCGGTGTGGGCTAGGGCTACAGTTCAAATGTCATTCCCTCCACCTCAAGACACAGTTTTGACCATACATGTGATAACGTCCCGGACGTCCGGGATTGTCCCGGAAATTGTATCTCTGTCACGGAGGGTGCATGTTTGTCCCGGAAAGTCATAAAAAAAAAAAGAAAAAAAATATCTCTGAATCGATTATCTTAATTTTACCAATGTAAGTCAGCTATTTTGCCTGTCCGAGACACTGGTTGTAAAACACAGGATATGTTGACACTAATCCGTTAATTGGTATGTGTGTCATCGAGGTCATCGTCAATCACCCGATCTAAAAATTGGCCTATTGTTGTGCTTAACGAGTCGGGGAGGGTTCTTGTATACAAAATCATTGTTTTCATATGGATTTGTTTGGTCTTATGAATGATAGCTTTTAATTGATGAATTGATATTTTTCACACATTTTACCCACAAACGAGCATGAAGGTAAGTTAAAAGAAAGTGACAAAATGAGTAAAAAAAACAAAATTAAAACACGGAAAATATCCTGTATTCCATTCAAATTTCAAAGTTGATACGTCGTTATACCGTAAATGACTGGGTATTAGACGCACTTTTTTCCCTCAGATTTTGATGCAAAAAAATGCCTGCGTATAATACCCAGTAACAATTTTTTGAACTCTTTTTTCTGAGGTCAATTTCAAGCCGAGAGTTTGTTTAGATTTATGTAGGAAGGGATGATCGACGTCATATTGATCAAGTATAAACGGGTTAAAACGGCAGTTGAAGATCGGGATACGGTATATCGTAAGACGTTTATAATTTCAACAAAAATATTTTTCGATTAAAGTTACCGTAATTCACCTAAAAGTTCGGACACTCTAAATATTTGGACACCCATAATTATTTTCCAAAATAATTTATTTTGCGTACCTAATTTTCGGACACCCAAAGGACATCAATCATAACTTTCATAGTTACCAAGTTTCACAGACGAAGATTATTGATTTTTATCTTTACAATGCCTGGCTAGATTACCTAACCGTATACACCACTGTGACAATTTAATTAGTTACTACCCATCCTAAACGATTTATTGCCTGTTGAAAAGGAAGTGTGATATATTTATTTGAGGATTAAACAAACAACAAGGGCAATCAAGGGATTAAGAAAACATCGACATGGCATGTTTGTAAAACGATCTGCCAATAAGCTTTCAAACTTGTACCACACTTATAGACTATATGAAGCAATAATCGTACAGTTATACATTAATCCTGCATAGCAATGTCCATGCTCTCCACGAGATCCTCGTGGGTATAACTGTAAGTTATGTGACGTCACACACACTGTGTGACTCTTTGATCTGAAGCCAATAGAATGTGTTTATTCAGTTCAGTGCATGTATAAAATGGTGTTTTAATTAACTTCATGAAGGATTTACACTTATAGGCGTAATAAATAAGTTTATGACCATTGATTACTACGGATAAATTAATAAGTGGTAAAAAGCAAACATGAATAAAAAAGGCAGGTTAAACAAACATGTAAATAAAATGTAAAAATGATAATTTTCTATGTATTCGGAGAGCGAAAAAAATAATTAATTTATAGTGTCCGAACTCTTGTGAATTACGGTATTCAATATTATTTTGAATAATAAATTGAATTAAACAATAATCAAACATACATATAAAAAAGCAAAGTTGGGCACTGTCAAAATATTTTTTGCATAACATAACTTTTCATTCTCGACAGTATGGTTGTATGGTTTTAAAGATAACCATCGCCATTTTCACGAAAAAAAAATTTTTTGTCACTGTCAACAAACATGGTGGCTGAAAATGCCGGACGATTTTGACATTTTTTCTATGCGTCTTTTAACCAAAAACATAGATTAAAAGTTTTTTTCTCGGGTTTTTCACAGATTTTTTTCCCTGCGTCTAATACCCCCTATCGTCTTATACCCAGTCATTTACGGTACTTTAAACAACTTTAAACAACTTACGCGTTCATAAGAAATTTTAGTGTTTTGAACTTTTTTTTCGAACTATCGTTGTGTATTTTTACGCTGAAATAAAACTGACGATATGGGGTTTACAGGTGGTTATATAGAGTGCTTTAATAACGTGACCATGGTATGTCACGTGATCGCTTTATACAGCCGATTGTTGACACGTCTCTATCAAAATTATATGCATCTCCAAACGGAAAAAAAGCTCATCGACTGGAAAATCTTCTTGATCGTCTGGAAAATATTGTGTGTCATAAATTGAAAACGTTTTAAATGTGATGAAAACATAAATATTTTGTAACGCATGTTTTCAAAAGCGCGGGAAAACAGGTGCCCGTATAGTTGTTTATTTCCTGTTTTGATGAAGCTGAAAGTAGACTGCATATCCTCCTGGTTAGCACTTCATTTAAAGTCTGGGAAAATATCTGGTGTTTTTATTTTTTCAAGAAAATGCAGAAAAAAAACACCATGTCAAGTAAAAAATACGTCTTGGCAGTCAAAATAGGTACATTTTCCCGACGTTAAAAACAACTAAAATAGCCCAAGATATGCTCTAGAATGCACCACAGACGTTCCCCATTTAAAAAAAAAATCAGGGGGGGGGGCATGCCCCCGGACCCCCCTAGTGTGCATTGACATTGCGACGAGTGTCCCGGAATCGACCCAAGAAATTATCACATGTATGGTTTTGACTATTACCCAAGTTACCATGAAATAACAGTATACGTTTGACAGAATCCTCTTGTATACATAAAATCAGTTTTGACAACAAAGCTTAAATAAGTTATACTGCTGCTTTCTCTTTGACATTGATTTCTCTCTGAAATTGCTGGACTCCTATTTTTGTACTCAAACTCATAACATTTGTGAGAAGGTAGTCTGGTGCACTCCTATGCAAAAAAGTTAACACTAGTGTAGATAACTCAAATACTAGTTAACTGTCACACACCTGACACTGGCACAAATGGCATAACTGATTAAATGTCAAACTGTTTCTAACATGGAGATAAGCAGAGTATTTGGCATAGTAAATATATAATTGCTAAAAATAACTGAATATTGCTACAATTAACTAGGAAAATAGGCAGCAGCAGTGCTTACCACATTTGGCTAGATAATTTGTTTTGATAAGAAAAATAACTTTAATATCCATTAAAAAGAAGCTGTTAATTTTAGGTGAAAATGTACAAAAATCCCTACAATCAAGATGACTTTTATCAGCAGTAAATATTTCTCATAAATAAAGCATATTTCATTAATATATACACTGATGAGAAAGTTAGAAGAGTGCATAGATCTACAATAATTTTTATGCTACAGTATATTTCACTGGAAATCAGATAATGACAGGTAATTAGTTTTACTCTCCTAAAACGCATGCAAACTTGTTTTTTAAACAGCGACTTAAACTTTTACACTTATAACATTTATTTAACTTACTGGATCTCAAAAATAGTAACAATGTGACGGACACCTTTGCTTGGAACACTGTGGACTTGTGACAAGTTGTGCCGAGAGAAATACAATTTTCAGTTCAGTTAAATAAAAATGCAAAATAGATACGTCAACATTAATTTTCGTTGAACAGTTACCTTCAGCATCGCTCCCGTCTTCTCCTGCAAACACCGCAGAAGCTGACAATAACGCAATCACAGCAAAAACGCTAAATACTTGTTTCTGAAGTTTCATTTTCGCCGGTCTCCGCGAGCCTAACAACAATGTAGACGGAAACTCGTTCGTTAGAAAGTAGTTCAAATTATCTACCATTCATCGGTAATTGAGGAAATGTATAATTTAAAATAAATGAATAATGCACAGGATACTGAATAATTTGATATATTTTTACGTCTTACATATAGAATTCGACAAAAAATGTAAGTAAATAAAACGCGTATTAATTTTTGTAGAGCCAATCAAAATCTGACAGGTTCTTGTACACATCATTATTAAAAGGTTGTGTTACACTAAGTTTTTCGTTTGTGGGAGCAATCGAATCCGACCAACTACGTTAGTCAAATAGTTCATGACATAAGTTTAAAGGTGAACTACATTACATGTATGTCTTTTCTAGCATACTTACTAAAACATTTGTTTTACTTCAATTGGTAAAATCATGAATGATACCGACACATCGCTTTTGGTATCTAATGTATTGAGGCTGGGATCAATAACAAATCAAATCCTACTAGATTGAGGGAGCCTTTAAATGAGGGTGTACGTGGGTAAGAGGTACCTGGAAGTTTGATGTTTGTTCCAAGCGACATACGTAATTTAACTTAAGACATTGTTTGAACGTAAGATTTCAATGCCGTTAAACATTATCGGGCAAATTCAAAATATTAACAGTATTAATTAAGAAGCAGTTGTAGCAACGAGTCCCGTGATTTAGCGGCGTTCTCTACCTTACCGTCGGGTCGACACGAAAGCCCAGCCTAACGGCAAGCTATCAACGTTGGATGAGACGTTCATCAAACCCACTGATGTCACTAAACCGGGTGTTCCGTGGAAACGGGAAATAGCGCGCCGGAACAAGCTGGGTACTAATGGAGGCACTCATCCAGTGGCGGCGTAGGACGCGTTCCGTCCCGCTTCAGCTTAGAAACCAAGGACTCGTAATGGATCAGTTTGACAAGCCTACGGTTATTGAATTCTTTGAAACGCCGAATACCCTCATATGAGTTGCACACAACCAGTACAACATGAGCATCATGTGGAACTTGACGCGTTTTTATAAACACTACTGATTTCGACAAAGACTGACTCGGGAATGTACATCTGGATATGTACTGCATGATTCGCTTTAAAAACCAGCAGCAAAGCTACCATGGCTTTGTGTGATATCTGAAACCTTCTTGGACATCAGACGATTCCAGCAAGGGAACTTTTGTCTGAAGTGGTGGCACAATAGAGATCATGCTAGTGATTTCTGCGACCAATGCAACTACATGTAGTGAATGAACATTCCCAGGGTGGTTTCTCAGCACTGTGTAGCACCAAAACATCTACCCACAATACTAATACAGTGTCGACTATACTTTGCATACTTATAGTAAATGCAAACAAAAATTGAATGTTTTCACTTTTATATACTATTATCTACTAAATCGACAGCATGGCTCTAAGACCTTGTGGTTAATAAAAAAGGGCCTGGATATAAAGCCTAACAATCTTCATTGGAACGGGGCCCTGTTTTTATGAAGACACGATTAGGTACACTCAACGGTCTTCGGTCGGCAACTTTTATTATTAAATAATATATTCTAAGCCTGAAATATACCCGAAACGCTTCGACGCACACACTCGAATTAAACACTTTCCTGGTGTAGCATAAAACCGGACAACATATAACGTCGATACTTTGGCTGCAATCCTCTTGGAATGCCGTCTTCCGGCCTGCACTGATTGTAACATTATCATTATAACAATGCTGACAATTCCATTTTATAGGGGTTAAGCTTATGAGTTATGGAAGGGAGCAGAACCATGTCCTTTTTTACATTAATTACCATTCTGTCCTTATGGATACCATCATGGGTACCCTTGTACCTTCATAGAATTAAATGCTTTAGACTGTAAACTATCTTTTAGTTTTGATATAAAAAAAATCATAATAAGATCATAATGACATTCACACTTATCATATTTTGCAGTTAAAACCTAATATTACTTCAAATAAATATAGTTCATAACATTTTCTGTCAAATTCATCATTTTCAAGCTCTTTATCGGCCTTCCTAAATGTGCCCTTTTCCCTTCGCACCAGCTGTCCCATTTCTGCGGCACCCTACCTTCTTTAAAGCCCCAGGCTAAAACTCTACTTTTACTAAGATGCATTTTCCAAATATAATTTTAACATCATCATCATAATAGTTAATTGTAAGTTTGGATTATGGCTGGACATTGATTTAAATGTCTCTCTTTAACGATGCTGACATTAAAGATTAATAAATATGGGAACAAACATGAAAACATGACATTTATTCAAAACAGTTTTACATGCTGTAAAATGACAATTTTTCTCTTCTTAATGTATCGGTAACAAGTCAACAGTTTTGGGGACTTAAAAGTTATTATAAAATTGATATAATTTCTTAGTAATGAGCTTTTATTTTTCATTCATTTTTCAAGCGTTTGTCAAACAAATATTGTGATGTTCTTCCTTTGGCAGTGAACACTTTTTATACTATTGGCAGATTATTTCGAAAGTAAGACTCATCTCCTACCTAGGGCGATATTCATAAAACATCTGAAGTAATTTCTAGTAATTAACTTCAGTCTATTTCCAAAAATGTTCATCATCAAATTAAAAGAAAAATAGAAGTTGTTTTAGCATAAAGGTATGTATTTTGAATCAAATCAATACAAATAAAGTAGTACAGATATCATAAAGTTATTATACGATCCTTAACTTCAAAAATATATTTAAGTTGGGGAATTACTTAAGGTGTTTATGAATAACGGCCTGAAGCTTGGTCAGTCGAGCTATTTTTATCTAGCGATTGGTCCCCAAGTTGATCTCTTGGCCTGAGAGCTAGAAAACTGACCAAGCGTGAGGTAACTGTGTTGCTAGCTAGCCACCTCCTGCATGGCGGCTTCCAACAGTATATATTTAAAAGCAAATACTTGACCACACGATATTCTGAAGTATTTGCTCATGGAAGGGATGACCCGGTTATACCATCAATAACATATTGGAATATGTAAGGACATCATAACACTCCTTTCTTAATATCAACTATTTGTAAAACTCATTTTCTGGACATGCCCTCGACTCCTTTGCAACTCACAATTGTTCAGAGTCATCGAGTCATCTCGTTCGTGTATGATGGTGTGTTAAAGACAATCATTAATAAAATACAGCTGTATCCAACCCTGACTTCGCTGCTTCTCCTAAAGTTTCTACCATATCACTAACATTTGTTTTAAAACACTTATTTCCTAAAGTTTCTTCCATGTAACTAACAATTACATGCATCTGTTTTAAATACTGCAAGTGCTGTTTTGGCACATATAATAAATGTTAAACAGTTATTTGAAATATGTCCATTACTTGATACTTTACAATAAAACGCCCCGTAGACGCTGTTCGTTTCTTTTTCAAGTTGACGCTGTCGCATTTCGTCTAATCTTACTATTTTTAGAAGGCATGCCTTTTGTTTTAATAATCAAAACCAAGCCGAGTTTGTCATTATAGCCTCACCATCATTTATAAGTCGAAGATTCTGTAAAATATGGCAGTGATGTTGTTGATAAGAAGCTGGAAACTATCGGTTTTGATGATGAACTAGACGTTGCAGACGTTGTTTGTGTCGGTATCGATGACGCCGACGATGTAGTTGTGACTGAAGATGATGACGATGATGTCGATGAAGATGACATTGTTGTTGTACTTTTCGATGAAGTTGACGATAAAGTCGATATCGTTGGCAATGGTGATGCTGACATTGAAGATGACTGTGTCGTTGTTGAGCTCGAAGATGATGATGTTGTTTGGGATGAAGTGTCAAGCGATAGAGTTGATAAGGAAGAACTAGAGGTTGTTGTTGTTGTTGGCATAGAAGATGTCGAAGAGCTTGATGATGATGATGATGATGATGATGATGATGATGATGATGATGATGACGTCGTTGGAAATAAACTGGATACAGTGGATGAAGATGGGGGCGATGAAGAATACCATACTATTTTTGGTGGTTCTAGTTTCGATGTTGTTGAGCCCAACTTTGAAGTCATGGAGTCTGTAGTCTTAGTTTTGACTTTATTTGGATCGTAAACAGCGTCATTGAATACAGAGGTGACAATGGACTTGTACCGTGTGTTTAAGTCACGTGTGCTAGGAACTGAGACTGACGATACGTCTGTTGTTGTCACTGTGTTCTGTAGTATGGACGGTTTTCCAAATAAAGCAGTTTCTGCAGATGTAACAGTTTTGGCATATTCGTCTGGTCTGTCGTGCAACGAGCTATCGCTACTTTGAGACTTCGGGGATTTGGTCGCATAAAAAGACGAACGAGCATCAGGACGAACTTCGCTTGTCGACGTAGACGCTGGAAACGTGTATTTCGGAGTTGTTGTTACAGGTATTTGTGTTGGATTCGTTAACGATGCTTCTGAATAATCATTATTTTCAGTGGTCAATCTATTTCGCTTTCTTGCCCCATTTGTATCACTGAATTTATTTCTCGCTTCTTCAGGATTATTTTTCTTCAATTTGTTCTTATAATCAGATAATTGTCTTTCTAATTCTTTTAAAACGGACGATTTAACTTGAGGATGATTTAATACTTGGCTTAGAATATCGTCAATAGAAAGTGCTCCCTTGTTATCCACGTTTTGTTGTTTCTCTGACAAACGAATCGGTTTTGCTGGAAATTAAATGAAATCTGTTTAAAAACAACAAGTAAAAATTGGATAGTAAATAAACTTATTAAGAGAAGTAAAAACGTCATGAGTTATAGCATATATCTAGTTTAAACTCTAGTTGTAATTTAATTAATCATTTGAAACAAATACAAAAAGCTACAACAATAGTGGCCAGATTCTTGTTAGTTGGGCTTAAACCAGTATTCTTTCTTATGACACCTATCAATTCATTAGTTCTGAAATAAAAGGTTGTTGTCTATTGTATTTTAACTGAAGTTTTGATCCAAACCTACGGTTAAGTATAATAAAGGTCAACAGTGTATAAATCCATAAAAGTGTCGTCCCATTATTTCCATAACTTCGTTAACCATTTTTGGCCATTTGGTGGTGTTGGTGCCATTGGATTAGTCCCGGTGACACCTTTCAAATTTGTTTGTGTATAAAAGGTTGAACTTGAAAGTCCAAAACACTGTTACTCAACAATTTGAATTGAACACTAAAACTGTATATAGACTTGATTTTTCAAAACATGTACAAAATATTGATTTATGGAACTATGGCGACGATGCACGTGTATGTATGTTTATGGATACTTACCATAACTACGGTCTTTTGCAAGGAACAGCAAGCTAATGCACACAAACAGATGATGCATGGTCTGAAAACAGCAACATTATTTGTATCGATATATCATAATGAGCGTAGGTGCAATGAAATATAACTGTGCACAAAGGAGTGCGAAAGAGATATTGGTCTAGGGAAAATAATGAAATCAAAACACAACATATTACCTGTCCCATATTCCTGTGAATTAGTCACCAAACCAAGATGATCTATAAACTGCATTGGAAACGTATGTTAGGCGTTGTTTTTTTTACATAGAACTGAAATTCCGAAAGCTAATGCAAAGTATCGCGTAGAATGCCCCCCTGCTGATTCTCCTAATGCCACAATCTGTGACCACAGTGTTACCGTAGAATCGAGGATTTTCGTTATAGTGTTTTTTTTTTGGCAGAAACGGTTATAGATTTATATCTGGGACCTGTTTTAATAAAGATTTTATTCGATTTAAGTCCACATTGACAACAAATGACTCCCCACTATCGTGTCTGTAGGATAATGACCCCCACTGAACAAAACCGACTATTTTTACTGTGGTCTTTATAAATAAATATTAGGTCAACAAGGCTTTGTAGTAAAATTGGTTCCTCTGCAGCTATTGGTGTGGTTCTTATAAGATGGTAAATTAATGACTTTTTATTACAACGATCGCATAAATGTAACGTCAAATTGGCAGGCTAGCTCGAAAATCGTCCCCAAGAATTGTATAAAAATTCGCGTTTTCTTAATTTGCATTCTCTTTTCTTTTTTTTAATTCAAAAGGTAATAAAACACGCACCCTCCAATGTATTTCAAAAACAATTGTGTTTAACGACCCTTTATTTACAATGTTTTAATAGACATTTTGAGAAGATGTCATATAAAATAAACATACGACGGAAAAGATAAAAAAAAAAAACGTTAAAATAAAGTAGTGCAACATTTCAGTTTAAAAATACGCCTGTAATCTCCGTATATGACGTAAACCATACGACATTTTCAACTGTTTTCGGTCATTAACAAACAACATGGAGGTAAATATAGAGAAAGAAAATGTTGCTGACGTGGAGTATTCTTTTTATATTAATTTTACTTTTAGAACCGAGAGCAACTCCGTTGTTGTTCTATTTGTAAAAAAAATATGTTTTTCTTATAGCTTAGTGTGTATATTTTTCATATTATACGTATCTTGTAACGGGTTTTATTAAAAAAAAACACGTTGTGTCTTTAGATGTCCAATTTCACACCTTAATGTTGTTTTTAACTAAAGCGAGTGTTATGGTCTAAAATACCGAAGTTACAGCTTAATTTATTTCATTAAACCAACACGGCAAACAATATATAATTTTGATTGAAAAACATGAAATATATTAGATTGTTTGCAAATGTTTACGTTAAGGGCTGGACACCAGTGATGTTCGACTGCTGACAAAGAATAAGGTCGCAGTTTTTTATATTTAACATTCAAAATTGTACGTGTTATGACTTAAAGCGGAACTAACGCTTTAAGAAATTTATGTTTTTTTCTGCAGTTTTCCAAACAATCGTGATCTGTTCTATTGTGAATTATCATATATTGCTAAATTGAACGCATCGATGCCAGCATTAGCTAATTCTAAGACGGAATTAAAAGAAATAGTAAAAACTGTCAATCTATAAAGGTGGTTCTTTAATTAAATGAAGTGGACGTTACGATATGATTGTAATGAGATTGCGTCATCACGGTCATTAAGACAAGAACAAAAAAAACGACCCGCATAAATCGAAATATGTCCTGGTAAATATCAAATCTCTTTTCTCGAAGGAGCATCATTATGTACAGCAGCTGCCGGTCATAAAACTTGACCTTTTAGATGAAAAAATAATGTTTGTTTCCGATTTCACTGCTAAAGACAACTAGCAATAAGTAGTGTATATAAGTTTGAAGTAGCATTTAGCAGTATTTATAAGTTATAAGTAGCATTTAGTAGTTTTTATAAGTTTGAAGTAGCATTAAGTAGTATTTATAAGTTTGAAGTACACATGTAGTATTTAGTAGTATTTATATAAGTTTGCAGTAGCATTTATTAGTATTTGTAATTTAAGAAATAGTATTTAGCAGTATTTGTATTAATAGAAGTAGTATTTGTATTTTGAGAGGTAGTATTTAGTAGTATTTATATACGTTTGCAGTAGTATTTATTAGTATTTGTAATTTAAGAAATAGTATTCAGCTGTATTTGTATTTTTAGAAGTAGTATTGGTATGTTTAGAAGTAGTATTTTTGGTTAGTTGGGATTTTTTCTAGTAAAGTTTGGTCTTAAAATCTTTATCACACTTCAACCCGTCGCAAATTGGTCTGGGTACGTTTCCGAAAAATAAATTCCCAAACTTATATTCCAAATGGATATATCAATTTAAGAAAAAAATGTCTGCTCGCCATGAAAACAATAGTGTTGTGTGCAAAAAGGGGGAGGACGGGAAACCGAAAACAAACTCTTTTTTGTACGCCAAAAGGTGTTATTCAATGAGATTAATTTTATGACACAACGCAACAAGGATAGTATGTTTTATAGTATATAAACATCACAGGCAAGAAGTAATCCTGGCGAGAGCTTGATCTGTTACGTCAACACATTAATGCACCGAAAGTTCATTGTACATTTATATATATATATATGTACGTGTATTTCTATCGTGTAGTACGATGATCCGTCAGTGCGTTGACGTTGATAGCTCATTGTTGCGTTGCGTTGTGTCATAAAATAATCTCATATATATTAAATAAAAAGTAACACCACATCGGTATTATTTTTTTTAATAAGCCGACCGGTTTCGCTTGTAGCTCATCAGGACTTATAAACAAATTATATATAATTTACTCTATGTATATATGACACAACACAAAAAGGAGGCTATGTTTAGGCAAGAAAAATATGAATTTATGCATGAAAACAAATACAAATCATCATTCGTCCACGCATTGTTGGAAAAATAATATAAGCGTCTTCCACAATTCCAACGTGGGTGGGGAAAGGCCAAAAAAGAAGACGTTTTTAAATTTTCCTTATTTTTGAGGTTATATATATTTTCAAGACTAAAAAATGCATCCTTTGCAACATTGGTGTTAATACAAGGGAATTAAGAAAATTAAGGAGACAAGATTTGTTTCACATCGTTGTTGAAAATCTGTTTGCAATCTTCCGGAATACTTTTTGTCAAAATTATAACTTTTCCAGACTATCTATTCAACAATCTTTTGTGGTCCCATGATAAAAACGTTTTCAAATAAGAAAGTTTCTTAATAAAATATTGACTTTAAAAAACAATTCACTTCTTGGATAATAAAATGCAAATATCCTTCTTCAAGTTGAATAAATCACCACAAAGTTACAATACATTGTTGAATTGACAGTGTCAAATAACTTGAAACTATAAAAATCCTAATATTGAAACGCTTTTATGTTAAAATGTTAATGCTTTTTGAGCTTGTATTCATATCATGGGATAAAGTATGCATGAGGTCACAATAGGGTCCGTATTCAATAACTTCTGAATTTCAGACTCAGGGGTCGTTTCAAAAAGCTTCACTAAATATTCAATATAACTTCAATAATCTTCAATCCGTGTAAACATCACATATGACAATATATTGATTCTTATTATTTACTCATCTATGTGTTCATTTTAAATACTGGTAAATGTTCAATTCACAAGAATAAAATAGAAAGCAATACAAATAAAGAAAATATGACACTAAGATAATTTCAATGTACGACTATAAGCGACTAAGACCTTTAAAGATGCACTCTTACTCTAAAATAAGATTTATCACATTTAATTACTTTGTTTTAATATACCAAAAGGGATGAATAAATGTAGAAAACAATGGTTCTTGCATGTGAAGGAAACGTGCTTAATTTGAAATGTGCAGAAAACACGGTATTTCTACCTTATGAGACGATAGTAGATCGCACTAAACTTGTTAGCACTCACCAATCATTTTGCGTTTTCAGCTATTAAATACACGGTTACAATTTCGTTATCAGTAATTAAAATTTTCCATAAATGCATTATTAAGTAAGTAGTTTAAGGTTTAGCACTCAAAGTTTATGTTTGTTATACATGTGTATGTGTTGATTTGGAATAAAAGTGTCACTTTAATGAATCGACCCGAAGGCTCAGAAAACTGAGTTCTTAAATGTTTTAAAAGGTCTATACATTTGTATAACTGGTTTACAGGTCAGTGATAATATGGCTATTGTTTTACAAAAGATGTGTGCCTTTTGTAGTACGAACGGATCGGGCTTGTTGAAACAAAAATGAATCGGTCAATGACAACAAAAATGAAAACTATTAGAATTCAAAGTAACATTTTATTCACAAAATAGGTAATGAAACTTTTCGAGTCCAAAGTCGATAAAAAAACTTTCTTAACATTTGCAAAGTTTTTTTAAACACTGAACGTGTCTGAAAGCATGTTTAAAACAATTTTACCTGAAAAAGACAAATTTATCTAAATGTTTTTTATTTATCCTTTAACTTCAATAATGTATCATGTCGATTCCTTAAATTATTTTTACTAAATACTATCGTAGGTAGCGTCTTTCCTTCGAAGGACTGTGTTTGTAGCAAACTTTCCACCGTTCTGAAAAAGAAGGAAAAAAATAGTTTGTAAATATCAACCATTTAGCAAAAACTAACAACTGCATTTAAATATATTTTCTAGGTGCGCATCAATGCATACACAAAGATGGATTATAGTATGCACTGTTTGCCTGTATATGCACGGTAGAATGTTCAACCTTGTTTAAAATCACCCTCCCTTTGTAAATTTCTTCTATGGGCCAGAATGTAATACCAATTGTCCATCTTTTTTTCAATGGCAGCCAATGGTTTATTCTTTCTCTCAAACCCAGAGAAACTATATATTTGAAGTTTGTTTCTGCGCATGTGCTCTGCCCTTGAAGTTCCGAGCAGAAGTAAAATGTAAATCAACCTTTGGTTTTTAATTGAAAATAATCCCTGTCTTTTTGATAGTGTTTGTACCTACATAAATGTTTCAAGCACATGATGGCGTTTGATATGTAGCTCCAAAAATGAGGCGAATGTCTGTACGATAACTACGCTTGTCATACTCCCCTACTTGGACCACATATGGCTACCCAAAGGAAATACACAACGACAGGACGACCCAAGAAAATTAATTGTAATACACATGTATGTTGAAAACTAAGATGTACATTTCTGCTTTTGCTTCTTTTAAAATATGTTTAATTTGATCCTATTTACATTAGAAAAGCACATGCTCGTCGTTTAATACAACACACGTACAATAAGCAAAAACACAGTGCAATACAGTGTCTATAGATAGTAATGCGTGCGTCACTGTACTATTACTAATACAGGTCATAAGAAGATGAGTTAGCGGCCATGTAGCTCAGGGATGATGTTTAATATTCATCTTAAGTTCATCTTATGGTCATACATCATTAACTTCATTCACTCCATTGGTCAGTTATTAAAAACCAAAAATCCGATTAGCTACATAGTTCTTATTTCCCATTAAGACCAATATTGAATACCAGTCCAGTCGATTGAACACTCGCCCTGTCAGCGGGCGGTTCGAGTCTAGCACTTTTTCTCATCCTGTGACATTTGGTGCCCAAAGTATGAGTACTCAATATCCTAGATTTGGTTTTGTCGATAAAATTCTGAACAATCATCTTGTTCTCTATCCTGGAAATTGGGGAGCGAGTTTCTGCATGGCAGGGAAGCACGTCACGGTACCGTTAAAACAGATTGAGCTCTCGTTATGTCAGCGGAAGGTCTCCGGTTCAAGACTCGGTCTGGCTGCACATTTCCAGACCCTGTGTCACAAAGATTTGTTTACCTTTACTAAAACCGGTACTGATCTCCAGAACGTCAGATTGGGAATGACCTCAGCACCTTCCTTTTTCTTCACAAACTTCATAAAGATGGCACCAACAACTAAGTAGAGTATCAGGAACGAGAAGAGCCTGAAGAAAAAAAAATGTAAGCGATAGCTTTGATTACTTCTGAGAAATTGAATGATGAATCTTGAAAAACGCCGTCAGGTAATTGAACAGCGTCTACGACAAGGACCAAGTGCTAATCTTCTGGGGTTTAGGTGGTAGACAACCCTGGTAAATCTCAATTTCGAAAAAATGCTGTAATCTATGTGATACATCAGTAGGTAAGATTCGATGCGTTGTAAACAACGATGTCGATTTTATGTAAGTTTTTGACAAATTTCTTTCTTGCAATAGTATCAGTCCGTGTCTAGCCCTTTTAAGCAGTGTAAATGGAAATAGAACTGTTTATGGCAAGAGTCATATAGAAAGTGGAATACTTACGTTATGCAAATGGCAGATCCGATAGACAACCCTGACGCACCACCACCACTACCACCACCGCAATTTTTGGGACCTTTTGAAGTACATCCATCTGGGCATGCGCAAACAGATGTTAGTGTGTATTTCTGAAACACGTGTTACATGTTGATAGGTAAGGCAATTTCAAATCATATAGGGCTACCAACTGTAGCAGTCACACCGTAAGTCAGTCAAGATCTTGAGCGACTTAACTATTCTCATTGCAGCGTGCAAACAAGCCTTCACAAGGAATCACGGATTTCATCAATTATCAAAATATTTGTGAGCTAAAGAAGGCATATTATATAGGATACCTTATTCTCGTTACAAATCAACATAATCAAATAAAAAAACAAAAACTATTGCGACAATCCTAACACTCAAGGCTAATATCCGAGCTTGCTGGAGATGGCCGGTTAGTTACGACTGCATTTTATTTATACGCCGCATTGACACTGTGAGTAAATTCACAGGTTTCTAACGTGAACACTTTTTTTAACTTATCCCTTCAAAGACAGTAATTTGTACTTCGACCTTGATAAGTACATGTAATCCTTCAAGCCAAAGAAGCAATATAGTTAAATGTGTGGCTGTGAAAACCAAATTCCAAATGTTCTTAAAAAGAATACATACACTTAGTTTATGTAGAAATAACATATTATATTAACAAGTCATTTTATTTCAAAAGTCGCCTTTGCAGATTCAGATATAAGCAAACATTATATTATTTTAGTATAAAAGGGATGCATACAAACTCGCCAGCATCCTGGGCGCCGTTGGCTACAACAGTAGGAGAACATGCGCTCTGGTCGCACTTCAGGATAACCTCGGACAACCTGCAGGGATTTTAAAAAAATGCCAAATTTAATATGATGAAACTTCGTGCATATATATACAAAACATACTCCAGTGGCATAGCTAGACTAAATATATGTTAGTCCTGGGTATCTGGGCATATTCAACCTGAAAAAAAATCGATCAGGATTTCGATTTTGAGAGCGTTTTAAGGCAAAATTAAGACATAAAACTATTTTATTAGTTCAATATTTGCATGAACCTCAATATTTAGTGCTTTAACACATAGTTCTACTGCTCTAATTCAAAATGGTATACGTAAGTATTATACCTCACTAGACCTGCCCATGCTAACTTCTCATGTAACCATCATGTGCAATTTCATATTATGATAATACCTCACGTGACCTGTTGACATGATACTGTCACATAACACGCGCGACAATTTTTTGTTTTCAAATTCTGAGGTGAAAAGCGCTTGATAAAATATGTTGTGAATCTGTAATTTTCGTTGTTACTTGTTATCAACTTTTCCAAACTTTTTCAATACAATTTGTTAATTTGTTTATCAATGCTGTCTTTGCTACATTTTTAGACTTTTATCAATTGTTACAGAATAAAGTGATTACAAATGTACACTTGACAGTTGTGTGATGATGAAAGGACTATATCTTTTATTGTGCTCGTTATAATCAAATAATTGTGCATGTCTGCCAGAAATGCTTCGCCTCGGGTAACAATATTTCCCAACTATTGACAATATGTACTGTAACACTGGAAGTAATGCGATATTTATATACTACCACACTCTTGACAGTACAGTTTTGTCCAGTTGACATGATACTCCCACATAGCATGCACGTCTAATAATAAACCTTTTTTGTTTCCCCAAGTCTAAGGTGGAAAGCGCTTATTAAAATGTGATGTAAAACTGAAACTTCCGGTGTTTGCAACTTTTCCAAACTGTTCCAATAGCATTTTTTGTGTATCAATAATGTATTTATTACATTTTAGACTTGTATCATTTGTTAGAGAAATAATTACAAAATGAATTGATTAAATTTGAAAGTTGTGTAAGTGTGAAAGGACTACTTGTAATCACGGAACTATAAACCATTGAACCGTGATATGTTACTGTGTTTTTATAGTTCAATAAATAGTGCATGTCAACTACCTCGGGTAACAGAATTTCCCTTTTGATGACAATATGAACTGTCACACTGGAACCCATGGGTATTTATATAATGTTTACCTAAGGTCTCGTATAGTTCCGGAAGTGTAGGCGACGACTACAGCGTCCTCCTCAGTGTTATATGCGAAGGCGGCATTGTTAGCGTCTCCGATCTGAATGGACTCTGACTTGTCGGAGTTGAGGATACATGTCTGAATTAAGTCGAATGTTAAAAATATGCACATGATAAGCACACAATGGGCACTTAATAGACAAACTCAGTGTCCTACTATTTTCTTTGGCCATATGTACTGACTGCAAGAATAAAGAGTCCATTTAATATCAAGTACTGTAGAGGAAATATAATTATATATACCTCCGTATGAATCAGAAAACATTGTGTATAACATAAATAGCATAAAGTACGTGTATTGCATCATGATAATACAACTTTATCGCTGTAAGTTAGAGTGACGCTCTTATTCAAAATCGAAACATTCACATGTATATCCACCATACATTTCGACTGATAAACCTTTAACTACTTGCTGAATCATTTATGGAAAATATTTATTACTGATAACAAGATTGTAACCATGTATTTAACATCTGAAAATGCAAAAATATTAAATGATTGATGAATGCTAAAATATTAACTGTGATCTGTTATAGTTCCATAGTGTAGAAATACCGTGTTTTATGCACATTTCTTTTAAATTAAATTTGGTATCCTTCATGAGAACCATTGTTTTCGACATTTACTCATCCTTTTCCGAATATTAAAACAATAGCTATAAAGGTGGTAAATCTTATGTGGGAGTAAGAGTGCATCTTTATCGACCAATACCCTGACTTTTGATGTTTGCGGCATGCATGTACGATTGCATTTATGCAACAGGGATACACAACAAGACAGTGAGCTAATGTGTGCGACAATTAAATATACACTCTTACTCCCAAATAAGATTTACCACAATTAATAATATTGTTTTAATATTCCAAAAAGGATGAATAAATGTCGAAAACAATTGTTCTTATGAAGAATAATGTGCTTAAATTGAAGGAAATGTGCATAAAACATGGCATTTCTACCTTAAGAGACTATAGTAGACCACAGTAAATCTTTTAGCATTCACCAACCATTTAATTTTTTTGCGCTTTCTTCTATTAAATTCACGGTTACAATCTTGTCAGTAGTTAATATTTTCCATAATTGCATTATTTAGAAAGTAGTTTTATCAGTCAAAATTTATGCTTGTTATACATGTGGATGTATTGATTTTGAATAAGAGTGTCACTTTAACGTTTACTACACTCATGGGTGGATACAATAAATCGGCGCCAAACCATGGTATAAGGCCGTTGATAGAGTCAAACAATGCCACTGTGAGAAGGCATTTATGGACGACTTTCGATCGTATGTACAAACATGTAGACACCAATGAATTTGAGTGAATAATTGTGTTGGCTTGACTTGATTTGACTTGACTTGCATTGGCAATTTGCAAACTTTACAGGAAATGCATATTAAGGTCATGAATGCCCTAAGAAACATACTTGGCATATAACATTATTTGAAGTTATGCAGGCATATACTAATAATTTGTGATATATTTAGCATTAACAAACTTAAGGGGCTTGTTCACGATTTATAAGGCTTAACATGGAAACAAATCACCTGAAGTTTGAATATCATACTTGTTTCAATTATTAAAGATCATCAAGCGTTCCGATATAGCTCTATTGTAAATAATGAAAGAAAACAAATTTGATAGAGCATGCTTCGTTTTACCGAAAAGCGTTAGTTACGCCATTTGAAATAAAATGATTTTAGACGTGATGTTGTTTTTTGTTGTTTGTGTTTTGATGTTATTGAAACTTTATTTATTAAACAATTAACATACTCACATACATACGTTATATCTATTACTATGTTTAATTAAAAATCTGCCATTTGCTATTTGTTTATAAAAGTTAGTAAACAAAAAAATCTATATACTATAAAACAATTGTTGCCGCCATGAAAACAATGAACAAGTTCCCTTTAAAACTTACCGCAGCCGCGCTGCATGATTTCTCTGTGAAGCCTTTGCAGGGGTTGTATGAGTAATAGTTGCCTTCCTCACTTGAAAGGTCTTTAAACCTTAAACAGGAAAAAAATCTGGCTTTACACAACGATATGTCTATTATAAGTGTCTGCAAATGAACTTAGCATTCCAAGGTTTTGAAGCATTAAATGATGTTTGTTTTAACTCGCACCATCCACAAAGCGAATTCTGGCAACGTCACACATTAAAGAAACCGCCTGTTATGCACCAATTAATTGTACCCCCCCCCCCCAGGTCCGGGGAATAGCAGGGACTTTGACTTTCGGTCCAGTCAACCCCGGCTAAAATTCCTGCCCTGCGGGAACGAGCACCCCAGGGACCCTAGGTAAGGCTTATTACCCGCTATATTTAAAGCGAAAACCACCATATTCACCCGGCACTGCGGGGCCACCTGAAAGGTAAAAACACGGACCATTTTTTTCCGGCTATCCACGGTATACCCTCGGACCTTGGGGAGGGGGCGTGGTTACAATTGACTGGTGCATTACAAACAGCGATGAGTAGGCGTATATGGTGACGTATCATGTGGAACTAACTACCGAAAACTAACAACGTCTGAATTCATGAACATCTCTTGTGGCGTTCCTCAAGGAAGCATACTTGGACCGTTGCTGTTTTTATGCTATGTCAATGATATGAGTATAAGCATAAGTGAAAAATGTATATTAATATTATATGCAGATGATAGTGCTATCCTTTTCTCACACAAAGATCCGTCTGTTATTAGTAATGTACTCGGCAAGGAACTTGAAAACTGAAGTAAGTGGTTAGTTGACAACAAACTGTCTTTGCATCTTGGAAAAACAGAATGTCTAAATATTTGGGTCTAAAAGAAAACTAACAAAAGTTGATAGCTTTAATGTAAACTGCAATGGCCATTTCATAAAACAATCTGTTAAATATCTTGGAAATATACTGGACAATGATCTCAGTGCTGCATCTATTGATAACAATATTGTCAGTAAAGTTAATTCTAGGCTAAAAAATTTATATAGACAAAATCGTTTTTTAGATATGAATCTAAGAAGATTGTTATGTAACTCCTTAATACAATGTCATTTTGACTATGCATCGACATCTTGGTACAGTGGTATATCTAAACAATTCAAGAACAGATTACAGGTCACTCGGAACAAAGTTGTCAGATTTATTTATGGCTATGATTGTAGAACTTCCCTGAAAGCCTCGGCTTTCAGTGATATTGGATGGCTTAATATAGAAAATATGATAAAGCAACTACGACTAAACCATGTACATAAAATCTTTAATAGCAAATGCCCATCATACTTACATGAACATTTTACTTTAGTCTCATCCACACATTCTTACAACATTAGACATAGTGCTGGAAATTTTAAAGTGCCATAGGCTGACAGTTTTATATTAAATACTTTCTTTTATCAAGCAATCCAGGACTGGAACAGTCTTCCAATAAAGTTAAAAGAATTGAAAAATAAGAATACTTTTAAAAAAGAAGTGAAATCACATCTCATTGTTGGTATGAAATGTGCAGAAATGGAAGAGTTCCTATTTTATTAACTGTTATTTATTTAATCTTGCATATCAGTCCAAAGATTTTTGTCATATTATGCTAAAGTGTCATATGGTTTTAACAGTCGGTTGCATTAAAACTGTAAAAGTTCGATATCAAACATTTAATCATTCTTTAACTGGTCAAGAGTACATGCATGTTATTTTTGTATAAGTAACCCTAATTTAAACAGCTTACAACTGAGATCTTGGCAAATAATTATATTTGTCATAAGGACCCCATTGGAAATAAATTGAATAACTTTAATGGGTTATCCTGTGTTATATATTTGTCACATTGAATTAAATCTTTGTGAACGCACGTATGTATCCAAAGCATTCTAATGATGTTGTGCTTTAGTATAGATATCATCACTAATACTTTGTTAAGCAGTCTGTGTTATAACTTTATGAGATATTTGGTTTGTTACTATGACATATATATGCACGAATAAATCTATCTATCTATCTATCTGTCTATCTACCGAAGCGGCGGTCTCATATCAGCTCAATGTATCCATACTTGGATAACGCTTGCAAGAACGGTTTCAATGGCAGACTCACTGTTCAAAGCCGCCATAGAGGCAGTACAAATTGACCGCCAAAGGCATTGCGATCGTACTTTAATTCGCTGCTTGGCGACCAGTTTTCACTCAGTTTATTTGACAACAGTAGTAAACTATTGATTCAGTTTTAAAATTGAATCAATTTCTAAATATATGGTACAATTTTAAGTAAAAACAAATAAAAGTTGGAAGCAGAATTCCAGTGTCAAAACGTAAACAATTTTGAGTTTGAGTTCCAAAACAAGCGAAATAACAATCGGAATAATATCGGCTATTATCCAATTGCCGTGCTTGCCGGAGATAGCCGAGTAGCTGCGATTGGTGAAATGAGGATTTTTTTTCTTGAAATCTGCTTCACAAGTTCGTCCCCTGTTTTGGGACCTTTCTATGCATGTATAAACATACCACATAATCAACTGTTCCGTACATAGATATAACGTCATTTAAGACAAGTAAAAAATAAAGAAAAAATAGCTTTACCTTGGTGTATTATCTGTATTTCCAAGACTGGTTAAATCCACGACCGTTCCATCTTCAAATTTACACGAACATTGATCTACAGTGTCACAACGTTTAGTCTGACAAGAAACACGGTTTGTCAGAAGAAGAAAAACAAAAATTGCCAGAATTATCCACCTTAAACCTTTCATGTTGCTTTCTATTAGGTTTTAACGTTGGCGATCTTATACCATCGCTTAAACGTGAATAAAACCAAATTAGTTACACAGTTTCTTTAACAATGTACAAATTCATGTGACAAATGTTAGTATCATACTACCCACCCCTATCAGTTTAATCAAAACTTTGATTTCACCCATGTTGATAACAGTAATGAAATTGTTATCGAGCGGAATATAGTTTAGGAACATATTTAGGATAATGCTGTGTTCGTGCACTACAGCAATTGAGACTGTTACGTTCTTTCTTTAAATGTGTCTGCACACTATACCAAGTTGCGTATCGAAAATACGAAATACTAATCCGGCGTATTTTCGCTTTGCCACTTGGCGCTTTTTCGCCCCGATGGCAGAAATCAGGCACCATAGCAAACCTGAAACGAAAGCGGTCGGACGACACCAATCGAATCTCGCTTGTTTATCGAAGGGGGTTGGGTGGGGATGGTTAGTGGCCTGCAGAGTTCAGTTGGTCACGTCTAATTTGTAATTGATGTCAATTTTTACCGAAAGAGGACAATGAATTTGATCAACTCAACTACGCTTGTACATAGCTCTGCATAATGTTATAAAACCGCATGATTATGTACATTTTAAAGTCACCTATATATAATTTAGGGTGTTTTTTTTATTTAGAACGAAAATAAAAAAAAACATTAAATTCACAGCTATCGCTAACAAGCAGTACGACAGAATAATTAGACGGTATTGACGGTTTTTCTCGGTATCAGGGGCCTTAAACACTTTAAGTGACACTCAAAATGAATACAAAAACATATACATGTACATAGATAACAAATATAAATTTTAAGTGATAAAACTTTAACTACATTCTAAGTAACGCATTTATGAAAATTATTAATTCATGTACTGATATCATGTACTGGTATTATAACCGTGTAATTAATAGCTGAAAACCAAAACTATTAAATGATTGATAAATGCTAAAAGATTTACCGTGATCTATTATCGTCCCATAAGGTAGAAATACCGTGTTTTCTGCACATTACTTTCAAATTAAACTAGGAATCCTTCATAAGAACCATTGTTTTCTACATTTATTCATCCTTTTTGGTATATTTAAACAAATGTATTAATTTTAGTCAATCGTATTTGGCAGTAATAGTGCATTTTTAAATTTCAATGATTAATATTGAATAATATCAACAAATTAAAATTTCATTCATTTCTACATCGATAAGTTTCAAAATAATGCACCAGTCAATTTTTACCACGTCCACCCCCCCCCCCACCCCCCAGGTCCGGGGGTATACCAGGGATTGCCGGGGAAATGGGCCGTGTTTTTTACATTCCAGGTGGCCCCGCAGTGCCGGGTGAATGCGGTGGTTTTGTCTTTGCGCCAAGTACAGCGGGGAATGGCGTGGTTTCAATTGACTGGTGCATAACATTTGACAAACCCATTTAAGGCTGCACTTTCACAGATTGACATTACTGACAATTTAAACAACAATGTCTCCGAGTCAGCTTATTTTGGCTATGCCTTCAATTCAGTCATGTAAGCAATCAAACATCATTTTTCGAACGTAAATATGTATACGATCTGATCTTGAATCAACAGTCTTATATCACTGATTCACACACCTTTACGCAAAAAGGCTTATTCTAAGACAAAAAATAGATGTCAATCTCTGAGAGTGCAGCTTTAACAGAAAGCATTTCCCTAATATATTAAAATATTTTTTCTAAGCAAATCAAGGTGTAAGGCGAAAAAAAATTGTTTGTTTCCACTAGCCCGATCGATCCTATTTATTCACCCGACTCTACGCCTTTTTGTCGTTGTGTGTGGATCTTCATTCATTTGGTATTTTCTTTAAAAAAGTGGGCAATTATTTAAGTGAACATGTTAAATTTTTACCATTTCATAATGAAATTTCTCTACAAAAGTAATGATATCCAGATATAGGTCGGTTTGGTACACAATCCCTCGGTCCCAAAAAGGGAAAAAAGAAGTATTGCCTATATTTTTTGAAGATGTGTAAACATAGAAAATGGTTTGGCCTAATTTAAACAAATTCTTTCGCCAGAGTTATGGGACTTCATATGCATGTGCATTCGTTATTGAGTCAGTGTCAAGGTAAAATATGTTTGTCAACAACGCCGACGACGGGACCAATGTTAATTGATAATGTTTCTAGTAATTTTAATTGAAATGGATATTTATGATCCGTGACACACCGAGTTATTAAAGCTGCACTCTCACAGATATACCGTTTTTACAACTGTTTTTATTTTTGTCTTGAAAAGAGCATTTTTTTTATAAGAAACTAAACTCTCAATCAAAATTTGGTAAAAGACCGAAGGCGGAGCTCCGTAAGCTGCATAGACTGCTCTATGTTTCATTTAAAATGGTAAAAAATGAAAAGTTATCATTGTTTTAAGTGATAAATTACGTCATAAATGCTAGTCGGAAGGCAACATTATGAAGACTTTAAACAAAGATAACTTTCCTATTTCTTCACCATTTTAGATGAAACATAGCGCAGTCTACGCCTATTTCGGAGCCCCAGCTTCGGTCTTTTACCAGAGTTTGATTGAGAGTTTAGTTTCTTAAAACACTTCGACAAACCTTTTCACAAGACGGCCGTCTGACGGAGCACTGTCAAAACATTATTTTGGAAACAGGTTTGTCCAAGTGTTTGATGAAACTAACCACCTTATCAAACTCCGGTAATAAAACGAAGGCGTGGCTTTTTAAGCGGCTTAGACTGTCCCTTGTTTCATTTGAATTGGTGTAGTAAAAGGAATGTTATCTTTGATTTACGTCTTTATTAAAAGCAAAGTGTTGCCTTCTGATGTAGCATATATGACTAAATTTATCACGTGGTATACACACACTGATAGCGGAGGTTGCAAAAAACACACTGGCCGAAATTTTACACATATAAAGACTTTCAAGATCTAAATGGTTTTAAATCATTTGTGGACAGTTTAAAGTTTTAAAATGGATTTCTCCGCCGCGTGATACTTCCTTTTCTGTAAGACAATGTACTTCCGAGCGAGAAAAGAATAACCAGATATATTTACTATTTCTTTTTTTTACCTTAAGAAATGTTAAACAAAATTACTATAAACATAATTATTAAAATATAATTGTTTTTTATGTGTGTGTTAACACGAATCACAGCAATGCTTGTAAAGAGCGTCCAAATGATATTGATCGACATCACAGACGCTTCATTCTAGTCGTCCGCACTTATGTCCGTACTAGCTCACGTATGACGTCATCAGGTTCAATAGTGGCGGTTGTTGTTGGCCGGTTGTTCGAAGTACATAAAGTCCTGTTATATAAAAAAATGTTTAATGAAAGTGCTTGGTTATGGCGAGTTGGGGTTGTTTTGGCGAGAGGGACAGGTTTGGTGAGAGAGAGAGAGAGAGAGAGAGAGAGAGAGATGTAGATGGAGAGAGATGGAGAGAGTGAGAGAGAGAGAGAGAGAGAGATGGAGAGAGCGGGAGAGAGAGAGAGAGAGAGAGAGAGAGAGAGAGAGAGAGAGAGAGAGAGGGGGGGGATATATATATAGTCATAAACTCGTAATAAAATGTGTGCATATTAAGTTTTATGATATATACTACTGGATCTTTTTATACTAAGTACAAAAATATTCATAATTTCTGACACAATAGGTTTACAAGAACATTTAAGTGTTTTGAGTGTTTTTCAAAAAACTGATTCTCATTTCAGCATCTATTTCAGAAGAAGTACACCATGTATTATTTTGAGGGACTCGAATCTTACTTTTAACTTGATCCGAAGAGAAACAACATCTCACTTTTAAAATATTTTTTTTATATTTCTAGATATCAGTCTTAGTGGCTGAGTGGCTACGCTATCGGTTTTTCTTAGAATACCAGGGGTCGTATTCATAAAGAATCTTAAAGGGGCTGTCTCACGTATGATTAATTAGCAAAAAAAAACATTGTCGAAAACTGACATAAACTTGTCATCGATGTGTACAATGCATTGAAACTTACTAACTGAAGTACCACATAGTTAACAATTTATTTAAGTTTAGCAGTTATTTCGTATTTTACAATTAAAAAAGATTACTGAGTATGTCTACCAGGTAGAATTCATTCCTTATGCGTGATTGGCTAGTCGGTGTTATCACGTGATATTACCGAGGTAGGTGTATAGCTTAATTATGTCACCCGATTAGTATAAGCCTTTGTAGCTCAGTGAGTAAGACGCCGGACTTCAATTTGGCGACGCGGGTTCGAACCCGGTCTCCGACACAATTTTTTTTTACATTTTGGTACTTTTTTTACAATTACGATATCAAAGCGATTCTATTAGATAATTGTCCTGAGATTCGTTACAGAAAAAAACTTTTTTTTGGTGCCAATCTGTGACACAGTCCCTTTAAGTCATTTCTTAACCTAAGTCAATTTCTTAAAATGTTCATTGTCAAATTAAGAGATGGATAAGTGCTGTTAACAATTAAGTATGTTTTTTTCAGTAATGTCAATGAAAATGATGTCTTTTGGAAATTCTATAAAAAAAATATTTCATATGACTGAAGAGAGATACTAAAATTAGGAAAGTGACTTAAGTAAGGAAATGACTTAATAAGTTTGATGAATACCGTCCCAGAAGTTCTTTTTTTAAGCTTTGATTTTACTTACAATGAGGAAACATGTTCCAAGCATCGTCGCCTTCATCTTGACGTCAAGATCCATGGGAACTAAAACATATATTCAAATATTTTTGTAATTCAGATTCATGCAACCGGAACGCAAAGTATACAACCCAAACATGTATTATACAGGTCTATATAAAAGTCATACTAAGTCATCTGGCCCCAATTTCTCGAACTTCTGAAGTCCCTTAAAACAGGATTAAGCTAATATCAATATTTTTGTTGTTCTATAAATTGTGTTTTATTTACTTCTTCAAGAACTTTTAGAAACTATGGAGGAATAATCTGTATGATTATCCAAATAAACCATTTTTCATTTATCAAAACCCATTTTAAGTATGTATTTTGGCTAATTGAAATATGCGACTTAAGCCTGTAAAGCTTAAGAAGTTTCGAGAAATTGATCGAACGTTTGTAAAATCTACCATGATGAAAAAAACTTCATGATTTTGTCAAAATAAAATATCATTGACTAAAAGCAAACTGAAGAAAAGCAACAATAGGCTGTCTAAACAATTTTAATGACGGAATTCTTCCCAGATCATTATGCACCAGTCAATTGTAACCACGGCCCCCGACCCCCAGGTCCGGGGGTATACCGGGATAGCCGGGGAATTGGGCAGTGTTTTTACCTTCAAGGTGGCCTCGCAGTGCCATGTGAATGCGGTGGTTTTGGGGTGCAGGGGCATTTGGCGGTGATTTTACCAGCGGTTCGTCCCCGCAGGGCGGGTATTTATCCGGGCTTGGCTGGACCGAAAGTCAAAGTCCCCGCTTTTCCCCGGTATTGGTCTTGGTTACAATTTACTGGTTCAGTATTATATAAATCACATGGCTCCCAGTGTGACATTACATATTGACAACATGAGGGAAATACTGTTATACGAGGCGAGGATGAGCATATATGTAAGTTACAGATTTACAACGCTTTACAACTCAAAACTTGGGAAACCGAAATTGTCTATTTTTAGACACACGTGCTATGCGACGGTATCATGTCAACTGGTCAAAACCGTACTGGCAGTGTGTGTTGTGGCAGTAGGAAATTGCCCATGATGGGTTAATGAGAATTCAACATGGGAAGTTCACGCGAGGTATAAAAATATTAAATATCACGCCTCCATCATGAATGACGCAACCCCATTGGTCCAGGACTTGTCACGCGGTGACCCCAATTTTTTCCGTATTGGGTCACCAATTATATCGTACAAAATGGCGTCTATTTTCCGATTCCGATGAATATTCCGATGAATAACGCACCAGTTAAACATTTGAACAGGCTTCGCTCTCATCCGATATGATTTGCTTTGCCCCATATATCCCATATCGGGTCACCTTCTAAGATTGTATACAAGATCGCTACGAAAGAAACGGTAACGCTTGTGTTTTATTGTTTCAGTCAGTGCATAATACAATATAATTCAATATACAATATGTATTACAATCTGATATATGGGAATTGCTAAACATGTGTGCATTTCCTTCAGCTTTAAAGAAATATTTGGCAAATACCTCTACTTTTCAAATTGTAAAGCCCCAGATTAGCTAATAAATGACAAAAAATGAGAAAATGGAGATTATCAAAACATACATGAGATGCCAAAGTTATCCGCCTGCGTGAACATTTCCTTCATCATTCCGGCCCACTGCTTGGTGACCTTTCCCACCTCCGACCCGTCTTTGGCGGAGATCACCTGCAAAATGGGAGACAATTCGATAAAGGGAAGTAACTCAGACACGTCTCTGGTCGAGGAGAGATGGTTTCAATACCATTTATGCAATGTCAAGGTCAGCAACTCCACTCATATTCGATCCAACTCAGGCGGATATCAATGAAATATTGTTGACGTATATCACCTGCAAAATGGGAGATAATTTGATAATAGGGACGTATCTCAGATTCGTGCCTGGTCGAGGAGGGATGGTTTCATTATAATACCATTTATAAATGCAATGTCAAGGATAGCAACTCCACTAATCTCTGATCCATCACAAGCGAATATCAATGAATGATTAATTGTTGACGGATATTACCTTCAACGGGGGAGAACATTAATATTAAACGTCGTCAAGGGTGGTAACTCGTTCCAACGGGCGTGACCTGTTTTAATGGAGATTATTTGAAACCACGATGTCAATGACAGCTGATACGTTTTAACCCCCTCAATCAGACTATGATAAAATCTCTTTAAAGTGACTCGCTCATTTTTGTTTGGACCTAAAATCAGTTTTTTCCGGTTATGCATCTGAAAACACTTACTTTATCATTATTTCACCTTTTGATATAGAAAGTGCAGAAAAATTACAGTTATAGCATAAAAAAGTATTTTGGTTAAAGTGGTGTTCCCACGCCGGTAAAGTCAATATATTTTTTTAGAAAATAGCCGGCTAGTCCATACGGCCACAGGGATTTTATCAGTTGGATATGTTTACCTGTTAAGGTTACATTGATAACATCACGTGATAATGTCAATCAACCAAGCACGCAACACCACAGCCGTAATTAATTTTCAATCGCGATATAAACGCCAATGAAAATTGTGGTCTTCAACGACGATATTTGAGCAAACATCAACATTTGCTGAAGGGTTCCAGCTTTTGGTATTTGTGTTTTAACACTCCTTATGATTTGCCACACTTTATTTTGTAATTAAAAAATGCGTTTTACAAACCATGAGTGAGTCACTTTTAACGTTGTAATGATGAATAATATATGTTGTCGAGGACGATAACCCGATCATTACTCGGCGGATGAAACTAAAAACAGAAAACTGATGATACGAAAGAATTGTAAAAGACAGTAATTTGTGTGCGTAATAGAAAAAGCGTTACACATACTGAAATATCGTTAACAAAGTCCAAAAAGTTTAGAAGCAGGAAAGATAAATATAACAGTTTAGAATTTGAAAAAGCTGGTTTAATTACAAATGTTTGCCACAAAGTCGGTAGCGCTGTTACATGTATGTTTGTCAACGCGGCAAAGAGTATATATACAGTGGAGGCAAACACTCACTTTGAATTCGATGTCCGTGCACGGGATCATGCAGAGGGTCCTTCTATAGAGAGAACCTCGTTCTGGTCGGCGTCCAGGATCCCAAACCGGGGAGGACAGGGGCTACATCTGGGGACACCAATGGGACTGTGATTATACAGGCTGAACGCAAATATATGTGATTATCTGTGTGTGATGAGGTATGCTGGCTGATTGATGTCATTGCGTGTTTACGCGTGGCGAAAATACGTTATAATAATGCGGCATATATTCGCCACCTGATAATAACACGTAAAAGTGATAATGTTTTCAAACCATTCATAGCAAACCCTTATCATACTTCTGCTTGACATATCCCACGGTGACCCCCACATGTGCCTCTATGGCGATCACGTGAGCGCAGCAGTCCATGCATGCGAACCAGCAGCTATCACGCATACAACGGAACTCGCGCTGCAGGCGGACAACTTCCTGTTAAAAGAGAATTAAAATATGTAAATAAATGTGTTAAACTGAATAACATCAATTGCCATACAGCATTTAACGTGTTCGTATTATAATTTATCCAAAGATGACTTGACAGAAAATACTCCATGACATATATCAGTTTTTGACGCTCCGTCAATCCTAGAACGTGACCCAACTGGCGCACTTAACAATGTTACTGTTGTACGTACATCGCCACATGGTCATAATGGGTAACACAAGTCTACATGAAGGGTTTCATCTTGGTCTTTATTCACAATTTTAGGCATTGCATCCTTGCAAATTGATCTATGTACAAGTTGTAACGAAAGTTGTTAGACGACACAATTAGCATGCATATATGTGTTAACCTTGTATCATTTAGATAATAAATAGAGCTAGGAATCTATAACTCAACAAGAATGCCATACCATTCCCGAATTGTCCGTAATGTGCATCGTGAATGATCGGTTTGCCTGGCAATACTGTCGCTCACACGCCCCGGACTCTACAATGAATGAACATGTTTGTGATCAAAAGTTCAAACATGTATTCCAAATAAATTACATCGTCGGATATCTGCGATGAAGTACTGCGCTATGCTTCGTTGTGTACTCGTCTATGAAGGCAAATAACAATGCAGGCTTATTAAAGAGTATTCAATTTAGCATGCGAGTTCATTGGAAGAAGAGTTTTGCCCTGCCTCATGCATATTCACGAGATTTGGTCGGTAAATGTCCACACGGTATTTATAAAGGAGTGTAACGGAAGAAAATACCGTGGTTGCCGACGATGTCCAATTAATCGCACATTGTGAGACTAAAAATATGCTACAAAGAAGTACAGACTTATTTGGAATTAGCGTGTTAATACGGCCAATCTGGGTTGCTCTCCGCTTAGGTAATAGTGGTGTGTAACCGTTACACGTGTATAACTTTCTCATTCGGAACTCCTCGGCCATTTTATCGAAAACAACCTTTGTTTTCGATAAAAATGGCCGAGGAGCTCCGAATGTAAATTTCTGAATTATAAATTCATGCCTCCCAAAATAGATAAAGTAGAATGTCATCAGCCATAAACCATGATAGACGAGTCATTCCATTACAATTCATGACTGCGTACTGGTGTGGTAATATATTCTTGCAGGCCTATAATGCAAGATGGCAATCAGGCTTGAGAAAATGTTGTGTTGTACCATTCTTATGGCCATATTGAATAATATTAGCTGTGAAGCACGTTGGCTTTCAGACCTAGACAAATACATTACTACTTTGTATGTACCATTCGGAACACCTCGGCCATTTATGCCGGTACATCAGAAAAGTAGTCCGTAAGATTTAAAATGATAGCATTGATTAATTGTAGTGTTTTGGCGTGTATTTTGTATCAATAAGTTTAAATTGGTTGCGAATGAAGTATATTATTGTATACATAATTGAGTTTCCCAAGAGTGAAGCCATTAATAAGTTTAACTGCTAAAGTGAAATTACTACGCAGTCTTCTTGCAACGTAGTAAAGATTTCTGACATTGTGAACCGTACATATCCATCCGAGGTTGTTTTCGATAGAAAATGGCCGTTGTGTTCCGAAAGGGTGTGGACCAGTAGTTGCAGTTGTTTCCGATTTATAGACACTATCTTGGACAAGCTTCAACGATAAACCTAGACGTAACCGAGCCACCGGGGTCAAATACTAGTTAGCTTTATTGTTTGACCATGTTTTGGGTACAGACCTTCCTTAGCAAAGTACACCTTTTGCCCCATGCTGTTCATCAGGTGGTACTTGTTCTGATCTTCCCAAGGAGTAAACACTGAAATATATTTTATAAGAAACAGTTAACTACTGCTAAAAGTATATGCACAATTTTTAACAAATATAAAATAAACCACTGCTAACTGGAGTCAATGCCTAAAGTATGTCAGTGTTTAAACCACTGCTAACTGGAGTCAATGCCTAAAGTATGTCAGTGTTTAAACCACTGCTAACTGGAGTCAATGCCTAAAGTATGTCAGTGTTTTATGCGAAGTACGGCAGGTTAATAGCCGTAAAACGACAAACTTATTTTGTATTGCGCCTTCCGTTCCTTTGTGGTGATTTGTGCTACTCACATCCCAGCATGTCAATCTGTTGTTTGACCAGTATTTGGTCAATCTCCGTCAAGTACTCAAGCCCTGGGGGACACCCAGGCACTGAGGGTTTGGGCATCCATACTACCGGTGCCTGATTCCCGCCCGGAATCCCTGAAAATACACATTGTTTATGCTATACGAAATACATTATCAATTCGACGTATATTCTATGCAGTAAATTAATACCAAGACCATCAGTAAGATGAACATGATAATTAATTTCTGCTCCTTGTGAGGTTAATTGTTGTTTTTACGTTTTGTATATTTATTGATGTTCTAAAGCTTTAAGCACAATAAATACGACATTTATTTTCATTGATTTATGTCGTTTTAGAGTTGAACAAAAGAATACTTGGTACTATGTATTGCAATAGTAAATACCAATCCAAGTGTAAAATATGTGTTAGTATCATCGATGGTTTATGTTTATGTCAGTCCTTGACAGATATGTCCCTTGTCGCTAATTTTCTATATCACGAATCGTACATATTATCGAGTATGTTGTAAGTGTTACCGGTACGTGGAATGCTAAAACGCACATACATATTGGTTTCAGATAGTTGTCATTCGGAACACATTTATCAAACATTTGTTTGTGAAAATGAAAAGAATAGAAAACTGTAAGATCAATGACAAAATGTATGTTTGCCTCGAAACGTGTCGACCAATTAACCTGCTTTGAGGAAGTTATTGCAATTATAATTTTAAGATTATTTGAAAAAGTGAACAAAAAAACTCTAAGATGAGATGTGTTATTCATTTCTTTAATAAAACCTTCAGTATTGTACAGCAGGGCACTCAGACCTGCAATCTGATAGACAGCACAGGGTATTAAAGATTAAGATCAAAACACAGAAGTTGTGTATTATACACGGATTGGGGCACTTATAGAAGGCTTAAACTAAGCGATTAAATATTTACAATGACTACCCCGACAACCTTGAGTACCAATCTAACAAATACATTAACAGAAAGAGCAATACCAATCAAATACTCTTTGCTACAAGCAACTACTAGGCAGAAGTATTTTTCGTTCTACCGTCTCCAAGTACAGTAAACTATTAATTTCTTGAGATGAATGTGCAAACAAAAGTTCGAAGAATTACCTAGTGTGTATTTTATTGTAGTGAGAGCAGGTTAAGGGACATTTATAAATAGGTTTGTAGGTCTTTCATTCGTATTTGCTAGAAATAGTAGTATACTTAAGTTAACGAGCCTCGTATATAGGCCAATCAATAAGATGTATTCCATAGCTGGTACAACGCATACCTGTTGAGTCGGTAGTTGACATCGTTTTCCTCAGGGAACCCCTTTGTGCTGTTAGTGCAGGTTTGTCAAGGTAGCTTTCTGTTTTAAATACAGAACACAATTTACACGTTTTAGAATTTTTTTATCAAATCAATTATAAAATGTGTTGGTTGCATTCTTTGCAAATCGTTTTTTTTTAATTTCAGTATTTTTCTTTAATTGATAGTGTTGAATTTTGAAACACTCCACATGTATGCATTGACGTATTTAAGGTGTGTTCAAAGTTTTAACTTTTACTTTTAATACATCATACATACCTAATGCTGTTCTATCTTCAGTATGTATCGTCTTTAATGTCCCAATGCCAGTCCCAGATGCAATCAGACGTTCTGTGACTGGATCCGTTATGAATTCGTAGTGGTGAATGACATTGTTCTTGTTTATGTTAGCAAAGTCATTCTGCAGACACTCTAATTTCTTCTTGGCTTTTTTGGTCGCTATGAACGACTGGATCGTGTTGATATTCTGTGCTTCAAGTGTGTCATTTATTTCTTCAAGCTTGGACTTAAGGTGTGTATATTTCAGTTTTAGAGCCCCTAGTTGTTTTTCATCTACATTTTTCATCTTTTCTATTAACGTTAACAGTGCTTGTTCTCTCTCATCAAAATACTTGTTAACTTCATCTCGATATTTTCTCAGCTTGTACACTTCATTCTCACCAAGCTTTGCTACAACGTCAACGTCCTTCTCCACATCAGACGCGCGTAAATTAATTTCTTCAAATAACCTGGCAATTGCTTTTGTAATATTTCCATACTCTTTGCCATCTTTGAATGCCTGAGATATATCTGATATGACATCAGCATGACACGACCGATGATCCTGCACTGCACAGTGTCCACAAATCAGGGTCTGGTGGTTGGGGCAGAAGTATTTGATAATCTCTTTGGGATGTATAACACAAGGCTCTGTGCATTCAACTTCATCTTCTTGGTCTATGATAGATGTAGGCATTGTGGACTTGTCAAGAAGGATATGGGATTTAGAAATCTTCTGTTTTCTATGGACACTTGCGCATTTAGAGCAGAAAAACTCATTGCAGACGGTACAATATGCCTCAGCAGGGAGGGTTTCGCCTTCACAGGGCTGGCAGTAGGCTGTTTTCTCTGTTTTCTCTGCATTTGGCCGTGATTGTAGTTTTTTCCCCGGAACCTCCATAGTCCGGTAATCTAAAGTTAGGAAAATGTAATATACTTTCTTATCGCTTGTCTTTGACAATCTGAAGTCCGTTTGTCAAACAATACAAGCATACAATACATTGTATGTATCCAGAAAGAGTATGATCCTGATAATATATAAATATTGTATTATATAAGTATTAACCCGAATGTTGACAATATGTACTGTCACACTGGAAGCCATGCAATATTTATTTTATTATACCGAACACAGTTACTTTTATATACATATTTAAAGATTGTTTACCATTACACAACCTTCAAGTGTAATCAATTTATTCTGTAATTATTGTTTGTTTACATTAGCTGTCATTTTGTTGCAAATGTCGCTTAGAAATAATGCAAACACCGGTTGTACCCATATTTACAACACATTTTAATAAGCGCTTACCACTTCAGACTTTGGAAACCAAAAAAATGCTATTTTAAGACACGCGTGCTATGTGACAGTAATAATGTCAACCGGTCAAAACGGTACTGTCAGTGTGGCAGTAAGAAATTGCCCATGATGGGTATATGAGAAATTAACATGGGCAGGTCACGTGAGGTAAAATAATATAAAATATTTAACAATTGAAAGGATGAAATAGTGCATGAATATAGCGGGAAAAAATCAAAAACACGCGAATTGGCTCATTTTCAAGATTAAAATAAAACACGCGTTCACTTGTAGTCCCATACATTATCGTATACTGTGCGATACATATATCGTGCACCGTCTTTGGTGGAAGGAACAGACACATGCAGATGTAGATTTACCTTGTTATAAATATTGTGCGAGTTAGAACGCAATTATTTTATATGCACGCTTGTTATTTAAGGTCGCCCTTGACAACACGGTACAAAACATTTACCTGTCCCACTGCTCTCTTGACCGTTCCTGTTGTGGGGGCAGTAACTATTTCATAATGTTGTGTTATAGATTTCAAGATTATAATCTTATAGTTTTAATTTGTACTTAGTATAATATGTTAGCTCAAACAGTTAAAAACATAAACAATTTTACTTCAGATGTCATGTCATTGACGTAATCCAAAATCGAAACTAGAAAAAAATGTCTAAAAACAGTATATAGGTAATATCCCAGCTTTTAAACACTGATTACGTGACATGTAAATGATACAACACATACTCAGAAAACATGATTTTAATTGTATATAGAATAAATGAAATATAATTAAATGTTGTTATTAAAACTAAGTTCTTACCTTTACTCCAAGATTAATTATAAAGAAGAAGTAATCAATAAATATCACATAGGGAGATAAACATAAGCAAAAACTGACGGAATTCCGTTCGGGCCATAGGCCTGTAAATGTATTGATCTGAAGCCCGATACTCGATAAAACAATGATGAAAACACAAAACACGAAACTACGAAAACGAAGGCGCTGTTATACGATAAAGATTACGCTACAATTCGATAACCAAAACGCAAATATATGACAGTACGATGATAATAATGCGATAAATTTGTCGCGATCTCACCATCGTTATGTCGTAATATCGCTTTTTTGTTATCGTAGTATCATACTGTCCTACTGTTATCGTACAGACGCGTCATCATTATCCTCCTGTCTAATATCATCATCGTCCGGCCGCATTATCACCATCGTACTATCGTGTAATCATCGCCGAACTATCGCCTTCCGGCGGGCATGCGCATAGAATAATTACCCTCCATGTGACAAAAAGTCGCATTTAGAGTCTGAAAATAAACATTAATTCGGATGCATTTATCCGTATAACTTTGTATTAGTTATATAATACGGGAATAGTAATGCAACAGGACGATAACGATAGCGCGACAGTACGATGATGATATTAAATCGATAAAGTTAACGCTAGAGTGCGATACTACGATATGGAAAACGCGATATCTGGATATCATGATAGAGGAAACGCGACAGTTCGACGGTGAAAACATTATAGTATGATGTAGTTTTTTCATCGTACTGTCATATTATCGCGTTTTTGTTATCGTTGTGTCGCGTTAGCATGATGCTGCTGTCACGTTTTCGTAATTGAAGTTTCGTGATTTCGCGTTTTCAATATCGTACTTTCGATTATCTGCTTTTAGATCAAAACATCCACAGGCGATGGTTCTAACGGAATTCCGTAGAAACTTGGTCAGGACTGAAGTCTTCCTCTCGATAATAACAATTCGTTTGTGTCTGAAGTAACTAGCAAGGGACGCACTTTAAATGGGAACAAATGAGGCGTATGGAATGTTATCTTTCAGGTTTGTTTTTAATGTTTCAATATTTGTAAACATTGGTTGTATTTATCGTAAACTTTAATTTTTCGATCGATCTAATACTTGAACTTAATTTTTCAGTGTATTGATCTTAGATAAGATGGAGTCGAGGTGACAGTCTATGTCTTTAGTGATGTTACTATTTTGTTACGAATATTGAACTGATCAGAACAAGAGTGAAAAAGATGAAAATTTCTGAATTGTTTTGTTGATAAACTTAAAGATAAGTGTTTCATTTACATTTAACTTTCGCAGACAGTTTTCCGTAACTTTTGTTGTTGAAAGCAATGTTTAACTCTGTGAAATCGTGCGTTAAGTTCAAGTCCGAGTTTTCTCCCTTTTTCAATTATTTCTCTGACGTCAAACAGGCCGATTATTAGCAATATTTTTTATTAAAGATCTTATAGAAAATATAAAATCTGACCTGCTTTGCATAACCTCCCTGGAAGACATTAAACTGTTTCTCATATTGGTATCGACATGGTACTATTCGCAAAACCATATGAAAGTTTAAAAGTAATGTTGGAAAATGTTGAAACATATTGTAATACATGTGGGTTAAAAATAAATGTAGGCAAAACTAACGCAATGATATTTGAAAACGAAAAAAAATCAACGCACATTAATCTATCAATTTGTAATGCACCAATTGAAGTTGTTCATTCATTTAAGTATCTTGGTATACATTTATTAAATAAAAATTAACAAAAAAATTGTTCTGAGATATGGGGATATCGTCCAGCTACGGATTGCGAATTAATACACACTAGATTTCTACGAAGTATGCTCGGTATAAAATAATCTACTAATCCAATAGCCCTTTACGGACAACTGGGGAGAGCCCATTTTTATCGTATAACATGATAAACTACTGGATTTTTTTTATCTTTAAAAGAATCTTCGATAGTAAAAGAGGTGTACAATACGCTTTAAAAACGATGATATCAACAATTAAAAGTTGATCCCTCAAGTAAAACTTATCCTAAATGAACATGGTTTAAGTTACGTATGGCTAGAGGACGAAATTTATAACTATCGTATTGAGTTGACCCGAAAATGAATGTTTGATAGTTACTACCAAAAATGGTACTCTGAAGTTAACAACACCTTAAAATAACCAGTTATGCTCTATACAAACATACATTCGAAAAATAAATTATCTTGACACCATAACTGGAAAACATTAAAAATATACTTTAGCGAAGTTTTGAACATCATCACACCAATTGGCTATTGAAACTGGGAGATATACACCCCGCCCCCCTCCAATGAAAGATTTTGTAAATCCTGCAAAATGATGTTAATCTAATTGGAATACCACTTTCTTCTCGTGTGCCCAAAATACAAAGAACTAATGAATAAATTACTTTTGCCATTGGCCAACAATAAACGAATTTAACATTCTTATGAGCTCAAAATCAAAGAAAACTATTTACAATATTTCAAAATTCTGATATTTTGCAAATAAAATTAGAATAATTATAATAAAAACTTCTTTCAAATGATTAAACCTTGAAACCACTTTTGTATAACACCGTTGACACTGTATGCTCTTGAAAATGTCTTGATACTGTTCTACTCTTCCCATTTGATTGAATCATTTTGTTTATTCCATAAACATTGCATTGTTTTATGCAATAAACTATGAAACTGAAACTGAATACCATTCTAAATTGTTCCATTATCATTCATTAATTTTTAAAAGCTTCTCAATAAATGTATATGCAAAATGCGCATGTTTATAAAATAACAGTGACTGTTGTATCTTAGTTGAGTTAAAAACTATTTAAGGTGTCTCTGCTTTATTTTCATTAAATATATGACCATTGCAATCTTTGAACAAACTTAAATAAATGAACAATAATTGTTTTATTTTTAAAATTATTGTCAAACATTTATATGATTAAACAAGAGGATTTTAAGGGTCATATAGTATCACTGTGAGCTGATAATGGAAATCAATGTTAAGAATAACAACAAAAACACAATGTCCAGTAAGGACCATTTGTAAAAACAACAAGCATTTTTTGTGCAAAGTAGCATCATATGTTATTATATTTATAAACATTAAATGTGTAATGACGAAAATACAGCCGTTTTATCTAATGCGGAGGAAGAGGCAATACAGCCGTTCTGATAGACTTATTTGATGCGACTAGAACTATGCTTTATTTCACAACAGTTTTGTTAATGTAATGTATTTTTGTTCCTAAAAATAACAAAAATTTGGATCGGTGTGTTCGAGTAACGAAAAAGTAAAGAATACTCTCGCATAATGGTATTGTACAGCAATGCAATTATCATAAATTAATTACAGTTCTAGATTAAATTATATGTTTGTATATTATAAGTCTTTTTCTTTACTTTACTCAAGTGCACATGGACTTGCGGCGTCTTTCTATGAGTTATAGGTACTCAGACAAATTTCATTAATATGTTTAAGCTGCCTTTTGCATATGTATGGTCCCCCTAGCATGGTCTGTACCCTAAAGCCGGGATAAAACTGAATCAATATCAACTTTAGATATTTGGTAAGATCCAGCAAAAAAGTGGTTCTTTTCAGTCCAACTGATAATGGTATCTTTCTCTTTATCATATGAATATTATCAACTTAAACATGGAGTATAGCTATCAGCCGGAAATACCTTGTTGTTATTGTTACAAGGAACATGCTTTTGAAGACTCATTTATGAGAAAAAGTGTTATCCATTTGACTGCTTTTAACATCTAGTGGTTCACGTATCTTTCGCTTTCAAAAGGATATAATCATCATTTCATCGGTGCTGTACAAAGCTCTAAGACACCTACGATGTTAAACAGAAAGTTTTATTTGAATGACAAAATATGAAGTGTTTTACCTTCAAATCACAGCTATCCAATATGACTGCATCATTTGCAGATACGAGCCATCATTGAACAAACAAAATACATATTGGTTGTGCTGTGATGTTATTTCCCGACTCATAATTTACTATTTCTTACTAAACATCATCAGCGGATGTATGTACGAGCCACACAAAGTCACCACCTAATACATAATCATCGTCTCTGTCTGTATGAGCCATACATTGCCGACCACAGTAAACATCATCAGCGTCTGTCTTAATGAGCCACACATCGCACCCGCCTTATACATCATCAGCGTCTGTCTGTAAGAGTTACACCCCCACAAACCTAAAACATATTCAGCGCCTGTCTGTGCGAGCCACACACCGCCACTACATTATACATCATCAACTTCTGTCTGTACGAGCCACACACGGCCACCACCTAATCAGTGTCTGTCTGAATGAGCCACACATCGCATCCGCCTTATACATCATCCGCGTATGTCTGTAAGTCTTACACCGCCACCACTACCACCTAAAACATCATCAGCGCCTGTCTGTACGAGCCACACACCGCCACTTCCTTATACATTATCAGCGTCTGTCTGTTAGAGAAACACCGCTATCACCACCTAAATATCATCAGCATCGGTCTGTACGTGCCACACAACGTTATCATCTAATACATATTCAGTGTCTGTCTGTACGAGCAACACTGCCACTATAACCTTATCACCATCAGCGTATGTATGTACGTGCCACATAACATTATCATCTAATACATCATCAGCGTATGTCTGTACGTGCCAGACACCATGATCATCTAATACATCATCAGCGTCTGTCTGTACGTGCCACAAAACGTTATCATCTAATACATATTCAGCGTATGTCTGAACGAGCAACACCGCCACTATCGCTTTATCACCATCAGCGTCTGTCTGTACGTGCCAAAAAACATTATCATCTAATTCATCATCAGCGTATGTCTGTACGTGCCAGACACAATGATCATCTAATACATCATCAGCGTCTGTCTGTACGTGTCAAACATCAATATTTACATCCGTACTTGATTTTCTGTACGCTAAAAATTCATTTTGCATGAACCGGTCGACCTTTCGTGACCTTTGTAGGCGGAGTTTGGCAACAAAGCAACGCTCTGATTGGGCGTAGTGATCTTACTACGATCTACTTTATTGCTAAATATAGCATGGCACATGTTCTGTTGAATGCCGGCTTGTTTACATGTTTCTTTTGAGGTTTTACGAAGAATTTAAATGAAAGACATTATTTTCTAGAAATATCATTTGGAAAATGCTTCATTTTGCATTTGATAACCAAAGAACAGTCATTGAACAAATAATAAAGGCAAATTAAAATTGACACGGTTTTTACTACGGTTTTTCTGTAACAACTGTAAAAACAAACATGGCTGATGATTCTAAGTTCGGCGATTTCTTTCTAGGACAGATGTTTTTGTTCGAACAAACGTCTTAATATTGACAATTCGAGAAGACTAGCACATCACAACACTTCAATACCTTTGCGAATGTTAAAAGACAACAAACTAATGAAATTATGACGCTATAATTACCTTGAACTGTAAGTTATTCATGAAATCACCATGACTTCATTTTTTATGCCCTCTCACATGGGTCATGCATATGTAAAACATGAGTTAAAATGTATCGAAAGTTCTCTTGATTAAAATGAATATATTACAACAAAAATCATTATTACCTCCACACATTTTACAAAAACTACCAAATGATTAAAATAGTCTTTGATTATTTATTTATTTCTGCAAATAACTTATGGACTATTTATTATGCGGAGGATAAAAAATACGCATAGCTTAAACACCAAGGGCAACAAGTGCTCTTACCATTTACATTCGCTCTTCACGTTTTGTTCCCCTTTGTTGTAATTAAAGGCTTATTCTCAATCACTATATGGTCGAAAAAAAAAACAAATAAGAAGGAAAAAATGTAAATATAAGGATTGATCCATATTTTTGTGCGTTCATGCAGTATGAACGCTCGGCCGCGATTTTGCATATTTTGAAAAAACCGCTAACGCGGTTTATGCATATGCAAAATCGCGGCCGAGCGTTCATACTGCATGAACGCACAAAAAATATGAATCAATCCTTAATTATCATCTAATACATCATCAGCGTGTGTCTGTACGTGCCACACAACATTATCACCTAATACACATCAGCATCTGTCTGTACGTGCCACTCAACATTATCACCTAATACATCATCAGCATCTGTCTGTAAGTGCCACACAACATTATCACCTAATACATCATCAGTGTCTGTCTGTAAGTGCCACACAACATTATCACCTAATACATCATCAGCATCTGTCTGTAAGTGCCACACAACATTATCACCTTATACATCATCAGCATCTGTCTGTAAATGCCACACAACATTATCACCTTATACATCATCAGCATCTGTCTGTAAGTGCCACACAACATTATCACCTAATACATCATCAGCATCTGTCTGTAAGTGCCACACAACATTATCACCTAATACATCATCAGCATCTGTCTGTAAGTGCCACACAACATTATCACCTTATACATCATCAGCATCTGTCTGTAAGTGCCACACAACATTATCACCTAATACATCATCAGTGTCTGTCTGTAAGTGCCACACAACATTATCACCTAATACATCATCAGCATCTGTCTGTAAGTGCCACACAACATTATCACCTAATACATCATCAGCGACAGTCTGTAAGTGCCACACAACATTATCACCTAATACATCATCAGCATCTGTCTGTAAGTGCCACACAACATTATCACCTAATACATCATCAGTGTCTGTCTGTACATGCCACACAACATTAGCATCTAATACATCATCAGCGTCTGTTTGTACGTGCCAAACAACATTATCATCTAATACATCTCCAGCGTGTGTCTTGACGTGCCAAACAACATTATCATCTAATACATCATCAGCGTATGTATGTACGTGCCACACAACATTATCATCTAATACATCTCCAGCGTGTGTCTTGACGTGCCAAACAACATTATCATCTAATACATCATCAGCGTATGTATGTACGTGCCACACAACATAATCATCTTATACATCATCAGCGTATGTCTGTACGTGCCACACACCATTATCACCTAATACATCATCAGCGTCTGTCTGTACGTGCTACACAACATCATCACTTTATTCATGATCAGCGTCTGTCTGTACGTGCCACACAACGTTATCATCTAATACATATTCAGCGTATGTCTGTACGAGCAACACCGCCACTATCACTTTATCACCATCAGCGTCTGTCTGTACGTGCCAAACAACATCATCATCTAATACATCATCAGAGTATGTCTGTACGTGCCAGACACAATGATCATCTAATACATCATCAGCGTCTGTCTGTACGTGTCAAACAACATTATCATCTAATACATCATCAGCGTGTGTCTGTACGTGCAACAAAACATAATCATCGTATACATCATCAGCGTCTGTCTGTACATGCCACACAACATTATCACCTATTACATCATCAGCGTCTGTCTGTAAGTGCCACACAACGTTATCACCTTATACATCATCAGCGACAGTCTGTACTTGCCACACAACGTTATCACCTTATACATCATCAGCGTCTGTTTGTACGTGCCAAACAACATTATCATCTATTACATCGTCAGCGTCTGTCTGTAAGTGCCACACAACGTTATCACCTTATACATCATCAGCGACAGTCTGTACTTGCCACACAACGTTATCACCTTATACATCATCAGCGTCTGTCTGTACATGCCACACAACATTATCACCTATTACATCATCAGCGTCTGTCTGTACATGCCACACAACATTATCACCTATTACATCATCAGCGTCTGTCTGTACGTGCCACACAACGTTATCACCTTATACATCATCAGCGTCTGTTTGTACGTGCCAAACAACATTATCATCTATTACATCATCAGCGTCTGTTTGTAAGTGCCACACAACGTTATCACCTTATACATCATCAGCGACAGTCTGTACTTGCCACACAACGTTATCACCTTATACATCATCAGCGTCTGTTTGCACGTGCCACACAACATAATCATCTTATACATCATCAGCATATGTCTATACGTGCCACACACCATTATCACCTAATACATCATCAGCGTCTGTCTGTACGTGCCACTCAACATAATCACTTGATACATCATCAGCGTCTGTCTGTACGTTCCACACAACATAATCATCTTATGCATCATCAGCGTATGTATGTACGTGCCACACAACATCACCATCTAATACATCATCAGCGTCTGTCTGTACGTGCCACTCAATATTAGCATCTAATACCTCATTAATATCTTGCGATGATACATTGTAAGTTTAACATAAACCTGTTTATCAGCGTAATTATATTGAGAAAAACGGGTCGTATTTCTTTTCTTATTTTCTTCTTTTAGTGAAGTTGTGTTTAAATATCATGTTAACACTAAAACCGTCGCCATTTTGTTTAGGCTTACCATGCAAAAACTATCGAAAGCTGTAACAAAAGAAAAAAATATTTACAATAAAAAATATGACTGCCGGAATACAAAAAGTTGGATTGAGTGGAAAAAAAACAGTTAAAAACAATCCTTAACACTTATACGTTAATTTATACACAGGAGATAACTGTTTGTTTCAATGTAAGATTGTAATATATTTTAACCAAGTGAGCACCAAAGTCAATTTTCACGAGTGGCACATTGCGATCTTACACTGAACTAAACATTTGTTCTTCTTGTATCATATGCCTAAATACGATATAGAATGATAGTTAATAGTTTCATTTCAGTCAAGTGCGTCAACTTGTATGCCAACGTAATGTCATTTTTGAGAAAAGGTTTATATTACACAATTAAACTAAGAAACCATTCATAGTAGTGTACTCTTTTCAGGACTTGCCCGAGATAGCCTCCAAGTGTCACAGGAGAACGAAATCTCAATTCTGCCGCGACGACACAAATGTGTTTACTGCCATAGATCACACGATGAGGTCATCACAAAAAGAAACTGTTTCGGATAGCATTTATTTCGGATGTTTTGATGTTAAAGTGACACATTGTTCAAAGAACGTTGTCTTTCGGACATATTGTCAATATTATAATTGTACCCTATCAAAGTATAAGTTTAAACTTCAGCATAAAGCAATACGTTTCTTTATCCCATTGTCATATTAATAAACATCATGCAATACATGTTTTATATTTCGCTACGATATTGAAACATACACTAGATTTAGAACAAGCAATATCGTGCCAAACTATCGTAGTTCTATTTTAGGGCAGGTAAATGCCATGTATCCAGAAATAAAACACAATACCCGGCCCTGTGCCCATTTTATTTTAACTCTTAATTTTAAAATAATGTACATTTAAACTCCAAAAAGACAATCAATATGTAAGTATCAGATTTTTTGCTACAGATTAAAGATATTTAAAATTACGACCAATATCAAAAGGGATGATAATGCCAATTGGTAATAATAAGACAAGGAAAATACAAAAACGACAGCGAAAACATGGTTCAAAACACAATGCATTCCAACTTAATTAAGAATAAAACAATTATACTTATAATTATTATTTCAGATAGGTAATTGCAGATAAAATAAAAAAACATACACTGTCCACAAAGTAACATCTTTCTGGCAGAAAATTTATGCTATTTTCTCGATAACATTTTAATAGTTATTTTGGCTTGCACGCACTTTTCCTGAAGTGGTCCACGTAACATTCTCATAAGAATGCTACAACTGAATGGCGATTGGTAAGTGATCGTAAAGTTGATGTTTTGAACCATTTCATCCCAATGGCTGGCATTATCCGATTGTATTGAACACTTTGACTGAACTCTTCGCATATTCCGTGACAAGAATCTTTCTCTGTTGCGGACAGTAGTAGGCATACATTGGATGTTGTATCCCCTCCTTCTCCCCCATCAGTTGTGTCATCTGACCAGTGGACGAATCAAGAATCATAATGGTGTTACTTTCATAACTACAGGTTAAAAGATGGTCCCCAAGTGCCATAATACTTTCGATGCAGGGTCCTGGAACGTCTTAATGATGTTCAGGGCGATGTCAAGTTTTGAGATTGTGTACCTCCTCCTGTCTGATACGTAGATGAAAGCAGTCGAACCTTCACCCACCACTACTAAATAGGCAGGCCAATTGAACAGTTCCTTTCCACTGCCATCCCTTTCTATTTGCCTTATAACATGCCCGTTCATATTCAGTACCGCTAACTTTCCATTATAGAAGGACACTATCAGCGTATCTTCATGATAAGCAATACCTCGACAGTCACCATCTACTTTGATAGGGTCACCAATAGCGAGTTGTCCTCGAGTCTTTAGGAACTGAATACCTTTATTGGCCATAGTAACAGCCACCTGGTCCACAGGTAAATGACATATGTCCCATGGCCGACCCGGTACACTGATCTGGGAGACCAGGCTGTTAGTCTGCATGTCCATCACTTTGACATTGTTGTTGGTAAAGTCAGCTATCAGTAGTCTTGACCCAGCAAGGTGGAGCATGCGAGACAGGTAGGAGTCCCGGTTGTCAGTTGACGTCGTCATCGTGATGTCAATAGCTGGTGTAAAGCGTCTTTTGGTCAAATCAGCAATGCCCTGCCTCACTGTATTGATTGATTTGTAGTGAATGAAATATTTGTGTTATAATTGCACCCTATCAAAGTATAAGTTTAAACTTCAGCATAAAGCAGTACGTTTCTTTATCCCATTGCCATATTAGGAAACGTCATGCAATACATGTTTTAATTTAGGCTTATCAACACAACGCTACGTATTATAGCAATTTGAAATTAACATATATCATAAGACAAATTATACAAAGCACATAATAGGAATATAAAGGTCATTAAACAATCCGGATCGGAGGGCGGATATGAACGCGAGGCAGTAGGCGGGACTGACTAGGATGCAGGTCAAGGACCCGTTAACATAAACACTATCACGTGGAATGTGTGCGGTTTAAGAAAATTAACTGATAATAAACATTTTACAAGCTATTTGCAATCGTTTGACATTATTGGTCTCTTTGAAACGTGGAGTGATTTTAGTAATGAATTTGAGAATTTGCTTGCTAATTTTACATATTTTGATTGTGTTAGATCAAAATCCTTAAATGCCTTGCGTAATAGTAGTGGAATAGCTGTTTACATTAAGAATAATTTGTTGAAAAATGATTTTATTACTAGAATATGCCATGAATATACAGATTGCGTAGTATTCTATATCAACAGTACTATATATTGTTCTATGCACGATATAATATTATATGTTGCTTATGTCTCACTCGAGGGCTCGAACATTTATAACAATAGAGATGACAAAAATGGAATTAAATCTATTGATAATAATATTTCAATTTTACGAAATAAGTATCCCGGTTCATATTTTTATCTAGCTGGGGATTTTAATGCCCTTACGAAAGAAATGTTACATTCCAGATGATAATCTGCAAAACATTTTTAATACTGATGTTGGATATAATTCAGACAATTTTGAGTTACCTCGCAATAACAAAGATAAAATAGGATATAATAACTTTGGGAAATCTCTTATTGAGCTATGTTGTACTCATAACATACATATTTTAAATTGACGTATTTATGACGACATTGTTGGCAATTTTACATGTATAACATATAATGGTGCAAGTGTTGTTGATTATCATATATGTCTACTGAGCTTTTTTCTCCTATAAGTTCTTTCAGTGTCACAATGCGCGATGAGTCGGATCATTTACCAGTTTGTTCTAAATTGTCATTCTTCCTAGATAGAATAGAGCATACTGATGAAAACTTAGCGGGACCACCAAACGACGATGGTTTTGTACGTGTAGAAAAGTTTAAATGGAATTCGCATGTTAAGATGAATTTTTAACGTTATTTGCAAATAAATGTAATACGCTCGTCGCTCAAATCGCACTTGAAATTAAAAAATATATAAATGACGCGGTTGAGAAAATACTTGGACTTTATCGGGATTCTGCTTATATGATGCGCGTAAATAACCGTGATCCAACAAATCGCGATGTAATTTTAAACAATCAACCCTGGTGGGATAGAGATTGTGCTTTAGCTAAACAATTAAAGTAGACATTTCAAAATTACGTGTTTCACTAAGAGGCAATTGTACCAGCTAAAAGGAATGAGCTAGTATTATCTAGTTGTAATCCAAAATCCTTTTGGAAATTGTTAAAAATGTCCCAACGTAATAGAAAACAAGAGCTTCTGCGCGTAGGCCCTGCTACATGGCGGAACTATTTTCGAGGATTATTGTTTCATGAAGATCAACCAAACCTGAACGATATAGCTTTTGACACGAATAGATTTAATGAAGAATATGATTCCATTTAATTGTGATATCACTGACGGGGAGGTTATTGCAAGCATTTCAAAATTGAAAAAGAAAACATCTCAGGGACCTGATGGATTTGGGGCTGAATTTTACCAAAGTACAAAACAAACCATAACTCCAGTGTTGCGTCAATTATTTAATAGGGTTTTAAATACGGGTGTATTTCCGGATATTTGGAGAGATAGTATTATTGTCCCAGTGCACAAGTCGGGCTCTAAAGAAGACCCGTCAAATTACAGGGGTATTATTCTTATAAACTTTATGTATAAAATATTTTCAAATATAATACATGACAGTTTATGTGCATGGTCGGAACAGTTTAACAAAAATTGATGAGGCACAAGCTGGATTTCGGACTGGTTATTCGACAACAGATAATATATTTACTTTGCAAAGTATGGTTCAGAAATATACCAGTAAGCCCGGGGGGAGATTGTATGTATTAAACGTCGATTGTAAAAAGGCGTTTGATGGATTGATACACCGTAACTTGTTCACCAGTTTGCATAAAATAGGAGTTCAGGGAAAGCTCCTCCGTATATTAACGTCTATGTATTCAAATCTGAGCGGGTGTGTCCGAGTTGGCGGCGGCACAGTTACGCACCCTTTATTTGTAACGTTGGCACGCGACAAGGGGACGTAACCAGTACAATAATTTTTAATCTATATATTAATGAGTTATCTTCCTTCCTACAATGAAAGGGACATACGGGTATTTTTCATAACTGAGCAAATCGCGGATATAATATGCATACTTTTTGCAGATGACGTTGCGAACTGCGCTGACACTGCTATTGAATTACAATTACAACTAAATTTTATTTCGGAATTCTGCGAAAATACTGGTATGACTATTAATCAGAGGAAAACAGAAATAATCGTGTTTAGAAATGGCGGGCATCTGCGGTCATACGAGCATTGGTATTTAAATGGCACCCCGGTAAATGTTACATCGGTATACAAGTACATGGAACAAATATTCACGCCAAAATTATCCTGGACAAAGGCAAAATCAAAATTAGCTGCGCAAGCCCGGAAGTCAATTTAAGCTATAAAGGCCTACCAGAGGGCTTTTGGAAACTTTTCTCACACTGAATATTTTAAAATATTTGATTCAATGGTTAAGCCTATAATCATTTACGGTGTTGAAATATATGGTACGGAAATATCTGATATTCTTGAACAGGTACAAATGCAATATTGTAAGGAATTCCTTGGGTAAATAATTATGTTAACGATTGTGTTGCATTGGGGGAATGCGGGAGGTTTCCTCTATGTATTGATCATCATGTAAAATGTAAAAGTACTGGTGCAAACTGCTATACAGGTCTAATGAACGTTATCCAAGAAACTGCTATATAAACGACATTGGGTTATATCTGTAAAGAATTTATTATTCAAATATGGTTTTGGTTTTGTTTGGCTAAGTCAGGAAGTTGGAAATGTTGGCGATTTTTTAATATCATTTAAGCAAAGGTTAGTTGATTGTAAACGACAAAACTGGTTCGAAAATGTGGGAGACTCAACACTATGTGAAGCATTTTAAAACTTTGTTAAATCCAGAAAAAATATTTATGTATTAATCTACCATTTTATGTGAGGAAATCGTTAGCGAGATTCCGATGTTCTAGCCCTAAATTGTTTATTGAGACTGGTCGACATTTGGGTATCGAAAGGGAAAAAAGACTGTGTAGATATTGCTTAATTAATTTTGATATCAGATGTGTAGAAGATGAATTTCATGTATTCTTTCAATTTAACAAATTCAGACAAGAAAGGCAATTTTATATCTATAAATGCTACACGGGTAGGCAAGACTTTTAAAACTTCATAAATCTTATGCAAATTCTAAACGAGGACCGAATAATAAATATAGCATTCTTTGTAAATGTAATAATGAAACAAAAAGATAAGGAAAAATGAATGTCATTAAGAATCACAACTCTAAAGATTTTAGGCTTTGTATTGTATGTGTTGTATTATGGGCCGGAGGCCTTTCGTTACAAATAATATTTGAATTGAATTGAATTGAATTGTCAGTACATGTAGGTTTGGAAGACGCCGGGGTTTGCCTTGGGCCATCTCCCTGAACTGTAAGTCCTACTGTGCCATGGTGACTCTCTGCAGTGATTAAACATAGCTGTCATAACCTTTTGGTAGGGCCGTTGTTTGCAGTTTGTAGGAATCGTACTTCTTGTTATCCATTCATAATGTTTAAATGTTCAATGCGCAATCAATGTAATATATATATATATAAATATAATTTTAATTTAATAAAAAATCAGATATAAATATATACCTGATGCGGATGCGATCTTGTGTGGTTCAGTCATTATGTGTTCTAAAGTCCCAGGGCCAGTGTCAGATGCAATACGCCGCTCTGTGGCTGGATCCTTTCTGAATTCGTAGTGATGAATAACGTTTGCCTTTTGCATGTCAGCAAGGTCATTCTGGAGACCCTCTAATAGCTTCTTAGCTTTTTTGGTCTCAATGAACAACTGTATCATGTTGTTTTCTTGTGCTTTAAGTGTAACATTTATTTCTTTTAGCTTGGCCCTAATGTTTGTATATTTCGGTTTCAGTGACCCTAGAAGTTTTTCATCGATGTCTCTCATCTTTTCTATTAGCTTTACCAGTGCTTGTTCTCTTTCTTCAAAATACTTGTTAACTCCCTCTCGATATGTTCTCAGCTTGTGTATCTCATTTTGAACTAGTTCTGCTACAACTTTAACGTTTTTCTCCGCATAAATCTTGCCTGAATCAATGTCTTCAAATAAACTGACTATTGTTTTTATCATATGTTCATACTCTTGGCCTTCTTTGAAGGCCTTCGATATATCTGATATAATATGAACATGACACGAGCGATGATTCTTCACTAAACAGTTTCCCAATTCAGGGCTTGGTGGCTGAAGCAAAATTATTTGATAAACTCACTCGGATCGACCTCACACGGCTCTGTGCATTCATATTAAACTTCCACTGATAGATGTAGGCAAATTGGACTTGTTAAGAAGGTATGAGATCTGGACATTTTCTGTTTTCTATGGAGACTTGCGCAGTTATAGCAGAAGAACTCTTTGCAGACGGTACAGTAAGCCTCAGCAGGGAGGAATTCGTCACCTTGTTCACAAGGCTGGCAGTATGTTGTGTCCTCTACATATGGCCGTGCCTGCAGTTTCATTCCTTGAACCTCCATTGCCCGGGTATCTAACGCGATCAAACGTATAGTTATAGAATATAGTGTATGCATTTCCGAACATAATTCCTCTATAATAATTTCATTTCTTTCATTTGAATGGATGTTACATTGCATTATTGGCGTTAATTAAGTGCGAATGTCAGTGTTAAAATGTTATAACTTCCGTTCATTCAAAATCACACGAAAAGAACCTCATCACTAAAATATAATGGATCTAAAGCCCTTATCAGTATGGTATATTGTACGATATAAGTATATATTAGGATACGTTAGGATTTCGTGCCAGATACACAGTAACTACTAGCATATAGCAGTTCTTTGCCAACACTGAAAGCATTGCAATTATGTGTGAGAGTTTGTTTTTGTGTTCCTTTATACATATACATAATCTCCTATATCAGAACATAAAGAAGAAGGCGAAGGCTTAACCGTGCTATAAGTATCGAGGCGATAAATTACAGCATAACT